>NW_020664444.1:20481061-20626242 GCF_002925995.2 Terrapene triunguis | reverse complement strand
CACACTCCCCCTTACCTGCTTCAGGCTTCCCGCGAATTAAATGTTCGTGGGAAGCAGGGGAGGGGGCGGAGACTTTGGGGAGTGGGCGGAGTTGGGGCAGGGGCGTGGGCGGGGCCGGGGGCGGGGCCGGGGCCCCATGGAGTGTCCTCCATTTGGAGGCACAACATATGGTAACCCTAATCCTGGACCTTACATCCTTTATTCTGGCTCCCTCTGCTGCTTTGTCCCATCTTCCCCTGCTGCCCAGGTAAAAATAATTTCCCATTACCCACTTCCTTCCTTTGCCACTACATTTTACTAACTCATACACTTGAATAGTCTGACAATAGTCCAGGAAATAATGGGTTAATTAATTTTTAGCTATTGAAAATGTGTCATAAGTATACAGAAAATCCCTTCTTGAAAGGTATGCAATGGAAAGCTTAATGCCCAGAACTTTCTTCAGGCATTCAGTTAAATCTCCTAGAAAGGAGACATAATTTAACATCAAGTGAACATATGTTGCAAGTTAAAATTACACAAAAAAGAAAAAAAGTTTAAACCAAGTAAATCCTGTGAATTAGACACAGTCTGGAATACAATATTGCAAAAAAACTTTGACTTCTTTACAATATAGTCCCAAAATAGTCTCTGTTAACAATCAGTTATTTAAGTATTTCAAAAGTATTTGCTCTAAATGAGCATTTCAAAGCCTAGTATATTGCTCGAAGCTTCATGGAAACATATTTTAGATTTGCTGAATAGACAGTTTGTGTTTGAAATTGTAGCAGCAGGAAAGTATTGTTCATATGAATGAAATGCACAGAACTATTACAAATTAGAACTGCATTTAAAAGAATTCAAACCTCAAAGGAAATTTTCCACTGTTAACCAAACATAAAGAACAAAACAATTATGAAACGACTGTTGATACATAGCTCTGAAAGTTTAATTCCAGAAGACAGAAAAACTCATAAATAAAGGGGCAATGGAATTAGTGTCTGTTGCAGTTCTGGCCATCAATAAACATGCTTAAAGCCTAGCAGTGAAAGACCCTGTTATCATTATACTTCTCAAGCCTATATGCAGCAGTTATTCTTACGTGGCTAACCCTGGGGTAGCTTCCAATGTCACTTTTAATATGCAGTGCATACTATCCAAATGTCAATTACTATCACGATTTGCAAATGCCAGTCTGAGCAAATAGCATTATTTTCTGGTGCTTGCTTCCTTTTTTATTTATTTTTTCCATCATGGAAAGGGACACGCCCTCACTCTAGTAGAGAGGAGAGTATTGAGCTCTTCTGGGTCTGGTCAATGCTAACAAGGCATTGCTCTGCCTCAAGCTGGGGAGCTTAAAAAGGGAATACCTGCCACGGGAGAGGGTGGTAAACAGGAAGAAGACTGTTAGAGTTCAGTGACATATTGACACAAGACACAGATCAGCCAAGAGGGAGAAAGTTGTAGGCCTTGCTGCCCCTGAAACTGCATGGACCAGCTATAAGACAGGGTGCCCTAAGGAGAGGGGCTGGAGGTAGATCCTAATTAAAGACACTATACCAACTGATAAGCCAAGCCCTAAAGGGGTGACCCCAGAAGACTGCCTAAGAGAAAGATCACCTTTGCCTTTCATTCCTTTTACTCTGATTCCCCTCTCCCCACAAGGGAAAGAGATAGAAAAGTACCTTTCTTTTGTTTTTGTTTGGAGAACCCCTTGTATGCTACAAACAGGGGAAGGAGATTATAAACAACTGGAATTGGGGTCTGGTGGGGACTCAGGGGAGCCCAACTCCCCCCCTTCTCCCCCCCCCCCCCCCACTTCCCTGTTGCAAGGTCTCTAACTGGCAGATTGATACAGTTTATCCAATTCCCACATCTACCTTAGGTTATACATTGGGTGTCAAAGGAAATAAAAATGCTGCATATAAAAAGAATTTTCCAAACTTTAGGTTTCATAGCAAAGAGGCTCCAGTAGATAAAACCAAGGAGCTTTAAGGAATTTTCAACAGAAACAAGTTAGTCCCATATTCATTCAGTTATGTTCTTGATAACTGCTTCAAATTGGAATCAAAACCTCTAATGACTGTATGGTCTCTTAGAAAAGCACACTTTCCCGAAGAAAGGGAATGAGTTGTCTTTTGTGTACTGCAGTCAGCAGTGGACAATATTTCTTTCACTAGTTTTGATTAATATGCCATTGCATTCAGCTAAAATTAATGGACTGTGAAGGATATTTGGATGTCTCTCCTATTTCAAAGCAAGAGTGTTAAGATTTTAAATAAACATAACATAGACTGTCTATTTTATCAGGGTCTAATTACCTATTTCTTCCATTTTTAAATCTGATTTTAATTTTATACTAGTGGACTGGCTTGCAGCTTTTGGACTCAGGTCATGTTAACCCACTGCAACTACATTATTTCAACAAGTAATGAAAACTTATGCTAGTTTAGGTGATCACATTTGTATTAACTGCCAAATGACACAAGAGATAAGCATGACCATTGTAAGATGCTTTATAGATGGTGTTACAAAAGGCACGTTTACTGTAATGATATCATTGAAGGCAGTCATAAGAGACTAAAAGAAACCCGCAAAAGCAAAGATCAGATTTAAAAAAGCACTTGAAAAACTGAAATGAAGTAAGAAAATCTTTAGATTCTTGAAGAAAGTTATAGTTTTTGTCAGTTGTGTTAAATTAGAAGCAAACTCCTAATGGCAA
The DNA here is from genome assembly GCF_002925995.2 of Terrapene triunguis. Lineage (NCBI taxonomy): Eukaryota > Metazoa > Chordata > Testudines > Emydidae > Terrapene > Terrapene triunguis. Next base: position 20,623,541 of record NW_020664444.1, on the reverse strand, counting down.
ATAAGAAAACATAAGCCTGAGACTATTTTAGGCTTTACTTTGTGTTTCCTGCATGTATTTTAGCTAAAATATCTGTCTTTGAAATCATCTACAATGTAATCCCCATTAATTATAGGCAAAACTACACTGCCAGCCAGAGAGACATAAATTCAGTCAATGAGTAGGAAGTAATTCCAGCAATTGTTTCTAACTTTCTTGAGCTACAGAAATGTTGTGCCCCTACTGATTTTAAGTGGCAAATCCTAACATGCTATTAATTAGAAACAACTGGATACAATTCCTTTTGTAGCCCCAATTAACAGAAAAATGTGATATACATAATCTCCCACCACCTTTATCCCCCTGTTCAGACCTACATTAGCTCACAAAATCATTTTAGTCATAGGCGACTGGATGACTGAAGGGATTGGTAATGAGATATGAACCTTTCCATTTCTTGGTCAGTGGCATGAAGCTGACCCAGGCAGACAGTGAGCAAAAGTCGTTCCCATCTAATGGTTATTCACTGGTGTATATGACTTGAATAGGCAGACTCAGATCAGTTCTTGTTAGGCAAACTTTGACATTGAAAAAAGAAAAACACCCCCACGTGGGGCATGAAATGTCATCCTTTTTGGAAGTCTCAGCAGAGATTTACAGACTAAGGGCTCGTCTTCACTACCAGAGTGAGTCAACCTAAGTTATGCTACTCCAGCTACGTGAACAACGTAGTTGGAGTTGACGTAGCTTAGGTCAACTTACCCCGGTGTCTTCACTGTGCTGCGTCGACGGGAGACACTCTCCAGTCAACTTAGCTTACTCTTCTCAGGGACCTGGAGTACTGGAGTTGATCGGAGAGTGCTCTGCCATTGATTTAGTGGGTCTTCACTAGACCACGCACCTGGCTGAGGCAATCAGATAACCGCAGCACAAAGCAACAGTGAGGAGCTCAATGCTAACAAAGAGAAAAGCCTATTTGTTTCACTTGAGGCTAAGGGGTTTATTCATCAGGACTTTACTCTCTGGTAATCAACTCATTGTAGCTGAAATGACTTCTTTCACCAAGGCATTATGATTGCCACAACCAGAGGTGACAAATCACATATTGCAGCCAGGAAAATATGTAAGCTCACCAAACAAGGTAACAGTGGCAAAAGGCCTTACTTAGGCACTAAAGTAAAAAATGACTTAAAAAAAAATCAATAAGTATCAGCAATACCCAGCCAGAGCCTGATAAATGCAGACTTGAAAGTTTGTGAAAGTGCTAGAATTTATCCCAAATTATCTTGCACATTTTTAATAATGAATAATTTCCAGTTTAGGATTTTACACAGTAATATCAAGGCCTTCTAAGTGGACACTTTAACAGATCAAAGAATTCTGATAAGCAGCTCTGTCTGATAACTGGGCTTTATGATGCTTTAAATAACTCATTGTTTTACTTTCAGGGATATTCTGACAGACTTTTGATTTTTTTGCCTCTAACTTTTTCGCTAACTTTGTAAAAACACTGATGTTAAAGTAACCACAGTTGTCAAATTAGAAATATGCAAGCTTTGCATAGCTTTAGGCAAGTTTCAGAAACAGGTTTGAGCCTGCAGTTTTCCTCAGGCTGATAGACCCCTTGAACCAGCTTCTTCTGTCTTCTACAACACACATAATAAAATAGCACATTATATCAGTTACTTAAATAATGTATACAATATAGGTCACATGTTCTGCTGGTACCTCATGTCAAACAGATAAATAGGCCTTCTGCTGGCTTTGTGTTTGTAGGAATCTTGCTATAACCAGAATTTTCTCTAAACCCTTATATGCAGATTCAATACCATTAGTCACATAACTCCAGAGGTGAAATCCTGGTTCCATTGACATCAATGACAGAATTCCCATTGACTTCAACTGAGCCAGGATTTCATCAACATGACTAAGTGTCTAACCCAATGGGACATGTTGTGAGTGATAGCTACACTAAGGAATAGAATGAAGATCCCTTGCATGAGGTCCTATTTAAAAGAATTGTTTTCCGTGACACATCTATACATATTGATTACATGTTATTTTGCTCCGTTATCATCTATGAACAGGGCCGGCTCCAGGCACCAGCTTAACAAGCAGGTGCTTGGGGCGGCCAAGGGAGAGCACCTTGGGGCGGCACCTGCAGCAATTCGGGGGCGGCAGGTCCCTCACTCCCTCTAGGAGCGAAGGACCTGCCGCTGAACTGCCGCCGCCGATCGCAGCTTTTTTTTTTTTTTTTTGCTTGGGGCGGCAGAAATGCTGGAGCCGGCCCTGTCTATGAATCACCAAATATCTCTTCTGACATCTTCACCACACAGTTATTTATAACTTGCCTGTTAAACAGAAGGTAGTTTACAAAGTGTTATTCAGTTCCACAGCTGTTACTACAGTATAGCCAGAATAAGTTACTTGCAAGTGTGTGTGTGTATATATATATATATATATATATATTAAATTACAGATGGTCCTGCACTGAAATACCATGACCATCTGGTTGTTGCAGGGACTACCAAAATACTGACAGACAATCAACAAGTCCTATCCATCTTTTTCCCTTTAAGAAAACTTAGGGTGGGTGTTTACACAGGTGTCTTGTTTTGAAATAACTGGTTTCACTTTGCAGTTTGTGGTCTAGTGAATCCACTTTTGGAACCAGTTCAATTCAAAATAGATAGCATAGCTAAAAGATCCAAGGCAAAATAAATTAAAGATAAATTTGACCCTCCTAGATAACAAAGTCAAGGCTAGATGACCATGGCCAGTGGCTGTAACTGGCACAAGTACCTGGCCCAGCAGAGTTGAGGAGGGGTAATCTGATACTTACAGAAAAAGTCCCTTTATTAACAGCTAGTGAAAATTCCAATGTTTCCTTCAAATGCTTCTGTTGTCAATGGGAATATAAATTTGCAGTATGTAGGGAAGCCAACAGTCACAGCATTAGGCATCAAAAGGACTGCCAGTGCCTTGTACCTCAATCAGTTATCTAATTCAGCATTTCACTACCTGAGTTCTATAAGCAAGGACCTGTTCCCAGAGATTGTCCTCTGGACCTCTTAAACCTTGGAAGGTCTATAGGAGGAGAGCTGCTCTCCTGTGGACTTCCTGAGATGTACATGAGAAAAGTTCCACTACTGTGCTCCTCCTAAAATATTCAGCATGGGAACTAATCTCCTGCAGACATTGTAAAGACTATTGCACCATCTTAAGTATCTGATACCAATCACTGTCAGATACAGGATAATGGACTATATGGAGCACTGCTTTGATCTGGTATAGCAATTCCTATGTTGTTTTCCATGGGCTAGAATCAGTGGGAATCATGAGACTTAAATTTTTCACATTACCTCTGAAATTTTACCCCAAAGAGATCCTTCCATAAGTTCTTTGGTGTGAAAATTTTAAGAAATCACTTGGAAACTTACTTCCATAGCAGATTCGGGGGAGGGGGAATCTGATCTTTCATAAACATGCAATGGCAACTACATACAACAGTGATGGGTGCTCTAGAAATACTGATGATGAGAGACTGATACAGCGTATCAGCAAATATGTCAAAACACAGTGTGGCTAATCTTAATTGATATTTAACCTTTGTGTAACAAGAGTTTTAGTGCTACTAAAAGCATGTTCATTATTTTATATATGTTAAGGGGAGGGACAGTTGCAGAAGAACCATGATTTGAATGAAGTTAGGCAGTGAATTCATGTCAGGAAGCCAAAGATATGATTTCTGTATTTCTCTGTAATTAGGTTAAATATTTTGCACTCTTTCAGTTTCTTAAAATAGGTCATTGGCAGGAAATCTTTGGTTCAGTTCAAAATAATAGAAAGGACTTTACTTATCTGACCGGATGTGACCTTTTAACTTAAAATTAGTCAATGATGATTGCATATGGCAAAATTCAAAAGAAATGCAAAAAACATCAAAAATTGTAAAGCTAAGACAGTTATCTTTTCTTTCAGAGAATTCTAATTTGAAGCAATGCCAGACTTAAAAGATGCTGTTAATCAGCTGTTAATTAACCTTTGATCTTACAGAAGAGCATCTAAGTGAAAACCATTGGGTAGGCCTGGAAACACTGAGAAAACCCTTGTGGCCTTATGGGAATATATTTATTTGTATTAAAACAAGGATGTAAGCAGTTTGGAATTTAATACTAAGGGTCTAGTTAATATTTTAAAAGAAATGTTATGATTAAAACCTGCTTGTCCTAGAAAATCATTTCAGTCAGAACTTGGAGGACTGATTTGTTCTATATCAGTAATGAGCACATATTTCAAACTTGCAAGACAAAATAAATGGCTCAAAGTGCTGTCATACACCTCTCAGTATAAATCCCATTAGTGCCGATGCAAATTACATATGCACATTAAAGGAAGCATAGATTTCTTAGCTTGTGTTTTGAAACTGTTGTCCATGGCTAGAAGAATTGTGATGAACTTCCAATCCCTATCTAAAAGCAAAAACAACGAGGAGTCCTTCTGGCACCTTAGAGACTAACAAATTTATTTGGGCATAAGCTTTCATCAGATTCATGAAGTGAAAAATACAGGAGCAGGTATAAATACATGAAAGGATGGGGGTTGCTTTACCAAGAGTGAGGTCAGACGAACGAGATAAATCAATTAACAGCAGGATACCAAGGGAGGAAAAATCTCTTTTGAAGTGGTAAGAGAGTGGCCCATTACAGACAGTTGACAAGAAGGTGTGAGTTACTTGTAGGGAGAAATTAGTACTGGGGAAATTAAGTTTAGGTTTTGTAATGACCCAACCACTCCCAGTCTCTATTCAGGCCTAATCTGATGGTATCCAATTTGCAAATTAATTCCAGTTTTGGAGCTTCATGTTGGAGTCTGTTTTTGAAGTTTTTTTGTTGAAGAATTGCCACTTTTAGGTCTATTATTGAGTGACCAGAGAGACTGAAGTGTTCTCCTACTGGTTTTTGAATGTTATGATTCCTGATGTCAGATTTGTGTCCATTTATTCTTTTGTGTAGAGACTGTCCGGTTTGGCCAATGTACATGGCAGAGGGGCATTGCTGGCACATGATGGCATATATCACATTGGTAGATGTGCAGGTGAACGAGCCTCTGATGGTGTGGCTGATGTGATTAGGTCCTATGATGGTGTCCCTTGAATAGATATGTGGACAGAGTTGGCACCAGGGTTTGTAGCAGGGTTTGGTTCCTGGGTTGGTGTTTTTGTTGTGTTGTGTAGTTGCTGGTGAGTATTTGTTTCAGGTTCGGGGGCTGTCTGTAGGCGAGGACTGGCCTGTCTCCCAAGGTCTGTGAGAGTGAGGGATCGTCCTTCAGGATAGGTTGTAGATCCTTGCTGATGTGCTGGCGAGGTTTTAGTTGGGGGCTGTAGGTGATGGCTAGTGGCCTCCTGTTACTTTTTTGTTGGGCCTGTCCTGTAGTAGGTGACTTCTCGGTCATCATGAATAGGTCGGAATATGAACAAGAGGCTGCTAGACAACTCTCTAACACCACATTCTACACGCCATTGCCCTCTGACCCCACTGAGGATTACCAAAAGAAACTACATCATCTGCTCAAGCTTATGCCCAAATAAATGTGTTAGTCTCTAAGGTGCTACAAGGACTCACCATTGTTTTTGCTGATACAGACTAACATGGCTACCACTCTGAAACCTATCTAAAAGCAGATGCTTATAAGGCTTTCTGATACTGAAATTCTGAGAATCATAATTATTTTCTCTTAAAATTGTAGTTGTTTGCAATAAGGCACCATAATGAGCTCTTCAGTAAGAATCAGTATCTTTGCAGATGTTATGATCATTATTATTCAGACTGCAATAACTGGGTCTGATCCAATGTCCATTGAAGTAAATGGAAACATTCCCACTGACTTCAGTGGGCTTTCTTTCAGATTTACAGAGAGATGATTTTTTCCATCATACACTACCTTTTGAGGGTAGGGGGAAAAGATTGCGAAGACAGATAAATCCTCATTTTATGGATTATTTGCTCAATATTGGAAATATGGTACAGGCTATTTTAAAAAGGCAGTGTTTTTCACTATAATTCTCAAGTATTAAAAACATTTATGCACATCACCACCTTTATGCATAAAAGTAATACCATTGAGTTAAATGAGAATACTGACAAATGTACTCATATCAATATTTCTTTGCAGAACCAGGCCTTCAATCCCTAACCTCATTTTTGGGACCATGAGATTTGTTGTGCTCTGAAAAGCTTGATAGAGGAGAAAAGGAAACTGAAGCTTCCTGTTGACAATTGAACTTGACCTTAGAAGGAATAAGGGTTTGTCTACATGGTGGGAAAAGGCTGGAATAGTTAGTTCAAAATAGGTACTACTGAACAGCTATTTTGCTGACACTCACTGTGTGGATGCCCTTATTCTTCGCTGAGTGCTTTTGGGCAGACTAGTGTCAGGAACTCAGCTGCCTCCTGGGTCAGTCACCTAGCAACCCGATGAGATTGACAGGCCAAATAAAACCTCACTAAGTGACTGTGCTCCCAGATCACCATTTAGACCTTGTAGCAATAGCAGCACAGTGGCTGTTCAATGCATTCTACACACACTGTTGCACCAGACTGCTTCCAATCTGGCCCCTGCTCCAACCCTTGCTGCTCCGGTCCAGCCCTAATCCCTGCCTACCTCTGAACTCCTGATTCCTGGCTCTGACTACTGGCTTGTCCAGCTCTGCCTTTCAGTTCTGGTCTGGCTCCTAACTCTGAACATTGGCTTGCCTCCTGACCATGCCTCCAGTTCTGCCCTCTGATTCTGCTCCAACCACTAGGTCGCACACCTACATCCCAGTGTGTCACAATTAGACTAAAGTGGATTAGACTAAAGAGCACAAAGGCATTCTTAGTGTGGAATAACATCCACACAGGAAGCTAATGCAGAATAGCTATTGCTCTTTAAATGCACACCCTATCAATTTCACACTAACTTCCCTCTGAATTCCCCAGGTAGACAAGCATAAGATTCATTACATCTCAGCCTTGCTTTTGAGTCTCCTTTGACAACAGTCTCTCTACAAGTAGAACCAGGAAGTTTGAATCTCTCAGAAGAGAGATGGCTGGGATAAAAATCTGACAATTGGTATCTATATGTGGAAAACGGCTGCGTTTTCCTTTTGATGCTGGCACAAAACCTTCAAACCTTTGTTTATAGCAACTGAACAAAGGGAGAAAATGTCTGGTGCTCTAGTCTCTTTTTATTTACAGTATCACTGGTAGAAATGAAATGCCTTTCCAGACAAGATTGGGAATGATTAAATGTCCAGTTTTCTGTTGTTCTTCATAGCTAAGGAGATCTAAAGACTGAACTTCTTGATATCCTCATCATAATTTCCCTTTAATATTTACTAATATTAAATACAGGATTAGCATTAGTGATTGCCCTGAGCTGCAAAGGTCAGTTCCAAACTTTCCCATAGTTTGAGACTGTAAAGCTCCAGGCTTTTGATTTAATAAAGATGAGGGATTCTTAACCAAACAGTTGTACTTTAGGCCTAAAACCAGCAAAATACTTAAACACGTACCTAACATTAAGTGCTTGGTTGTGCTGTTGAAGTCAATGAGACTACATCTATGCTTCATATTAGGCATGTGTACCTTCTTGAACTAGGAAAAAAATACTGCAAAAATGGCAAAGAAGAGAGGAAGAGTTTAATGTGAGGATGTGATTTGGCCTCTTCAGCACTACTCATTGCTACATTACCATATGCCCTGCCACCCTCTTCAGACCTGCATGAAAGTATTACAGGCATGAGGTCAATTCACTACATTAATTTAAATGGTGTGATTCCAATGATGAAAATGGCCCTGCCTTGACCTTGTGCATTGGGCATTGAAACCAGTTAGAGTAAAGGATGCTCAGCATATCTCAGACCCCGTGTCTTCCCTTAAGCAATTTCTCCCTCCTTTGAACACTGCTTGTCTGTACTGGCACGCTAAATCGGCACTGTTGCAATCGATGCAGCGGTGTTGATTTATTGGGTCTGGTGAAGACACGGTGTGTCAATGGCAGAGCACTCTCCTGTTGACTTCAGTACTCCACCTCCCCAAGAGCGGAAGAGGCGGAAGGTATGTCGGCAGGCAAGGGTCTCCCGCTGACATGGTGTAGACACCTTGTTAGGTCGATGTAAGCTACTTAAGCGGCAGTGAAGACCAGGCCTGACTCTGAGCTTCTTTCTCTCTTCACTGAACTATTGCATTTTAAAAACAAAATTTGTAAAATTGCATCTGTTGTATGTGGTTGCTTGGTTGGTAATAGCAACTATATATTTTTGTGTGTCACTACACTAAGACCTATCTTGGCCAAAATCTCATAAGCAGGAAATGTATTGGCATCCTTTCTTTTAGCAAAGATTGGAGCCAGAATTTGGAAATGCTACAGTAGTACTTGATGTTTCCAAGTAATATGTGGATAAATTAGTATCAAAGTTCTGCTTCTTGGGGAATGTAGAGGCAATTAACTTTTTAAGAAAGACAAGGACTTTTTGGTAATTACAGAGTCAAGGTCATTGCTGTCTGATTTCAAATACTTCTGCTGCTACAACTATTATGATGTTCATGATGTTCTATGTATTTCTTTGAGAATTCTCTGCTTCTCTTAGCCATATTTTATGTATTTCTTTGAGAATCCTATGTTTCTCTCAACCAAGCAGATTTTTAATTCTGATAAGACCTTGAACTCCTTGCAAATCAAACACATTATTTGAATATCGTTTTTGTTTTCTGTTCTTCTAATCACAGCAATCATCTTTTTGTTGGCTGGGAAGAATATTATGTCCCTGTGGTAACAAGGAGAGTTCTGATCAAATTGTTTAAACAACTGAACCATAAACCCCACCCTGCTTGTTTATCCCCAGGATAAAAGAAACAAGATTAGGGAAAAAATTATTTGTGGACTTTTTTAATATGCTATTTTGAATAGAAATAGTTCCTGCTGTCTTTGGATCAATGTGTTTCCATATCCAAAGGGCAAAAGCTTTCAGTTTATTTTAAATTAGGGGAAATAACACGAGAGATCAAAATTAAAATCTGTGCAAGGAAGCACAGTGTATGTATCTGCTCTGTAACAAGCTACAGGAACTCTGACAACAAAATGGCTGCTGCCTCTGCTTAGAGTTCTTACAAATTTCAGGGAGCAGTACACAGAAAATATGACCATTGGTAAAGTTTTCAAAAGCACTTAGGTTCACAGAGTCAATGAAACTTAGGAGCCTTCATTACTTACGCACTTTTGAAAATTCTGCACCATGAGTTACTTGAATAAATATTCCACAGAATGCTAAATGCAACCGAGACTAGTGATGTTTTATTTTCAAGGCAATACTTCTGTAGAAAAATGTATGTCTAAGGGCCAAATTCTGGTGACAGCTGTGGAGCCACTATGGCCCACCACTGCAGAAGCCAGGGTGCCAGGAGTGGGCCAGAGGAGGGAGGGGGCTGCAGCAGATGGTAGGAGGTATCGTTAGGCTGTACTTGCACCCCCCTGATTCCCCATTGCCACAACCTCCATAGGAATATGGTACTGAAAGGCACAAATTGAGCTGCTCTATCCTATGCCTTGGCCCCCAACATCAGCAGCAAAATAGGAGAAGTGTAAGAAGCCTCCTCGCATTCCCTGCTGTGTCCCTAGAACTGGCATATGGATGAATTGGGCCCAATAAGTTTACATGACCTGAGGCTTTTCCATCCCAGAAAGCCACAAAGCTGGTATACAGAACTGGGTCTCTAAATGAGGAAGATTAAATATAGCTTTCTAATTTTTAATTACTGTGGTAGTACCCTTGCAAATTGGAATTGTGGAGAGCAGAAGGTTAATGTATCGCAATTTTATGAATGTGACCTACCTATTAAGATAGTAAATGCATAGCCTTATTCGTTTATTTGAATGTGTAAATGAACTAGTTCGGTTTAATACTGAACTGTTGGAAAACAAACAGGAAATTAAACAATGACTAGCGGTAAGGTATTTCTGGAGAAAATACTTCCAAGGTCCTTAAGCGAACAAAAGGTTATTAATAGGGAAGTGCCTACCTGCCTGACTCCAGCCAGTTATCAGGATTATTTTTTCCAGAGCTGGGGCCTAAAATCAAAAGGACACTAAGCTGTTTAAAATCCCTGTTTACAGAGAAAGGGGAGGAGGTGAGTGAGCAGCAGCAGCTATTTTGGAGGGAGACTCTAAAAGAGAAGCTTAAACAGGATAGTCTGCCCCTCCCAGCTCAGAATCAGGTGTACCTGGGCTAAGAGGAACTTACCAAAGATTGCAAGGAAAGGATATAGTTTAGGTAAGACCTATGCATGTAGGACTTTTGTTGTTTTAATTCTTTGCTTTGGGCAAATAAACAATACATTGGCTTTGAAAAAGCTGTTTTCAGTTACTTTAATAACTGCTGGGCACATCTCTTAAAAGGAAGTCTCCTGTAGTGGCCAAGCCCAATTGGACCTGCTAGGAGCCACTATTGGAAAATGGGGGCTGCAGCCCAAAGACTCAGTCTAAGACTGGTTGATATCAAATTGAGGGGTTCACTCAGGCGTGACTGCAAAGGGGTCTAAAACCTTCAGTTTGCCCTGTAGCCATGGTAGAAATCCACTCAAACATCCATTGACATCATTGACTCCATTGGCGGGAGTTCTACATGCAGACCAATGACAAGACCAGGCCCTAAGGGAGGCATAGTTACTCCTAAACCTGGCTGTCATCATTGGCAGCTGTCCTACTGTAACCCTTCTCATTTTAAACCCTGACAGTTTTTCTATTGTATTACTGTGTATCACTATAGTGTCTTGGTTTTGAATGATCATTTCACCCAATATTTTTAGAAACTTGAGTTTAAACGTTTTGGACGTAACTGTTAGAAATTCTGTACTATGCTGGGATTGTTCACCTTATGCTATGGACCAGATGAGGCCCTGCTGCTCCATAGGTGTGCAGAGATGGGAGGGTACAAGAAACACTATCCCTCTTACAGGGTACAACTGCAATCCTGGAATGCAGGGATTGCAGCTTCTATGCAAACCCTGGAAGCACAAGGGGGCAGGAAAGATGCAGATCCTGAGGCTCAGGGGGGATATGCTGCAAGCCCTGGAGGGCTACAACATAGGTACATACCCCTTGTGCATCAGAAGGTCCAGAAGAAATTTTGAATCCCAGAATCAGAGTCCTTTTTGTAGCTCCCTATGGTGCAAGGGTGGGAACTAGGCCTTTAAAGGCACAATTGTAAATCTCAGCAATGACAGTCCCCACGTAGTACTGGAATCAAACATTTCAATACACTCAAAAGAAAGCAAATACTCCTGGTGTAGTTATTACTATGGTTACTTATAAAAAAGAGTAGCCTTTAGTAAATGGGTAAAACTATTCGGAATGTCTCATTTCCTCAGATTCATTGTTTCCTTTTATAACACACTTGTACAAAATCCTGCCACAAACTGGGTATCCCTTCATTTAATTATATTAAATTATTGATGACCGCTTATTTACGGTTGCAAAGAACAAGCTTTAAAAAAAGTTTAACCACCTTTGACACAAAAGCATGCAAGTCCTTAACCCTTGAGGTCTTTTTTAAATGTTAATGTAATTGTCTTATACGCACAGACTACCCTAAAAGTTGCCATTTTAAATGTATGGCACTAACTTTATGGAACAGAAAGCTTGCATATTTGTATTCTTTTTGGGATCACAAAGCAACAAAATAATTCTCCTGATATTTCACATTATTTATAGTCTATATACACTGTTATTAATAATTCTCCTGATATTTCACATTATTTATAGTCTATATACACAAATAACTTCCTGAAGTATCTTATAATCAAGAATGATTTCTGTTTACTTTTTCCTTCTCCATACAGATTTTTCATTAATTGCAACAAATTCATCTAAACTTATGAAACAGTAATGGATCTGAATCCGAAACACACCCTGTGAGGACTGATAGTATAAAAGATCAGAAAATCTATAAGTAAGTGCTGTAGTTTCTTTAATTGTATCAATTAAGTGTTTTTTTTCTCCCAGACATTTGCACAATGTAAATCCAATGTTTAAATCTGCACAAGGGTTAACTACAATTTGGCCGTTTACCAGTAGCTCCATGTGTAAAGACAAAAATAGATTATCCTTATCTTGGCTTTGAAAAGCTACAGTTTGTCACTTATCTCATCATCCAAAAGTGTGTGATAACACATAATGCCATACCCATTGTCGGTTTAGGTAATGGATTGTAGATCTAGCATCAGGTATATGCTAATAAGAGTACACTGTAGCACCAGTTCTCCAGCTCTAGATGGTACTGCACATTTTGCACTGGGTTTGGAGTGGGTTATTTTGTTTGTTTGAATTGAATATCAGTAAGTATAATAATTACCACTGTCCCCTAATATGGATGGCATAAGGGGACTGTGAAACCCACACTAAAATCTGTAGCTGGCTAAACCATATTATGACTATACTTATCACTGTCACATTTTCACTGTTATATAAGAGCTGAGTATCTTGTAACCAATATTCCCATCCTTCCATGCAAACAAGCTACAGGACAAAAAGTTATGCAGCTGTAACTACAAAAGAAGAAACAAGGCCATAAGGGATAAATATTCTAAGAGTTATATAGTACTTTAGCCAATGAAGTCAGTTGGAATCATGTAGCCAAAGTACCTTGTGAATTTTTTTAAACACTTACCTCAGACTGTTCTAATCAGATAGGACTTTGAGTAAAAACTGCAGAGAACTCACTAGAAATCATTGAATGTATTTTATCGATGGAATGATTCTATACTTGGGAATTTTAAAGTATGTCAGATATATGCTTTTACATTTCCAGTTTTGTTAATAAAACTACCATTCAAATCAGTAGGGTTTTCATCTGATATGATGAATTCTGTGCTTTTAACAGACACCCAGACCAGCCCAGAAAAAGAATTTCTCTGTTTATTTTCATAAATTGTGAAATAGTGGTGGCAGAAACAACACCAAAGCAGTCCTTTCCCTACTGACTTCCTGCTCCCTACAAAATCTCTTTACTGCAGAGTTCCTCTTACAGGAAATTTTCCCCCAGCATGCCTTTCTGGGCAAGGCCTTTTCAATTTGGTGGAGTGAAAGAGCTCATGATCTAAAGTGGCCATTTTACAAATGACAGCTTCTAACTGCATGTTTCTATCTTCCAGCTGGTAAGTGCATGTTATGTTTTCCCTTTCCTCTTGCTAAGGAGATGGCAGTTCCCACATACACAATGTGGGCTAGATTCACCATTGCAATATTCTAGTTTTACGCCAATGACACTCCCTTTAAATCAATAGAGTAAAACTGGAGTAGCACAGTGGTGAAACAGCACTGATGCCTTTAATTAGTCTGCCATTAGACCATATTTTTCATCCTGACTCACTCTGCATGATTATACTTGTAAGAAAGAGGACAATGCAGTCTGCAGATTTAAATTTAAGTGTATTTAAATTGAAATATGTACTATACTGAATAGTGCTCACCACTGCAGGTTTTTTGTACATCCTGACACCTAAGATACAGATCTTCATTTGAAAAAAAAAAATCATCCTTTCAACTATTTACACCAAGAGTATTTCAGAAAAATGTTATCAGATATTGACAGGGAAAGAGAAAAATAAAGCTATGTATCTAAATCATAGTATTAGATTTGGTTATGTTGCCTAACCATGCAGATAGTGCATGCAAAAAAAAAAAAAAAAAAAAAGAGTCAATGGCATGCAGTTTTCTAGTGGAATACACAGGTCAATTCTGGGGAAAGAAACCTAATTATGAAGACCCTCTGAAGTGCTACAAGGCAAAAATGCTACATCTGTAACAACAGATACATCTGAAACTAAAAGTACTGACTCTCTGTGTGTGTAAAGATTCTGACAGTTACACCACTTTGAGATCTCTCTGTATATTGATATCCATATATTTAATGATTTCATGAAATAACAAACTCTGATCAGTGCAGAAGTACGTTACTCCTGAATTATGCACCAAATTAGGCCTTGGCTCCCACAAGTTGGTAGATGCATTCGGTCTTCTCTATTAGACCTTTTGCCATCTAAAACTGGGCTGCCAGCCAAAAGTCAGTGAATCACAGCTTTTGCAAGATAGCGCTGCTGCAGATCTGCCATGCTGTTCCATTCACATTAGTGGACAGACAATGCAAGGTACCACCCCTTTATGAGTATTGACAGGAAGCATCAGAGTTTGTTAGTGAAACCTGCATAACAAGTAAGGAGAAGACACTAATTGTTTTCTCTATTTTTAAAAAAATCAGAATTTAAGGGACTGCCTTGTCAAGAGGCTTCAGTGTTTGCCTTGGGCTTTATTATTTGTGATGGTAACGACCATCATCATTACACATTGCTAGGCTGAGAATTCCAAATGAGGCTAAACCAAAATCCCACTATGAACACTCCTGACTTCCAGGGAAATTCAAATGCAAATCTGATCCAAGCCTTGGAGGTTAGGCTCATCTCTACTGACAGTTAATTTCTGGATGGACTTAAGGTGAAACTTTCTTCACATTCAAAGTCAATTGTAATATACTGAAACACAAAGGCAATTCTGACGCTGAATTTCTGGATATCCAAATATTGATACTAGTCTGGAGTGGTTGACAGAAATATTGTATTCATTACTGAGCACCAGTGGTTAGCTCAGCACAGTACAGAGGGAGAAATCTCTACCCCAAGTATCTTGCTATCTAAATCTGACAGACAAATTAGCTTACACACACATAATAGACTGGTTGACAAGGTAAAGGTCCAGCCTCCACGCTCAGGAGATTGTTTTTAGAAAGGTGGTGTGCATAGATCATCCATTTGCTTGCCTGCCATGCAAGAATTACTTTCATGGCACTGAGCAATTAGCACATTTCAATCTGAGAAATGGGTGATTAATTTTACGAAATAAAATTAGTGGACAGCAGACACATGATTAATCAAATTATCTGTCTGCTTTAAATTGCAAATGTAAATTCCTGAAATAGGCTTTGAGCAAAATTGATTTTTAATAGCAAAGCAGCATATTCCAAGTTCTCAAAAAGATTTGCACAAATGTTTCTCTTCCCATGTACTTCTCGACAGTCCCCATTGTTTACTACTCTTGTCCTTTTCTTGATGTAACTATAGCTGGGTGAATATTTCAAAATTGTTATCATGAATATTCACTTCAATATTTTAAAAAATTGCATCATCCATGTTCACCTCCTATTGTGTTTGCTTTCTGCAAACTTCCTAGTGGACAAGATTAGTCAGGAATGTTCATGGGGAAAGTGAATTTTAAGAGAATATTAAAGAATAGCAACTATTAAGATAATGAATTTTGAATTTGTATATGCAAGCATTCATGTATTTCCCATAAAAATAACTCAAACTTCCAATTTCAGATATCAGATGTGAGCAGCAAATTGTTCACAAATGAGCACAGACCAAGGATTATTCATAATTTTGTTTAAATTGATGTAATTGTTTAAAAATATCTGTCCTCAAATCATTCAGAAACAGAATGAGGTGAAATCCATTGAATAAACAGAGGCCTTAATGCTAATGTTCAACTCCCAGCCCAAAATATTAGTTATTTTTGGCACCACCCAAAACACAACAAGGTTCTCTGACCAATGTTTGATAATGGGACTTGAGGTAGATTGAAACTGCTTCAGGGGGTGGGAATTTCCTGAGTTATTCAATAGGAGAGATCTGTGTTAGAGTTAGACTCATAGTCATTATGTCTCTTTGCTCACACACAAGGGAAGCCCATTAGATAACAACCCACTCATGATTTATTTGGTGCCGTCCACCTCTTCTACATCTATGATTTGATTGTTCTTATTGAACTGAAAAGTGAGTTCCTTCTCTTAAAGACAATCACACCTATTACTTCCATGTCACCCTGGTTCCTATTGTTTTTTGGATTTTTTCAATGCTTTCCGATGGAAAATGGCCAAAGAATGTCTTCCACTGTCTAGAAAATTACTTCTGACATGATATAGAGCTTCCTAGGTCAGATTCTTACCTGTGCTGTTGGCATAAGAGGTATAGCTGGGGCAAGTAGGGTGTCGTCCATTGTGGGTGTTGGCAGCTGCCACAAACTAGAGCATCCCAGAGACTGCTGTAACTTCCAACATAGTACATAACCAGTCCAGAATGGAAGGTGTCTTAAAGCCAGATTTACCCCCTCTACAAATTGTATTGTGTGCTCTCTGTCCACAGGAAAGAGTCTGGACTATATTCTTTAATAAATACTTTGCCAGTGTTGCCTTGCCATGTTTTCGTTTATGGAAAGAGTTCACTTCTGATTAGAATCTATAGATTGTGACATTTTACTTCAAAAGGAGTTTGCAAAGTATTAAGATTAATAGACTCATTAATAGCAAGCATATATAATGCAAATACAATTTAGTTTGAACCCAATTTATATTTAATGACATAACAGTTATCAAAGTTTAGTTAGTACAATTAGAATTTCACTCAATAAAACAATTAATGACTTTTTGCTGAGCACCTTACAGGATGAGGCCCGAAGACAGGGGTGAAAGTGAGCTGGTACAGGCCAGTACGGCATACTGGTAACAACCTCCACCGGCCTGTACACAGCCCACATTAAAGCACTGCCGCGGCAGCCCTTTAATGTCCCTGCCCCTTTTGTCTCCCCCGTCGACAGCCCTGCTGGTAGGGTCCGTACCGGCAAAGGACCCTGCAGCGCTTTAACGTCCCTGCCCCTTTTACTCCCCCTCGGCTGCCAACGGGTGGGAGGGGGGGGGCAAAGGGAGCAGCTGCCCCAGGGC
This sequence comes from Terrapene triunguis, assembly GCF_002925995.2. Lineage (NCBI taxonomy): Eukaryota > Metazoa > Chordata > Testudines > Emydidae > Terrapene > Terrapene triunguis. The sequence goes on along the minus strand of NW_020664444.1, from coordinate 20,606,755 downwards.
CGGTGATTTAAAAGGGCCCAGGGCTCCGGCGCCCCAGGCCCTTTAAATAGCCACTGGAGCCCTGGGCGGCACGGGCCAGGCGGCCTGGAAGGGCTGGCTGGGGGATGCTGACCCCCAACTCCGCCCCTTCCACCTGAGGCCCCGCCCCTTTCAGGGGCCAGCCCCGGCCCCGTACCGGTAAGTGTCTGTAGTTACTTTCACCCCTGCCCTAAGACAAATGGTTGCTTAAACTGAGTATTTGCATGTCTGAGTTCCTTATTCACACATCCTCAGGGGAAGTAACTGGATACTACTGATCTGCCTTTTAATAAATTATCTCCATATTTTGTGGAGTAGTAGCAATTTTGTGGAGTACTAGCAAATCCCTCTATTAATGTAGTTTGTAAATTTAACAAAATTATTATTATCCCATATATCTGGTGCATGTTTTTCTTTTCCTCTTCATCAAGATGTCTCTTGCTACATAGAGTTTAAGGGTATATCTACACTACCTGCCGGATCGGCAGGCAGCGATCGATCCAGCGGGGATAGACGCGATAAATCAATCCCCGAGCGCTCTCCCGTCGACTCCTGTACTCCACCGCTGCGAGAGGCGCAGGTGGAGTCGACAGGGGAGCGGCAGCAGTCGACTCACCATGGTGAAGACACCACGGTAAGTCGATCTAAGTACATCGACTTCAGCTACATTATTCACGTAGCTGAAGTTGTGTAACTTAGATAGATTCCCCCACCCCTCCCCCAGTGTAGACCAGGCCTAATATTTTCCCTCATATTAAAAGCCACTGGCCTGTGGTATGGAACTTATAAACTGTTTATATTATGATTTTCTTTGTGTGATACTTTTCCAATGAATGCAAGCCGGGCTTCAGCAATGTAATTTATTCTAATGAAAATACATGATTATATAGTTCTTATTAATTTGCATGCACGGACACTTCGAAAAGCACCACATTTTAGGAGTGGTATTAATTTAGCTAATTGTTATGCACAGATTTAGAAGAGTTTTAATGGCTACCACAATAGAATTTTATTTTATTATAATGGCTTAGTTTTTGTGAAGTCTGAAGTATGAAATGAAAAAGGAAGGAATGTTTTATTGCTTTCTGCTCCAGGCTACCAACATGCACATGTTACAACTTCTCTAATCTCTTGTTAAAACATTGATGGTTTGTTTCTTTCCCACTTCCAGAAGATGGTCCTTATCTTAAATAACTGGTGTGACGGGAATGTTTTACTAATTTATCAGAAACCTACCAGCTTGGTTAATCCACTGGCATCTTTCAGGTTTGTAATTTTAGGATGTCATCATATATGTACAGTTCAAGGAAGGGCTCTGCAATTAACTATAGTATTGAGGGCTCATTGTAGCTAATAATATCCCCCAGCCCTATGCATAGCATAGCAGAACCCTCCTACCTACAGAAAAGACCACTTTGCGTCAGAAGAACAAAAAAAGAAACCTAATTTGCGCAGATCTTTGCCAGTTAGTGGCAGAGCTACTCAATGCATAGAGAGTTATATTTTATTCTCTCTCTCTGAGATCTGTAAAGTTGGGCTCATAATACTAAGGGAGCTTGGCTGTGCAAGTGGAGAGATACAAAATACAATTCCAGTTTAAAAAAAATTAATGAAATAACTAATGTATTTCTGAAATAATTGTTCTAAATATGCCATATGTAGAATATATGTTGCTCTGGCTTAAAGGTTTTATTGGCAATCCATTGTAATCACTGTTAAAACTCAGGACTGGCTTCACCACTCATGAATAATTGGGCTGCCCTAAACTCATGCTGATAAAAGTTAACACACCAACATGTATTTTTTCTTCTTAGGGTACATAAACTATATACATAGGGATATAGCCTCAGCTATAGCTGAGATAATTCCACAGAGTAATGGAATCAGTGCTGTTTGTACTACATCTACATATGTATGGATAGCTTATCTATAATATGAGGGGGGGAGAAAGGGGTGATCCTGAGCCCAGTCTGGTCCCATCATAATTTAAAGCAATCTTATGGCTGCACTGAGTTATACCTGACTGCCCACAGCCAGGGATTGCTGAGATATAGGGATGCCCTGGCTGCATACTTGTTTTCCCAGAAATGCCACTCCCTGCACTGGCAATGTGGGGAGGAGAGGTGATATAGTAGAGCCTCTACATCATAGGGAAATCCTCAGTCAGTTAAACTGGCTTTCTGGCTTCTTTGCTTTGCTATAGCAGAATAAAGCACTTGAAGAGCTCCTGAGAATTGGGCCCATAGAATATGCATGTTCCAGAAAAAAATAATAAAGATAACTTCGATATCAAATTAGTGGACCATAAAGAAGGAAGCTGCCTAATGGTACTAAAAACCAAACATGGCTTGAAATCAGAAAGTTATTTATTAAAACTTTAGGTGTGAAAGCAAAACCATCTAACTTCTTTTTACCTTCTGCAACACAGTGTTTCTGTAGCATCTTCTGTGCAAATTTGTCAAATAACAATTAATAATCACAAGCTGTATATGTAAATCTGGCTAATATACCTAGATTACAAAACAGTGTAATATACAGGTAATGTAGCTTTTCTCCATAAAGTAGGACAAGGATGCAGAAAAGTGAAAAGACTAATATTTTGGCAGAATTATTGAGCTCAAGAAAAATGGATTTGATTGTTTTTATTAGAGAGAGGCTTAGAAATGGGATAAGATTCTGTACTTATCTCTAAGAGGTGTGTTTCGGGGGTGGGGGAGCTAGGAAGGCTTTAAACCCTACAGAGTCTGGGCTGGAGTGATCCCCAGCATAAATTATGGCCTTCCTATGGGCAGCAGCACTGCCCAGTATCTCTCTAGCACCATATTCTGTGGCACTCTCGTTCCTGCTCCAACCCTGCCCTCACATGCCCCATAAACCATGGTTTGTGACTATCTTCCCCGATTCCTGTGTTGGTGGAATTCTTCCCCCTTGGATCTGGGGCTTAAGAGCCCCTTTGCACTAGGGTTGACAACACTGTATTTCAAAAATACGAGACAGATCTCAGATATCCCCGGTCTTGACTTGAGCCTCTGATGGGCAAGTCCCTTTTCCTCCCCCATCCTTCCTAGGCTCTCTCCAGCTCTGGGTGTTATGAAGACCCCAAAGCCTCAGGCACTGGGCTGGGGAGCTGCTGCAGCTCCTGTTCAGGTTCCATGTGTGTGCTCGGATCTGAATCAGAGTTGCTGATCAATGCCTGCTGCAGTGTTGTGTGCCGCTAGCAGTCGGGGCTGAAAGAAGTGTGAAAGAGGTTTTGCTGCAACCAGAAGGGGTGCCATTTGGAAGAGGCAACTTTCAGTGGGGGACCAGGGGCAGAGGGTTAGCAAGGCCAAATTTGAGTGGTGTTGCAAGTCCATGCACCAGGTTGCAAATTTTGCCTGGCTGTTTCTCTGTTGTGCCACACGGAGGGGGCAGCTGGGCCAAATTTGAGTGGTGTTGCAACCCTGTGTGCCAAGTCAGGTTGCAAAATAGCAGCACTTTGCAATGTGAAGTGTTGGTTTGAAATACAGAATAAAAGGCATCTCATACTAGTTTAGTACAGGACAGACTATTTTTTGGTAAGGGACATCGCTTATAATAAGGTTGTCAATCTGTCTCCTTGGCTGAAGTAGAGTTGAGAATCTCACATAGGTCAGTGCAAAAAGACTGGTCTTCAAAGTGAATTTGAAAAGTCAGGGAGACTGTTTTAGATAGTGACATTAGAGAATAATGAGGAGAGATGGTTACAAGTGAACATAAAGAAGTATGACATTTTAGAAAATATTTGTTTTTAATTTCTCCTGGTGCTATGTCCCCCACTTACTCCACTCTACAGCTTGAAAAATTTGCCTGCAAAATCACTTCGTTTTAACATAGGACAGGTATCTTCAGGAAAGCCTAGCTAATTTCATCTGAAAACCATATAAACATGTCTATCAAGGAGTTGTGGAGAAAATAATGTTCATATTCGATACATAAATCTGCCCCATTGCATTTGTTGTTAGGAAAACCTATTGCAAACAACAAGATCTTCTGTCACCAGCAGTTTGCAGAGTGGTAATGGGAATGCATTGAATGATTTTGGAAATGTGGGGTCACAAATTCAAAAGAGAGAGAGATTTAGAGTTGTTTGGCTGCAAAAAAAATGAAAACGTGCCTATTTTTATTTGGAAAACAGTATTATAGAAAAGCTAAACATCAGGTTATCCCACAATGGTCATTGAAGACCATTTCATTGAGTTCCTTTGAAGTCTGTCTCATTGGCTGCATTCTGTGACTGCAATAATCTAAAGTACTAAATTTGCCTCTGAAAAAATTAAAGGAAGTCGGGCAGACAGGTCTTTTGTTCGTGGGCTTCACAGTGAGTGGACTTTTCCTATTTGCAACATGTGTTGTGAAAGCTACTGAAAGGAAAAGGGTAGTTGCACTGGAGAATAAATTCCTGGCAATTATTTATAACTCTTGGATTACTGCCTTGCTGTCACCTGCACTATGTCTCAGTTGGCTATAAAAGAGAAATGAGTTTGCGTCTCATTCACTCTTCAACATCTCTTTGCACTGAAGTCTGATTTTATTGACCAATGTTTTGATCATTTTAAACTGTTTTCAGTTAAACAAACGTGGGTCGTTTTAGCTGTGTTTGTTGTTGCCTTTCATACTCCAGCCTTACAAAACAAAATACAAAAAATTTCACAAGAAATTCTCAAGGGAATGCCATGGTATAGTAAACTATCTGCATGTCTATTGGGAATATTTTATATTGAACAACTTCTGATTTGATGTCAGTAAATTGATGCAAGAGTGATACATGACCCAAATCTCTATTTTTACTATCGTGTTGGGGAGATGCTCTGATTTAAAGAAATGAAATACAGACAACTGCCTATTTAGAATGCTAGTGATGGCAGCAAAAACATGTATTTCATTACTATTATTCCATCAACCAAATACACACCACAGAAGTGTGATTTGCATGAATAAAAATTAAGAGAAATAGAAAGACTTTTACTGCCTATATTAGGTTAGCTAACAAACAATATTTCAGGGAAGACTAGAGCAAGTGGGATGAATTGATTAAAACCAAACCTGTGATATAGCTCTTATAATAACACTATGGGGTGTATATACTGTAATCTATATCTCAATACACCTGTATTCTCTTGTATACAGGGATGGAAAGCACAGGATTAAGCTGTAATAATTTTATGAATATGTGACCTAGCTACTACGATAGTATCTGCGTAGCCTCTTTGGAATGTGAAAATTGATTGACGAAGTTTAATAGTGAGCTGTGGGGAAACAAGCAGGAAATGATACGACTAAAATATCAGAAGTCTTGGGGGGAAATGCTTCAAGGGTCCTTAAGAGAACAGTGGGTTAGCTATTAATTGGAAAGTGGGTACCTGCCTGGATCCAGCCAGATTAACAAACTTATTTTTCCAGAATGGGATCTAAGATCTAGAGGATGCTAAATTGTTAAAAACTTCTGCCTCGAGAAAGGATGGTGTGAGGTGAGTTGCCAGCAGCTGCTGAAAGGGAAATGCTGAGAGAAGCAGAAAATGCAGGCGGGCAGTTGGTCTGAGGCACAGGCTCTGTGGGATGTGTCTGGGGCAGCAAGGCTTGCCTAGGCTTTGAGAGAAATGATAAGCTTTAGGTAAGTCCCAGGCATGCAGACCTCTTGTGGTTTTAACTCTTTTCTGTGCTTGCTGTTTACCTTTGGGTGAATAGACAATAATGTTTGTTTGGAAGGAGCTTTTTTGGGTCACTTTAATCAGCCGCTGGTCAGAGGCTCCCAGAGGGAAGTGTCTTGCAGCTGCTAAATACAGCTGGGGCTATCATATTATCATGGCTTGGAACAGGGGGAGGGAGTCTCCTATCCTGGGGTCCAGTATGAGTGGTAGAACTATGGGATTCCACCCAGAGAGAGGTGACGGTAGTGGCACTTGTTACCTGAGGGCTGTACTCATAAGGGACTGCAGAGAAGTCTAAGGCACCACTCACCCTGTAACCATGACAGGAGTGTGATAAAAAGATGTGTTGTACCCTGGTGAACCAGAGTGTTCCACTTTGGGAGAAGTGCAGGTAGAGAAGCCTGTCACTTTAAAGTTGCGCACAAAGAGACTGTGGGAGAGATCACAGGTGCAGCTCTCCTCTGAACTCTCACACAATACCTTCTTCTTATGTAAGAAAATAATTTGTACTGCTAAGGCTTCTATTTATCACTTCTTTAATAAAAGAACAAACAAAAATATTGGTGGTGATATTATAAATGGAACCTACTGTACCTCTTCGTGTTCTTGCATGAAATCTATACAAAGAGCAAAGATCTTTATAGATTTACAAGAGGAGCTGGAGTAAAGGCTTCAGTAAGTTTCACCATATAGACAGCATAGCATTTGCCAACTTAAAAGAGTTTAATCTCAAAGTTTCTGGTCTCTATTCTCACCATAGCAGTATCCTTGCTTTTAGTTTGAATCATTTTGTACTGCACATTTGTTATGTGCCTCACTGCCCTCTACTGGATGGGATGTCAGACCTGCTCATTCACATGTATAGTTTCCCTCTGTTGACTGAGCTTGTGTAGCTGTTCCTTTAAGATCATTAAGAGGCCTGTAGTAATATACTGGCTTATGCATGTTTACCATAGCCGGATATAATATAAAATCAGACATGCTCAAGTATTTCCACTTGTCTTGCCCTCTAATTGCTAGCTTACAAAAAGTGTATACACCCAAATGCTACTGATAGCACTGCTCTACAGCCAAAATGCTTCTGAAATAAATGTAGTCAAACTTCACTAATTCTGGGTCACTGAGAACAAAAATGATGCTTAAAATTGTTGATTGGCTCTAGTTTTCAAGATATGCTATTGGGTCAGTATATACGACCCTTGACTTGGGAATGGCGGAGGATAAGTGAGTTATAAAGGGAAGGGATCTCAATTTAAACCAGAAATGACTAAAATACATATTTGACTGGCTCTATGAATAAATCTATGACTGGGTTTGGACAGTACTTGCTTTTTAGGCAAAACAATGAATGATGCAATCTGAAGCTGGTATTGCGTCATACATGATATGAATTGCATCATGTTATTCCTAGAAGTCATGGATGATGCAATCATAACGAAGCTTACATCTCTCTGCTGAACAAATTGCCCTATATCAGCTCTAGAAATCATACAGTGTCGTGCTCTCTTATTTGTCAGTGTTTGATTTTGCAAAGGGACACATTTCTGTTTAGCCAAAGTGAGCAGAGATGCCTCATACTTGTGCGAACAGTGCAGATAACTTCTGCTATGTTTGTGGTGAAGTGACTTTTGCATCACAAAAGCGCAGTATAACCACTATGGTTAAGAAAGCCTATCACCTTTATTTTGGCTGCAAAATTGGAGATCAGGACAAGAGGTGGGCCCCACACATATGCTGCAACACTTGTGCAACAAATCTTCACCAGTGGTTGAACAGGAAAAGGAAATCTATGCCTTTTGTAGTGCCAATGATTTGGAGAGAGCCAACAGATCATACCAGCAATTGTTACTTCTGCATGGTGCCTCCAGTTGGGAAAGGTGTGTCAAAGAAGAAAAAGTGGACTGTGCATTATCCAAACATTCCATCAGCTAGACGCCCAGTACCCCATGGAGAAGGACTGCCGGTTCCTGATGCACCAGAATCATTCTCACTTGAGTCAGACGAGGAAGAGGAAGAGGATGAAACTTCTGGTCCTGAACCATCAAAGTCACAGGACCCACATTTTCTCCCATCCTCCTCCTCTGAACCACACCTCATAACACAAGGTGAACTGAATGACCTTGTCAGGGATTTGGAACTACCCAAGAGTAAGGCAGAGCTGTTGGGCTCCAGACTACAGCAGTGGAATCTCCTGGCAGGTGATGTTAGGGTTTCCATGTTCCGTGACCGTCAAAAGGATCTTGTCCCATTCTTCTTCATGGAAGGTGATCTTGTAGCCTGCAACAACATCGATGGTGTGATGGCAGCCCTCAACATCGTTCACGATCCAGATGAGTGGAGACTGTTCATTGATTCATCGAAGATGAGTCTTAAAGCTGTTTTACTGCATAATGGCAATGTTTTGCCATCAATTCCAGTTGGTCATGCAGTCCATATGAAGGAAACCTATGACAACATGAAACAACTTTTGAGGTGCATAAACTATGACCAACATCAGTGGCAGCTTTGTGGCGATTTGAAGGTTGTTGCTCTCTTGCTTGGTCTGCAGACTGGATACACAAAGTACTGCTGTTTTCTCTGCGAATGGGATAGTCGTGCAAGAGATTCCCACTACATCAAGAAAGATTGGCCACTCCGATAGTCATTGGAGCCTCGGAGGAAAAGTGTTCAGCATCCACCACTTGTTGAATCAAGGAAGATTTTGTTACCACCCTTACACATCAAGCTGGGTCTGATGAAGAACTTTGTCAAGGCCATTGACAAAACACAAGCAGCTTTTAAGTACCTCCGTGGAAAATTTCCAAGGTTAAGTGAAGCTAAGATAAAGGAAGGTGTCTTTGTTAGTCCTCAGATTCGTGAACTTCTTCGAGATGATGCATTTGACCATTCACTGCATGGCAAGGAAAAGACGGCACGGAAAGCCTTCCAGTTAGTGGCAATAAATTTTCTCGGAAACAACAAGGCAGACAACTACAGGTTGTTGGTGGAAAACCTCCTCAAGGCATACAAAAACCTTGGTTGCAACATGTCACTAAAGATACATTTTTTGCACTCTCATCTAGATTTTTTTCCACCGAACTGCGGAGCAGTGAGCGACGAGCACGGTGAGCGATTTCACCAGGACATTGCAACAATGGAGAAATGCTATCAGGGCAAATGGAGCCCATCAATACTTGCAGACTATTGCTGGACAGTGACAAGAGATGCTCCATTTAATGAATACAAGAGACAAGCCAAGAAGCGCCGAGTAGACACTGAATAGGACTAAACTATGTACATAATAGTTTTTTGCCTTTTGTTTCATAATAAATTTTATTTATATAACCCGTTGGCTGATTTTTAGAGTGTTACATAAACAGGACAGGTGAAATATTATCATGTAAAGCAACCATAAACACATGAAAAGACCTAGGTTTACAATTTATGATTAAAACTCTACTATCTACACAATATACATAGACATAAAATGTAAAAACTTAAATATCTTAGAAACAGTAGCCAATCAGTTGTTTTAATTGTCATATTTGAATTCAGCACATCAAAATACATAATAAATAGCACATTTTATCTCTGAAGCAGACGACTTCTCAAAAATTGTACACCAGTGTAGTCAATGGAGCTTTTTCTTTAGCTCAGGTGGAGGAGGATTGTGGTTTTGAAATAGAGGACAATGAATTCTAATTCTGCATGTGTGCAATTCAGTTGACTGGTGTCTTTGTAAGTAAGGTGCCATGGTTTGTTACAGACTGGTTCTCTGTAATGAACTGTGATTTACCCATACCTAGTTTGTATGTGAAAAATTCTCCCATTCCTACTCAGAGTCTAATTGTGACTTTTCACCCTGTACTCTTGTAATTCTACCAATATTTTCATGTTGAAAACACTGCCATGACCCTGCTGCAGTTGGAAACACTAAGTTGATAGTGTTATTAATGTAGTCTCAGAATAAACTAGAGCCATAAATATCTTGTTTTAAAATGTATGGCACATGCTCTTGGAACTGTTTAATTAATATTTCTGAATACATCTTGATATTCAGTGGAATTGCCCATACCAAAATTACTTCATTAGAAATATTTCAGGGTATACTTAGCACTCATGAAATGCAATTGTTCAACTAGTCTAAATCAAATCTATTTTATGAGGAAATATCCTGGGTATATTTTGGAATTACAGACACTTTTGGGGTTGTGATGTTGATATGGGTTTACTGTAACTACTTCAGGGTTGTCATAATAGAAATGGTAGAATTTTTAGATTAGGAATATATAGAATTTTGAGATTATGAATATATAGAGATATCTAGTATAGATATATAAATAAATATATAATAGTCCTAATTTATATCAGATCACTGTATTAATGAGTCTGTGTGTAAAGATGTTGGCTTTCTAGCAATAAGATTTAGTATGTATGTAAAATTTAAGAGAAATTTGATACTGGATCAATAGTTTGAATAAAAATCCACGGTATATTTTGATTTATAAATCCCTTCTGCAATGTAGGCAAATGTTTACTTGGCTCTTGCAGGCGGAAAATAGTAAATACACACTTCCTGAAATTCACCAGTGAAATTGAAAGCTATAAAGATCAGGCACTATATGTAATCTTAAACCACGCTTGCACTCTACATTTACAAACAATAAAAAGCATGATGTACAATGGGATTATTGCCAAAGCATTTAACAGGCAGAGGATTAAACACTATTCATGTTTTGAATCAGAGTAATTAGCACAGTTTCTGGATGAGAACAACTCAGAGAAGGTCAACATTCCTCAGGGGCGCGCGCGCACACACACACGCGCACACACACACACACACAAACAGCAGCTCGATGATAAAAGATAATGAAAGTTACTTTACATCATTTAGGTGGTGCACCTTTCTGGATTATTGCCTAGCACAGGCACTGGCAGAAGTCCATTTAAAAAATACTTGTAGCAGCACCACAGGCTTGCAAAGTTATTTGATATTGAAGTCAGACAGCAGGAGGGGAAACAAGCTGGGAGAAACAGAAAAACTGGAAATAAAAAAATTAATTCCAGGTATCAAAGTCATTTCAAGAATTCTACCCTCACTTTTTGCCTCTGAATTCAGTGCAAGCTTCTTTCTCTCAATGCCAACTGGACAGTCAGAAACCCATTTAACAAGTTATTTAGGAAAATATTTGTTCTATTAACTGTATTTTTAACATGGTACGTTACACTGACTATAGCCAATGTTTTTGAATAAAGCAAAATATAGGAGTCTGAGGACAGGAAACATTTTTATGCTATACTTCGTGCTCAGTGTAGTGTTTATATTTTTAGGGTTCTGTTAGGGCTGTAGTACCTTCAAAGAGGGAAGAATTGGCACTGTCTTTGCAGGAGTCCCTGCTGTATTGTGTTTGCACACAGAGTACTCCTCATGCTGCCAGTGAGCACTAGCAAGCCCTGTGCAGTTGCAGTGAAGAATCCTCTCCCTGTTCCTTCTTCTTATGTTTAGAAAACTCATAAGAAGGCCATTATATAGCCACAGTCTTCAGTGTATCAAAAACATTTCCATTTCAAAATAACAAAATTTCCATTTTCAAAATGTATGGAATGTATTTCAGAAGAATCCCACCATGTGGCTAAGGTAAGCAATGAAAAGCATCACAGTGGCAATGTGTGGTGAAGTTTATGATTTTTGCACAAGAATTGATGTATTGCAGGGTGAAAGATCTTGATATGGAATTCAGTAACACTAATTGATTTGTACTTTTCATTTGTTAAAATTCAAGCGCATGGTGCAATGTTCCTTATGAATATTTGATTTTTATTAACAAAGATCATGTGTGGTACCAGAAAACTAGGAGAAAGAGGTCACAACTTGGTGACTGTTTATGGTATACTTGTGTGTAGTTACTGTTTCTCAACAATATAAAAGTAAACTTCATCTAATGCCTTGCAGAAACAAACGGAAGTATGCCTATGTATCCATGCATTCCTGACTCTTCAACTTGTCCTTTGTAAATGACCACATTACTCCACTTCCATTAATCTTCATTTATCTTGACACAAATGCTAATGTGGTGGTCAGCTATTTTGAAATGTCATACACTATATAGTTTGTTAGCCATTTTCTGTACTAAGAATGACCCTACAGACTTGAATCTCTGAAAATAATTAAATTATCTGACTCCACTTCTCAATGGAACCAAGTCTATTGCATACTTGTATACCAATATCTTAAACAAACAGTGAACTATTTTGCTATCTCCTTTACATGACTGATGAGATTTAAATTGATCATATGATAGATGAGTATTCTAAAGACACTGAACCTTTAAAACTAAATTTTCTATGAGAAGTATAGACCATGCATTACAAGGTATTTTCAATATCAGTCTACATTCCTTGGTGCTCATCCTATTTGAAGAAACCCTGCATACAGTCTTCATCTTCAGTGTCTTCCAGTTAACTGTATATGATTTGTCAGCAAAACAACTGCTAGTTTTTAGTTTTTCTCTTCGACGAATGAAAAGAACTGGTTGCTAACAGTGAAAAAAACTGTGTAGTAATGCAATCATTCATTATAACAAGGACTGTACACCTTTGAAATGTCAAGACTTTCTCAATAAAGCATTTATTTTAAATAAATATAAATTCAAGTGGATTATAGTGCTCAGAAAAGGTGCCAGACTGACACCCAGAGAGACTTGTCTATTCATAATGAGATGTGGTACAGCACACACAGCAGCTCCCTCCTTGGCTCACAGACTACACGTCCAACCCTGTGCAGAAGAAGGAACTTTTAAGAATCACAATGTTTACCCTGTAAAATAAATCAATACCAATAAATTATGTGAAAGGATGTGGAACTGCATGGTCTTTTGCATAAGAGGGAGACTACTGCAGAAACCACAAAGGGTTAAAATTGGGTAGATTCTCTCCAGGGGTTATATCTGCAGAAGCCCCCTCTACCTGCATCCTGGTCCCCTCACCTCTAGAAACCCTGCGCACATCCAGCACAGTCCCAGATGAATTGTGCTGGCAGGGGTGAGGGTGGTACATAGGTTTTATTGGTACTTGTGGCTTAGGAAAGTGGGAAATTATCTATTTCATGACATTTACGGTGCAGCCTTGTCCACCAGGGCTCCAACCAGTTGACACACACAGCAGTTCTTCCCCATATCAAGCACCAAGGGAATAAAATGGTGGAAATGCAGCATGGCCTCCATCAGAAGTGATGATCCCCAGGGCACAGCATCTCTCACTGGTGCAAGAATCTGCAAATTGCATGTCCAACATGTATGCAGGAAATAATTTTGTAATACTTGACTATCTTGTGCTTGATCCAAAAGCCACTGAAGTCAGTAGGAACCTTTACCTTGTCTCCAGTGACTTTTAGATCAACAAATGTACACTAGAAAACAAATATAAACTAGAAATATTCATTGTGCTGACACTGTATACAATCAGTAGTGAAAGATTCAGACTCATACAAGACTCTAGGGTGACCAGATAGCAAGTGTGAAAAATCGGGATGGGGGTGGAGGGTAATAGGCACCTATATAAGAAAAAGCCCCAAATACCAGGACTGTCCCTATAAAATCGGGACATCTGGTCACTCTACAAGACTCAGCAGTTTCTAAACTCATTAATATTGGTGCAAGGAACAAGATGCTATACCTGAGACATGTACATTTGGAAACACTCAGGAGAATTACATTACAGCTCCTGGAAATGTTGATAGCAAAGATATTTTGGGGAAAGTGTCATGACCCCAAGTGATATAGTTTAATTGAAGCTACTCTACTGATAAAGTTTCATGGGATGCAAATTACAGCCACTATGTTTCCAGACAATTAATAGGTTATACTGGACACTGCAGAGATTGCACAGAATTGGGTCATGGGTTAGTGAACATGTGTAGAGAAGTGCTTTAAGGAAATGTTTGGGTTAAGACATATTGCCCAAATACTAAAACATATTGGCATAAAATTAGAGACTATTTACAATAAAAACTAAACAGATTATACTAATGGCTCCAACTCCATTTATTCTAAATGCTCTTTCAACACTGAAAGAGCTGCAAAAACATTATACATTCTGGATGAGATCAGCAAGATCAGTGAGGAAAAGGATAATTTATAGACTGAAAAGAATAAGAAAGAATGAACAAGACATAGCAAGTCTGCAAGAATTTAGATACTGGATGGACAACAGTGAGTCACCAATAGTATTAGAGTGGGTTAGAGAGTTAGCAGATGATGTCTCATACACAAGATCAATATATAAAGTAATTTGTCATGTTATCAGTGTGTGTACAAACACCTTCTTGTTCACATTAAGAAATAAGAAATTGGACATTTTTATTGATATGTGAGCTTGAGTTGATCCAAAACTAAACTAACAAATATAAGAAAAATGAAGAACTACTGTTAGTATATTGTTTTAGCCTGATAAATCTATAATACCATATATATATATATAGGGCTCAATCCTCTGCTGTACTGAATAAGCACTGAACTGAACTGAAAAAGGAGCCATTTGTGACTCCATGATCAAGAGGCTAGTTCTACACCATTCTCAGCCCCAATGTACTTTACATCAGCCTCAGGGCTGCATAAGCTACACCAGGTATCTATGGCCCCAAGGAGCCAATACCCTAGCTGGGGATTGCTGTAGTGCAGTGGTGCTCCAGCCATGCCCCTGCACTCCCAGCCCCTTAACACCAGGGACATCCATGTTGGCTGTACGCTACCAAGTGATTTCTCTATGCCAGGTGAATCCCTAGCTGGCCAGTAACACCAGCTTTCTGGCCTCTTTTCACCACCAGAATGGTGCAATAGGACTGAAACGGCTCTGAGAATCTGCCCCAGAGTTTGTACGTGGAGTGTTATAAAAAAAGGTAAGTGTCATATTCAAGACAAAATCAAAATATTGTGGGCTGAAGTAAGGAGGATGGTGTGTGTGTGAGAGATAATTTTGGGGATGGGTGAATTATTCATGAATGTTAAAGCCAAAAGTGTGGTACAAGACATCCCAAATGAATGTCAATAAAACTTTGTACCACTATCATGTATTCTGTATTTGCTACAGAAAAACTATTTTAGGAATGTTTTTAAGAGTTTTAACAATTTTATTAGAAATATAATTTGTATCTTCCAACTTGTAAAACCAGGTGTTTAATTACCATAAGTCTAAATATATGGTGATCAGAGGAGCCATGGAAACTGTTGAAATATTCTTCTACACATAAAAATCCCAATTTTAAAGTGTGATATCTTGTGGGCTTGTTGGGCTAAAAGTAAATGCTGCCTGAAGCAGCTCTAGGATTTGGAATGTTGGAATAAGTCCCAGGGAATTGGATTAGTGAGCAAAAGGCAGGTGAGGCTGTCAGTGGTACATAAATTTATTCATGAAATGAATTTGCCACATGGATATCACTCTCATGTATGTGATATCTGTATATGTTTGAATATAAAAAAAAAACAGTTGAAAGGAGCCCTATCTCTTCTAATTAAGTCCTTGGCCTGCCTACTGAAACTTCCAAATGAGCATCTGGGCAGGGAGGAAGGAGGGAAGGAGAGAGAAGAATTAGTGATGTAGACATTTGTCCAGTAGGTTCTGGATGGATTCTACCAACTTCTTACACTTAGGCCATTGAACTGCAAGCAAATGCTACTATCTCTCTCTCCTGCGCATGTGCAGAGTCTGCTTGTTCCTCTCAAATAGTTGCTTGTCCTACTAGCTTAAGGAGAAAATTATAATTAATATGAAAACAATATCTTAAAATAAATCATCATCTCTAGTACTATTTCTTTTCTCTTTTTGCTGATATCAGTTAGGGGTTAACAGAACACCCACATAACAGAACACATAAGCACATTTACACTGCTGGATTACATTAAGACATGGTACCAAAACAAATTCCAGATAAAATAACAATTATAGATTATCATTAATATTCCATAATTTGCACCTTAAACACAACCCGGGCTGCAGTAGAAAATGACCTGTTTGACTTCTCAATTCATGAGCTGAATACAGGAACTACTGGGTGAAATTATGTGGCCTGTGCTGTTCAGGAGCTCATACTAGATAATCACAGCGGCCCCTTTTTGGCCTCCCCTTTTTGGCCTCTCTGAAATCTAAGCACGGGGTCTGTGCTCCTTCTCTGCAGAGCTCAGGGGTTTGGAAGGGATGGAAGCTGACCAATGTGTGTACATTGCTTGTGAATTCACAACCACATACACTCATTGTTTTATGCCCCACAGTGAGAGCATGGACATATGCCACAAGCTATCACAGGATTCGGTCCCTGGTAATCGTCTGGTTAATGAAATGATGTCACCTAAAATTAATTCAATCAGCAAACAGAATCTTCTCAACTCTAATATGCCCCAGAATATTCCCTTCATGATAATGTTGCAAGTTAGCAAGACACTTATTTTCATGCCCTAGAACCTATCCATATTCATAAATTGAAAGGTGGGACTCCAGATCTGCTGATAAACACTCCCCATTTTTGTTTTGGCAAATCTAGCTAGTTAAAACAGCAGGGCTCTCATAATCTATATGGACAGATATCCCTGATATCATTAAAACCCTGAGATGATGGCCAGCTTCTCTCTGGATTATTTAATACTTTAACCAAAGAAGTGGCAGATGGTAACAGACATGTTAACACTGGTTACTAACTGGTAATTACTTTGTTATTCACTACAAATCATGGCTAGATTTAAACCAGCGACCTAGATGTTAGAAGTTCTGTATTCCATTACCAATCTCCTGAGCTATCCAGTCCCTCAGGACTTCTTTTCTTAAGGAATTACAATTTCTTTGTTTCACTTTCCTCTGTCCATGTCAATAAAAGATTTTTTTAAATTCTTATCCTCCTATGTTGTGTGCATGCTGAGTTTACAAAATGTCATTGCTAACCTAAGCTATTTTCTTTAGTGAATAGCATAAAATTGAATTAATTAGCCTGGATGCTCATTTTATACACTTTAATATTTTATTACTCTTGTTCAAATCATTTTGCCATTAGAAATTCCCAACTTACTTGTCTCCCCCTCCCCCAGAAATGAACTTCTAATTAGTACCAATTTCTTAACAAATTTTTCAAGTGTTTATTTTAATAACTATTGTGATAGACCCAGATCAGTTGGGAACAGCAGAGTAGCAGAAGGGAGATATACTGGCCACTGGATAAGTAGTTTTCTGTTCCCTGAGTGACCAGGGCAGGGGCTGCTCCAGGCTAATAGACCGCCTGACTCCAATTAACCTGCTAAGAGTCAGGTGAGGCAGTTAAGCACCTAACTCTAATTAAGGCCCCTCTGATGCTATAAAAGGGCTCACTCCAGCCACGCCAGGGGGAGCGGAAGTGTGTGAGAGGAACTGGGAGCAAGAGGTGTACAAGATGCTGAGAGTGAGTACGCGTACTGCTGGAGGACTGAGAAGTACAAGCGTTATCAGACATCAGGAGGAAGGTCTGGTCAGGGCCGGCACCAGGCAACCAAGCACATGCTTGGGGTGGCGCCTGGTAAGGGGCGGCCAATCTTTGGGTGGTGGGGGGCGGCGCGGCATTCTGTGCTCCGGCAGTGCTCGGCGGGCTCCGGCGGTGCGGCGCTCGGCGGGGGGGCGGCGCGGTGCTGGGAGGGGGGCTCCGGCGGCGCGGGGTGTGGCGCGCGGGGGGGGGGGGGGCGGGGGCAGGGGGGGCTCGGGGAGGGGGGGTGGCACTTTTTTTGCTGCTTGGGGCAGCAAAAAAGTTAGAGCCGGCCCTGGGTCTGGTGGTGAGGACAAAGAAGGTGTTGGGAGGAGGCCATGGGGAAGTAGCCCAGGGAGTTGTAGGTGTCGTGCAACTGTACCAGGAGACACTCTAAACAGCTGCAGTCCACAGGGCTCTGGGCTGGAACCCGGAGTAGAGGGCGGGCCCGGGTTCCCCCCATACCTCCCAACTCCTGATCAAACACAGGAGGAACTGACCTGGACTATAGCTTCTACCAGAGGGGAAGGTCTCTGGACTGTTTCCTGACCCACAGGGTGAATCTGTGAAGCGAGCAAATCCGCCAATAAGCGCAGGACCCACCAAGGTAGAGGAGGAACTTTGTCACACTGTTACCTTGAACTGCATGGAAATTGGAAACTACCCTCCATCCAGAGTCTATATTCCTGGCAGGCTGCCACTATTTTTAAGATCTCTAGAAATCTCTGAGGTTTTGCTCTGTATTTCCCAGTCTCCAGTATTTTATATTCGCATGGTTTTTGTTCTTAAAAATCATGTTACTTAGATGTCAAAGTACCCGAGGTTTATAATAATGTTTATATAAGTAATATAGTAGATTTTTAGAAGCATCTTTCCCTTATGAAAAGGGAAGTGTTACTCCTCTGTAAAACAATATCATTGATAATATTATGCATAATGTGATATTCTGTGGCATCTCAAGCATCTTTATTTAATATATAATGGGCTTGATCGAAAGCCTACTAAAATCCATGGAAGTCTATCCTTTA
This sequence comes from Terrapene triunguis, assembly GCF_002925995.2. Classification (NCBI taxonomy): domain Eukaryota; kingdom Metazoa; phylum Chordata; order Testudines; family Emydidae; genus Terrapene; species Terrapene triunguis. The sequence continues at coordinate 20,588,588 of NW_020664444.1, read as the reverse complement.
ACTTATATGCTTTGGATCAGGCCCAATATGGTGAACATAAGAATGGCCATACTGGGTCAGACCAAAGGTCTATCTAACCCAGTATCCTGTCTTCCGACAGTGGCCAATGACAAGTGCCCCAGAGGGAATGAATAGAACAGGTAATCATCAAGTGATCCATCCCCTGTTGCCCATTCCCAGCTTCTGGCAAACAAAGGCTAGGGACACCATCCCTGCCCATCCTGGCTAACTGCCATTGATGGACCTATCCTCCATGAACTTATCGAATTCTTTTTTGAACCTTGTTCTAGTCTTGGCCTTCACAACATCCTCTGGCAAAGAGTTCCATAGGTTGACTGTGTTGTGTGAAGAAATACTTCCTTTTGATTGTTTTAAAACTGATGGTGGTGTGATTTTTTTTTTTTCACAGCAATATTTTGCTTGTGAGTCTACTAATTCCACTGATTTAGGCATGAACTGTTTATCCATTCTAAATGGCAGGATTTTGCCCAGTACAGTTCAACAGCTATTGCAACTGAAAAAGATTTTAAATAATGAGCAGAAAAGTCACTCTGCTGGTAGAATACATCAGTTAGTTCTCTATCTAAAGGCTAAATTTCCAAAGCATGGTGTAGTGAGTTCTCTGTATGATTCCCAGTGAATCATGTGACTATAGTCATGCATAATATTTTGAAAATGTTCTTCTAAGATGGCATGTTTGTTGCCATATTAATCCAAACGAATTCATTAATTAACAGTCTCTTGCTCCCTGAAGGCCCAGAGGGGCTAGGAGAGCTGTAGAGGCAGTGTATACAGCCTCCCAAGGGAAAATGACGTAAGTTGCTCTACAGTCACCCCTCTGACCCAGAGTCATTGCTGAAGGGATCCAGAGAACATTATATCCAGTCCTAGAAGGGACTGAGATATGAGACCTTGGGGTGGTTAGAAAGTTAAAGAAGGTTAAAAAAATGTTTACTACAAAAACTATATCTGTTACTCTTAGCCATGTAGTGTCAACATCAAGCCGTTAGAAAGCCATAATACACAGCATTGACAATGATAAGTCATGAGCATGATTTCTTCTTCAGCTCCAGCTGGTGAAGAAACAGAAAAAACATATTACCATTTCCTGTGTTACCTTTATAGCCCATTATGATCAAGTGTCTCTTTAGCAGTCGGTTATGTTTTCCATGTCTCTACATGCATTTCTGTGTTTTCACTCAAATCATTTTTTAAAAACTACTGAGGCATTGGGAGGTTTAAGAAAATCTGACTTCTGCTCTATGCCACAGAGAAATTTATATTTCAGTGATCACTTTCAGAAATTAATGTCAGGGCAAGTTTCACTTCATCTCTTTTGGCACAGTTTTCCTGGAATTCTTGTTCTTGTCACTGTCTATGGCATATCTTCATTAAAACTGTGTCACACAGAATACCAGAATCACAAATATAAAGGAAACAAAAGGTTTTGAAGGAGAGACAAATGATCATGTTCATCTGGTCGAGGCTCCTCACGATGGGAAGAGATGACCTTGCCTGTGCAATTTTGAGTCACGTCCTGATACAGTATCATCTTTAACCATAGATAACTTGTAACTTGGCTCTGACTTCACATGCCAATTTTTGCCTATCTTCTTTTTGATATTATTGAGTCTTTTTGATATTATTGATTATTGATCTTTGGCTATATGGGGCCAAAAAGTAAAAAATGGAAGGTGGAATATGAATATTATGGGTCAGATATTGATTCATGTGAATCAATTTGGCCTGCAGAAACATGCTTGCCAAATGGTCAGTTCAGGTAATTGTATGCCTAAGTATTATGGCAGTTTTGCAGGAAAAAAGACATCTGCATGGATCTTTTGGGATTCCCATACTGTACCCACTTTTGAAAATTTGATCCTATAGCTGAGAAAGAGTCTTTGGAGCCCTTTGAAATTACATCCATCCCAGCTCCCCATGTGCTGACTAATACTGTCTTACCTGTGAAGTGTCCAAATGTTGATTATTATTTTATTTCTTAAATTATGCCTATAGGTTCCTTGAACAACTTCTCTTGTTCTGTGAGTTCATCATACTAAGGGCAGGTCTTCACTACGGGGGGGGGGGTCAATTTAAGATATGCAAATTCAGCTACGCAAATAGCGTAGCTGAATTCGACGTATCCGAGCCGACTTACCCCGCTGTGAGGACGGCGGCAAAATCGACCTCCGCGGCTCCCAGTCGACGACGCTTACTCCCACCTCCGCTGGTGGAGTAAGAGCGTCGATTCGGGGATCGATTGTCGCGTCCCGACAAGACGCGATAATTCGATCCCCGAGAGATCGATTTCTACCTGCCGATTCAGGCGGGTAGTGTAGACCTAGCCTAAGAAAAACCTTTGCCTAAATTCCTTTCCCACCTAGAGTTTCTTTAAATACAAACAGTATTTTGACTGATCCTCATTTGTGGGCTAGATTCTGCCACCCTTACTATATTGCGTAGTTTCTTACTAAGTCATTGACTTTAGGGGGACTCTTCAGGGAATGAGGTATACTTGGCGGTATCTGGCCCCAGCTCTTCTCAGAAATCTGTTTTTGGAATGCTGCATTGGCAGGTTCTGATTTTATCTTGTTCAGATAATATTTAGGATCAAATTATTCCCTCCCAGATTGTATCCCATCCAAGCAGAAAAGAAAGCTCAGCAACACTGAGAACATCACAAAGTGACTATTGCATGTTCACTTTCCTCATTGAAGATGCAGGGTGTACAGACTTCTAACCTTGGAGCCTAAGGATTTATGGGGAAAGTAAACTTCAACTCTAAATGCAGAGGCTTAGAATCTGGGAATATTCACTGAAGTCTTTCCCCTCCATGCTGCTGTTCACCCTCCCACTGGCAGCTGCGATTGGCTTTCTGTTCTGCAGCTGTACAATGCCTATTTTTCCAGAAGGCTAGAAGCCATAGAGGAGGAATAATGCTGCTTTTGAACAGCCTTTAAATACTGTGCAGATTTCCACTGGGAAAGCACCCAGAATGATGTTGGCATTATGCACACCAGAAATAATAATAATTAACAATTAATAACAAATCTGCCAATGTTTGAGGGAAGCATGCTGTACAGAGTTTTTGCTCTCCTGACATACCGTTCCCCACCATCACCATACACACATGCAACTTGCAGACTACAAGTCAAGCACTGTATTCATGGAAAAACTTTGAGGATGGGGAGCATGCTGGAAAGCCACCCCACACAGACACCTCACTTTCCTGGCATTCCTACCCCTGTGATGACTAGATGTCTATTGCAGATGGTTAGGACCTCTGAGTGCAGCATATAAACACCCATTTATGTGCTGAGCCAAATTCTGTGCTAACTATACCCTGTACTATTTTACTGCACTCTGTGGTGCTGCATGGAGAAGTTTGTGTAGAATCTCTCCCTAGAGGTGAAGTGTCCACAAAATAGTCATATTTTGGTGGTTACAGTTTTTAACCGTTTCAGAACAAAGCATGGGCCTGTTTTATCTTTCATGCTAAAAATGTGGTTTTAATGCCTACTGAAGTGAGTCAGTAATAGCTCTGGTTGTATCCAAGCACAGAGCAGGCAGGTGATATGCAAGCTTCCCAACACAACTCTAGAAATACACCCTTTTGATTACAGTCCAAGGCTTTGCCTGAGTAGAGCTTGCCAGTCCAAAAATTGGCACAATTCAGCATGTTGTGGATGAATGCCCTAGGAATTAGGATGAAGTTGCCAAAAGAATTTTTATTTCAACTGAGATCTGCAGGGGTGAATACCAACTGCACTAACCTGCCAATGATGAAACAATACCACCATATTTTAAAGGGTGGCTCTCAGAGTGAGTATTTTCCTATTTTATTTTAATTGCATTGTTCAATAAATCTGCCAAGGGAAAAAACCTAGATCTAATTCTTCCCTGCCTTGTATCTTACATGATCTTTTATACCTGTTCCCAGCAGGTATAAAACAATATTGGATCAGAATGGTAATGCTGAACCCCTTTTTCATACTCCGGTTACAGAGATGTCAATGACTACACAAGGTACAAGCCAGAGAAGGTCAGATCTTCTGTGACCTTTTATCGATCCCTGAATGCATGCATGAAATTCTTAATAATGTTAACAATTCAGGGAAACAGATTTCCTAAAATGGATTGAGACCATGTTTTCAAAGAAATGTTAAAGAATTTTTATCAGAAATGTCCTCAAAGGTCAGAAGTTGCCGGTAATTGCCACTGGTTTTGTTATAAACATTTTTACCCATGCTTAGTCCCTGAAGAACTCCATCACTCACAATGACACCTCTGGATAATTAAGGAGTAGCATGCTGGGCTGCAAGGGGACATCTTTAGCCAGGAGTTTGTTGGCTTTCATGCAAGACTCTGTAGACACAGGGAACATGACAGACACCCACTGCAAATTAAGGAAATGTTCATTTTAAATTAACTTTGATAGTTATATATGTTGCTTGAAGAGATCATTGTTCTAAGTTACACTTCTGCAGAAAACCTCCTGAGAATCTCTTACGCCATTAAATGTGTTCTGATATTTCTGCTTTTCTGTGGTCGCTAGAAAACCTTTGCTTGGGGTCAGTTGATTCAGTTCCAAGAAAATCTGTTCCTTTTTGCAGAGATCTTTTGTAGAATGCTTTGGAACAGCAAGAAAGAAAACAAGAAACTTGAAAAATAAAGTGTTAAAATGATGCCAAAGAAGAAATAATCAGTTGTGTATTTAAATGATTTTGCTAAAAAAATCTTTCTTAGAGCTTATTTAATTAAGCAAAGCTTTTAACGTTAATTTAGTTAGGGTGTGACGGCTGGAATCTTAAAAGCCTTCTAATTGAAATGGTGGTCAGGTCTTGTTATTGACAATAGATAATGAATACTTCCTCATAGTCCCACTTGCTATTTAGAAATTAATTTGAAACTTTAAAAGGAAACTGGATTATTCCTGCAAAAACTTAGTTTTCTGTCATTGCCGCTTGGAAGAACATTTCAATTGATTATATAAATGCAGAAATTATCCTTAGAAATTAATCATTTGCTGAGGTGCAGCAGACTGGGGCTGTTAGGAAGAGAGTTACAGTTCCCTGATTCTCTGCCCAGCCCCAGCCTAGGGAACACCAGCATACAGCAGCTGGGAATTGCCAGAGCACTTTGCACACTGGCCAAACCTCCTGCTCACTTGTCCCCAACATGCCATCCCCTTCTAAACCTGTGACACGCCCTCTGCACCAAGGACAACAGAGGATAGAATCCAACTCCCCAAAAAGAGAATTACCAGTATCCTCATCTCCCTCGATACTACCTAGTGGCACTAAGGGATTGGAGTGAAGCTGAGAATATGGCCCATAATATTTAGAAATGCTTTATGAAGTTGTAGTCACAGGGACTGATTTAAAAAGAATTCATTCTTACCGTAGAGCACAACTCAATATTTATGTTGAAATTGATCTAGATGCATTTTGACATGGATCAAATCCTGCTGGCCTTATACAAATAGTCCCACTGCAGTCATTGTGAGCAATTAAAGCAGTGAACTCAAACCTTGTGATATGTCAGAATAGATGAAAAGGGGATTGCTTCCTTGTAGCATCCTCCCTCCCTCCTCCTTCCCTTGTAAATATCCTTACACGTGTGCTCCATGAAACTGGGGGGTGGGGTCAGGAGGAAGAGCTGCTTTTTCTGCATTCGCCCGGGAAGAAACATATCTACTTAGATGTCAGTGCCTACATGAATGCTGCTTGCATTAATTTATACTCCATTGGCCGGATTCCCTAGTACACCAAGTGTGTGCCATTTACAGCCTAAAGCTGGTGGAAGCCAGCTTCTCTGCCAGCTCTCCTGCTGGCTCTAACACCTCTTACACTGGAACCCTCCACCCCTGGTGGTAAGAGGCGGGAAGGGACATGAGACAGGGGCATGGCAGAGCAAATTCCAGTATATCCACTTCTCCACTAGTATAAGGTCCCAAAGAGACTTTATGCCAATGGCATAAGTTAAAGCTTCAGGCTGCAGGCTTCAGGCTGAAGCTTTAACTTGAGCCAGAGAGGGGTGGCTGAGAACTGTGGAACTGTAGCCAGCTTGTGATAGCTTCCCTGAGAGCTTGGAAGTAGTAAAGAATCAAGCCTGATGCCTACAAACCTCTCAGAGGGGAACATTTTGCATGTTATCTGACTAATGGAACTACTCCTCCTACAGCAGCCACGCTGTCAAAGAGGAAGGGCCTAGAGTAGTAGCATGGAGGGGCCAACCCATACAGGACTGGAGTTTCCTTTTCCCATGGGTGGCAAAGATCTGGACAAGATCTAGAAGTTAAACCCTTTGCCTCCTTTGTAGATTTCCAAGTCTATCACCAATCATTGGACAATTGGAAGAAAACTCTGAACTTCATGAAGTTTCCTGGATTTTATAATATCCTTCTCAGGAAGGTATAATTTGCTCTTTATTTGGTAATTTGCACTCTACTTTCACTGACTATTTTATTATTCTTTGGAATACACATTCTTTGTTCCTTTTTCTGCTTTGAATTAGAGATGTAAACTGTTAAGACTAATGCTTATCGGTTAATTGGTTATTAGTAAGGTATTCGGGTTAACATTTAAACTCTGCTGCTACCCCGCCCCCACGATCACGGCTGCTGTCCCCCCGCCCCCATCCCCAGTGCTGCCCCGTGTGCCCAGGGCTCTGCTGCCACACCCCCTCCCCGGGTCCCCCCGGGGTCCTGGCTGCTGCCACACCCCCAGGATCCCGGCTGTCAGCCCTGTGCCCAGGACTCCGTGGTGCGGGACAGCAGCAGAGCCCCAGGCATACAGGGTGGCAGCCGGGATCCTGGGTGCAGGGCGGCAGCAGAGCCCTGGCCATGCAAGGCGGCAGCCAGGATCCCGGGCTCATGGGGAGGCAGTGGATCCTAAAGTTTAAACGTTTAACTGGTAAAATGTTAATAGTTTAAACGTTTACTTTTTTTAAACATTATTTACATCTCTACTTTGAATTCCTCACATAAACTGTGATAACTCGAAATTGTCCTGTTCTTTTAATTCCCTCTGAAGCATCTGACATTGGCCACTGTCGGAAGACAGGATACTGGGCTAATTGGATCACTGATCTGACCTAGTATGGCCATTCTTATGTGTGGTGTATTAAAACTAAATTACAAGCTATCACTTGCAGGCTAGGAGACTCTCTACGGAAGCATGTGACCTGGAACTTGTGCAGGCAGTTTGCAAAGAGCCTACCTAAAGCAAGGTGGGTTGAACTGTGCCTCTCTGCCTTAGGAAGTGACCTGCTTTATCTCTCTCTGTGTCTTTGGATCTTGTATTAGGGTTCTGGATTGTAAGATATAAAGCAGCGTTATTGTGCCACCTTCCAATAAGGGTACTCTATGTTTTGTTTCCAACTCTCTCTGTATATGCCATGAACATAATATAAGGCTCTTCTTGAGAAGGGCGGGGGGCAGGGGAGTGAGTGTTCTGCATAGCTCCTTATCTTTGTCCCATTGAAGACCCGTTGGCTTCTACGAGAGATGGATCAGGCCTATATGAGTTGTATTTTAATGCATTCCTTTATAAGTCATTAGACTTTATGGGTGAAATCCTTTCCTCATCAAAATCAATGAGATTTTTGCAATTAACTTCCAACAAGGCCAGGATTTTACCCTGTTAGCTTAACCTAGCTACTATTGAAGTCATTGGCAAAACTCTTCAATTGTAGCAAATGTCAAACAACATATCTACCCCCTCTATGGTTATTCCTTCAACAAGTACCTGTTATCAGCTCTCTGTAATTTAAGCATTTGGGGAGGAAGGTGGGGATCAAGAAATTAATTCTGAATGCCCTGAAGCCAGTAACATGACATGATGCTGGAGCCAGCAAAGGAGCTTTCTGATATATTGCCTTGCATGCTGTCCAGGGTGGACCATCATAGAATATTTCAGATTATCTTTTGAGATCCTGAACTTTCTAGAAAAAGACAAATGCGTTTCAGCAAATACTGTTTCTAATTACTGAAAGGGGCAAGGTTGTTACAGGCAGCAGAAATGACAGCATTTCAGGGTTAATAAATAATGGGAAACACAAGGTTTATTATGCATTGGAAACACATTGAGAAAACAATTGAGGAATAAAAATCAAAAATCACTGATCAGATTAGGCCTGGAAGAGCAACTGCATGTAAGGAAAAAGCCCTCTCATAGATACAGTTGTAGAAACCAAAATATGAATTAATGCAGCCAGGATAAACTCTTCAGAGCAAGAACCATGTCTTCTTTTGTGTTTGGTAATCACTTAGCAGATCTTGGGCACTATCCTAAACTAAATAGTATATAATTACTAATAACAATAATATACCCAAATTTCTGATGCACTAGATTTGTCATCTGTGTACTCTTTTTCAAGTGTCAAGGATTTGATCCTGAAATAAATGATGTTATCTTGGAACATATTTTAGAAATTATAAAGTCAATGTCAGAAGCACATATATGGGCTTCAATTTTTCCTTCTTGTTGCCAATAATAAAAGAGCAAGGCAAATACATTTCTTAGAGTTGGATGCTTGCTCAGTTATGAACTATATGTGAAGTATGAATAATGTTCCCCTTTTTACAAAGTTAAGAATACTGTTTTGATATAGTAGCAAAAAATAAAATTTAAAGTTTTAAGGTTAATGATACTTAACAATACATTCAAATTGATATTGTAATTATCTGTGAATGATTATTAATGTAGCTTTGCATCAGCTGTGGAGATTTGCTCTCATTATATTTTATATTATCCATATCAACAATATAGCCATTTCATAAATATTAAACATACTCAATTCCCTTCTTAGCTTTGTTTTATAATAATGAAACTGGAGTCGGCACTGACATGTACATTTCAAAGCAAGTTATGATATAAAGCAGTAAATATAAATTAAATGGAACAAAGCTACTGAAAAACCATTTGATTGAATTTGGTGGATTGAATTTTTTGAAAATATTACCTTACACTGAATAGCATTTCATAATTGCCAAGTAATGCTGCAAAGTGTATTTATAAGCTTTTTAATGTATGCAGCCAACCTCACCACTTTTATCTTGTAACCACTGATTTCTGATGCAGGCTGGTAAAGTTAGTATCTATGGATTAAAAGATGAAATAATAAAAGAGGTGATTTTACAGGATGTGACAATATTTTAAACCATAAATTTAGCATCAAAGTTTCACTCAGACGGAATGGAAAAGATATAGGTGCATCTGCAGCTTGCAACAGTTTATATCTGGTCTTGTATCCTTAGCTGAAACCAGCATATGAATGTATCCATGTTCTTTACCATTGCTGTGATTTTTTTTTTTTTGAAACAACTAACATGGGGGTGGAGATGGGAACGGACTTAGAAAGATGATTAAGCTTTAAGCTAGCAATTAAGAATTATATTTTGGCATACAAATGCAATTTCTACATATGACATTGTTGGCAAACCAACACTAGAAACGAAAGGTACCTTTTGCCTGCCTTTTAACCAGGTGACTCATGCCACAATACCTTGGGCTTTATAAAGCTGTACATTCCATTTTAAGAAAACAAGAGTCCAAACTTTTTTCCAAGCAGTTACACCATGGGTGGACTCAGACTTTTCCAGCAAGAATCAAGATGTTACAGATTTTAATATCAATGAAACAGTGATGCCTGATGCTGCTGACAATTATTATTAACAGAAGTATGTTTTACTAAATGTTGGTCAACCCCAAGCAAATTATAATGATTGTATCTGTCAAAGAGCTGTACACGATTTTAAGATCATGAAAAGGGGTAAATTGTGAGAACTTGCCACATTACAAGCTATATTTTTATCTGTTACATCTTCTTAAAGTGCCAGGCTAGTCTCAAGTGCTTATTATTGTGAGCATTCTTTTTTTTTTTCTCAGAGGAACAGTGGACAGCAGTAAGCGTTAACATTTAGTAGCAAGTGTCTGCAGGAATGGACCCTTAGTAAACAATTCTCTTGATGATGCAAAAGAAGAAACTGAATCACCCAGGAAGTGAAGAAGTTCTTCTCAGAGTCAAATCAGACTTCAATATTAGACTGCATCTAGTAGTGAATAAATGCTTCCCATGTATAATATGACAATATATCAGAAGTGCCATGAACCACAGCAAAATGAGTTTTGTTTTTACTATCTACTTTCCAATTTTGTTGTTGTGTAGACTGAAACTGCCCATATAATACAATATTATTGCAATCTTCTCTTCAATTGTGAGAACAATTTTTGTTTTATTAATGAGACATTCATTTAATTAAACTGTATTATAAACTGTAAAATTTATGCTAAATAGATTTTTAAGAACAGAATTTTAATACTATAATTTTAATTACCACAAAATTAAATAAATCTGTGATAATTAACTATGGCTGTATGTCTCTCAAATACCTTTTTACGTTGTTAAATATTTTATTAAAATATGCCAAATTAAAAGCATGCTAAAAAGATTATATATCAAATGGAGAAAAGTATGTTCATATTGCACAATAAAGAAGGCAATAACCAAAAAAAGGACCTTTCTTGCACATTCTGAAGTTTTTAATGGTAGTGATCACACAGGGGCATTGTGATGGGGTCTCTACCACACAAAGCCTGACTGGGTAAAAAGGACCAAATAAGCCTGTGACACGCTGTGCCTGGAGGAGCATCAGGACTGATAATGCTTAGGGCTCCGTCTTTGTCACAGAGGTCACGGATTCCGTGACTTTCCATGACCTCGGTGACTTCTGCAGCGGCTGGTGTGCCCAGCCCGGGGGCTACCTGAGCAGCTCAGGCAGCCCCTGGGCCAGGTGCACCGGCCGCTGCTCAGGCAGTCTTGGGCCCCCCTCGCCCTCCAGCAGCAGGAGTTGGGGGGGAGCTCAGTGCTGGGGGTTGGAGTGCAGGGTGGTGCTTACCGGGGTGGGCTCCCCAGACTGGCAGCAACTCCCCTCCCTCAGCTCCTAGCTCCACATGCTGCCTCCACCCATAGGCACCGCCCCTTCAGCTCCCATTGGCCACGGTTCCCAGCCAATTGGAGCTGCAGAACCAGGCTTTGGGGTGGAGCAGAGGCAGCACATGGAGCTAGGAGCTGGGGTCACCGCTTCCCAGGAGCCAGCTAGGGAGCCTGCCCCAGTCCCACCAACCACCCCCCCGGACCCACAGCACCCCCTGGGGCCGCAGCCTGCCCCGCCCCCGCCCAGCACCCGTGGTGCCCCCAGGGCCGCCCTCCTGAGCCTCCCCCCCCCCAGTTTTAGTTAGGGGTATATAGTAAAAGTCATGGACAGGTCACGGGCCATGAATTTTTATTTACTGCCTGTGACCTGTCCGTGACTTTTACTAAAAATACCCCAGACTAAAACATAGCCTTAATAATGCTCAGTGGCTGATGAAGCCCAGTTGTGAGAGGAGCTGGGACAGGCATAAAGAGAAGAAGCCACTGTCATCACTCCCCAGAGAGGATGGGAGTTGGCAAGAGACAAGCAGGTCTAACAGGAAAGTAAGCCCTGGGATTCTGACTTGGACTATAGACCAGTCAGAATCCAAGAGCGGGTGAAGTAGATGCAGGGAGCAGGGGAAGCTCAAGTGGTAACACGGGGTGAGTTAGAAGATAAGGTAAAGTAGGAAGGAGACTAAGGAAGCAGCCACAGGATCTGGGATTATGTAGACTGTGGTTGCTAGTCATAGGGTCCCTGGGCTGGAACCCAGACCATTGGACAGGCCTGGGTTCCCCTACCAGCCACTGGGGAAGTGGCACAGATCAGCAGTGGAACTGAAGACTGCTTGAGACAGTTTGTCCAGAGGGACTTTGATACCCCAGAAGGAGAAAGTGATAGTGACCTGGCCAGAGGGCCAAACCATGACAAGGGAGCACCCCAAGTCATGAAGAATTAGTAACCTGACTCCAGAGAGAGACCACAGGGTGAGCAACCAAAGGAGGGTGAACCAGACTGGCTGAGAGCTAATCTCCAGACGAGCCAGAAGGTGATCTAGCAGTGAATAGCAAACCCTGTCACAGGCAGAGCCACAGCTGGTATAAATTGTCACAGCTCCATTTACATCAATGGAAACTCATATGGTTTCAATCCAAATTCCACTGACTTCAATGAGATTTGAAGCCAGCCCTAAATGAATGTGATGGCCTCTGCACAAAACAGCATCCATAATATCGTTCTCACTGATTTCCCATGGAAATCATAGCTGACAAGAAACATTTTAAAATCAAGAAGAGCTCTATGAAGCCTACTGGAGCAACTTTTGGTGCACAGTGCTGACTTCATACCAAGGACACACTCCTGTAGTCCTCACTCCAACAAAATTAGGTCCCACTCCTGCAAAGATTTACATGTGTGTTTAACTGTATGTACTGTGATTCATTCCATTAAAGTCAACAGGATTCACTGTGTATAGAGTTAATCACATGGGTAAGTCTCTGCAATATTGGTGGCCTTACCGTCGGATTGGGGGCAGATCTTCAGCTGGTATAAATTGTCATAGCTCCATTAAAATCAATGGAATGGTGATAACTTACACCAGCTGAGGCCCTTCCCCCTCCCCCCCCCACACCCTCGCAGTGTCACTATGGTGCATTGAGCACCAATATTTTATAAACCACCAATAGAGACCGTACTTCTGCTTTTAACATTATAATTTAAGTTAATGAATGTAGTCACTGCTTAATGACGTATTTATCCTACTTCCCCCATTCCCCCAGTAAACTGATAAGATATACTTTTTAGATTCTAAGTGACAATATCTTACACTATACCAGGCAAACTATTGAATTGTTATTCCTTACTGAATGAAGCATTTTAGGAATTCACTGTATTAAAAATGCAAATGTTTATGTAGTATTGAGGGGACTGTATGTAATTCCATGTTGGGAAGGGGACCACAGTCCTCCAGGAACTAAGAACGGTGTGGGGTAGTTAGACAAGTTCACTCAGGTTATAGAATTTCCAAGAGAGGCTGGCATATACTGATTCAAACTCAATTTTCCAGGGAAAAACAAAGGATTTTTTGATAAATAGCCTGAGTTAAAACTGACTCATGCCCTTCATTCTGATCCAGCAAACAGGGAAGACTTTCCATCCAAGGAAAGGGCATTAATCCTTAGGGAAGAGTAGGAAGGATTGACATGTGCCAGCGCTCCTACTGGAGTTGTGGGGGGGATCTCTGGTAAGCGTAATAGCATGTGTGTAGGTTCTTTTATTGTTTTTAATGTGTTTTCTCTGTAATGCTTTTACCTTAAGAATAAGTGTGGTTGCTTAGAAATAGCTATGTGGTAACTTAACCGTGGGTAATTACACTGTGGATACCCTTCGAAGAATAAGCAAAGCGCAGATGCAGTCCTGTTTATGCGGTCTGCCTTGCTGGGGAAGAATAAAGTAGGCAAGGTACTGTACAGCTTGGAAAAACCCTGGTAAGCCGGGAGAGGTCTCTGACCAAGAGAGGTGACAGCTAGGATGCTGGAAGCCTGAGAATGGGTGCCCTTGCTGCATCACAGAGGGGGAATACAAGTGCAGTTGCCCTGAACTGTGACAATAATTAACTTCCTTGAGAATACTTACTGTGTTTTCAGGAAGGTTCATAACATCTTATTATAAATCAGTATCATGTATCTGTATTAAAATATGAAATGTAAACTAGTTACATTTTATATTAATGATTAACAGAAAATGGTTAACACAAATTCAGAAATAATTAAACAGTGAGTTATAATGACTGATTGAATCCATGTAGGAGATCAATGAAGTGCGCATTCACTTACTGTAATTTTAGATTGGAAGGTTGTGCTTCCAACATGGGAGGCTTGGAGTTCCCATATTCATCTCTGTAACCATAATTATATTAACAAAAATCCCTACAGCAACCTGCAAATGCTATGAATCCCACTGTATGTGCATAATATTAACTAAAGTCAGGAGCTGGAAATGATGTAGTTGTGACAATGCAGATTGTGGTTTTAACCTCAGTCAGAAACTACAAGACATAAAAAAATATTGTGTTCCTTTGGTGGTGGTGGTGGTAGTTGTAGATTTCTCTCGGAAGAAGATGAATTTGTTTTGCTGGGTGAATGATATAAAACGAGAGTTTATCCACTCATTGTAGGTAACAGGCAAAATGCAGTAAATAGCCGTGTCCCGTATACCAGGGCTACCTTAACCATAGAAGTTTTTTTGCATAGGAGTCTTGATGCATCAATTAGTCTATATTATTTGAAGTATCTGATCTTTAGAAATAGTTTTAAACTGCTTTCATCTAGGTTGTATAAGCCCTAGTAAAACATTTTTTTACATAATGACACTAATGACTAAGGCCTAAATTTAAATTTCTAAATTGAGTGCCAGTATTGCAAACACATATTCACATGCTTAACTTTAAGCACATGAGCAATCCCACTGAAGTCAAGGAGACTACTCACGTGATTAAGAGTTAAGCACAGGCATAACTGGTTGCAGCATGGAAAGCCCTGCAGATCATTATTGTTGCAACATTTTCCCTTCCAGTTAATTGTTCCTCTTAGCTGAAGCATTTGGGATTTTTCTTTGTTTGTTTAAAATTACCTGCTTTTTTGTATGGATTTAAGTTTTACAACAGTAGGGTCTTACAGCTGAGTGTCAGAAACAGCTGGTACTATCAATGGCTTTAGTACTATCAATGGCTTCTGTGCATGCTAAAGGGAGAAAAGAGAGCAGATTATAAAAAATGGACTAGAAGAATGATGACAAATGAGAAATCACCCAAATCTATGGAGATCTTTGAGGGCCAATGAAACCCTTCATCTGTGTTTAGCTCCAAACCAGCAGATTATCAGCTATATACAGCAATGCAGCATAAAATCTCCTTGGTAGAGTATTTCATTCTTTGATCATTTTTAATTTACTTGATTATTTAAATGGATAGATAAGTGTGTCCTCCCTTTATACTCACCTGTCTTCCCTTTTAGTTCATACATTTGGCATTATCTGAAGGCTTATTTGGTTTTCCTATTTATCAGGAGTTAGTGAAAACTTTTAATTTGTGGTGATATATGAGCAAAATAGGAAAATAAAAAACTAATACAGCCCCAGCTCCATGTCTGTCCCATCCATTACAACAGCAGTGTCTGCCCTGTTCTTGTTCCTTCCTAAGTCATCACTTCCCCACTCCCAACCATGTTGTAGAACCTCTTCCAAGTCAGCAGTCCACAACCCATTCCCCCATACTAACTACACAGTCCCCTCTCCCATCCACAGCACTCTTGCTTCTCACAAGCATGCCAGTCCTGCGCCTTGAACCTATGCTAGCATTTTCACTTGCTCTCATTCTTCCCTAACTCTGGCCCCCTCATCAACAGTTCGAGTGCACTTTCACAGGAACACCCATTGCCTGGCTAACCTCGGATTCCCCTTTCGTGGCTCAACACCTCCTGTTATCCTCCATCTTCTTGCTCAGCAGATGTGGGTGGAATCTTTCCAGTAAAGGCTGGGTTCTTGGACTCCACTTGCATCTTCTGTCTGGAAGAAGTTGAGCAACCAAAGAAGAACATATGGAGAATACACTCCAATTCCTCTGGGCAGCAGCCCGTACATAACCAGGCCCAGAAGAGCATTTTACTGTAACTATATAGCCTGAATGCTGAGTAGAGGATGCAAATAATCATGTTCTCAGTCCTTTGTATATTTCCATATATCTCCATATTGATGACAGTGGAAGTTTAAGGCCCAGATCAAGGACAGTATTTTACCCAGAATAATAACTTTGCAAATTCTCAATAATGGCTAGTTAATTAACTGTGAAATTACATGGTCATGTCAGTAAACTTACTATATAGTATTGGGGCTCCAAGGACCTTCCATTTACAGGAGTAGCAACCTTTAGCCCTGCTCTAAAATGTAATCTCTTCATGATGCCTCCATACTTATTTCCTATTAGCAACAATAAGATTTATGCATAAGCAAAAATATTCTAGAAACATGTCAGGATTTAATGAATCATCTGAGGTAAACATTTTTGTTGCAAATGTATTTTTTTAAACATAAAAATAACTCATTTGTCCAAGGAGTGTTTTATTTATTGCTCAGGCATTCTAAATAAATATAGGCAACTGCGGAAATTCTTGCAAATCCTAACTTTCTTTCTGCCAGTATCAAGCAATGGATATAAGTGCCGATCCTGCTGTCACTGGTGGCCACAGTAATACTTTCTCTGGGAGCAAGATCAGGGCCATTATAAATGTTGCCTCAATATACTCTAGAATAAATTGTATTTGTATATAATATAGTTCACTCTATTTATATGCCTGGATATTGCATAAACGTATTTTGCAGTCAACTTCCTACTTCTTCTTATCAGACCCAATTCAGTATAACATAACACAAAGTAGATACTTAACTTTAACTACTAGCCTTAAAACAAAACAAAGTTTCTTCATTTTTTTGCTTGTTTGCATCAAAAATGTTAAAGAAAAAACAAAAAACATATGCCATCAGCTGGCAGACCAGTCCTTTGAAAATATTTTCACACTAAATGAAATAGTAATATTATAGTACCATCTGTGGCAGAACTGGAGATAGACCCCAAATCTCCTGACACCATACAATGCTCTTTAACCAGGGCTGCCCAGAGGATTCAGGGGGCCCTGGGCAAAGCAATTTCGGGGGCCCCTTCCATAAAGAAAAGTTGCAATACTATAGAATACTATATTCTCGTGGGGGCCTGGGGCAAATTGCCCCACTTGGCCCCCCCCCCCCCGCCCCGGGCGGCCCTGTCTTTAACTATTAGGCCATGTTTCCTCTCCACTTTCAATTTCTGATACACCTTTTACTTGTTCAAAAGCAAGTTACATTTGAGGCTACTTGGTTGTTTTTAAAATGTCAGTGTGTCACTATTTTACATTTGTAGATGGGATTTTTGTCATGTGATGACACTGAAAACTTAATTTTCAAAATGGCATAATCTCAGGATGGACAGTTGTCTACTAACTTGTCATTTGTGTGCACAAATATCTGCTTTGTGTATGCAGTCACAGTAATTGCACTTCTGCATGAGCCACACAGTTTTTCACAGGACCTCAGATTTTGCTTGTTTGAAAAGAGGTCCTGAAATATTGCCAACTTTGTTATATTCTGCTAGTTTGCTACTAGAGCTGGGGGGTTCTGTCTTCACAAAAATTTCACTTTTCGTTGGAAAAAAAAAAGTCCTCAGTTTTCATGTTCTTGGGTTGTTGGTTTTTTTTAAATCACATTTTTCCACAGAAAAACGCTTTCCGCAAAAATTTTCATTTAGTTGAAAAAACAATTTTCATCCAAAAAATCAGTTTTTGAAAGAGAATTTTTGACCAGCCCTATATTAGGAGGCCTTTAACACAATGATTATCCAGAATGTCAACATCTGATTACTGTTTGACTTCTTCTTTTGTATATATCCCAAGTCAATATGTACATTTTTCAGTCATCTAACTGCTGCATCATCAAAGCTAGCAAGGTATTGCAGTCTACCCTCCAATCTTGTGATTGTGCACTCCTGCACCACATGTTTCATCATCTGCATTGCTGCCTCACAGTCCCACTGAAGAGTGGGCTACGCCAAATTTCTGCACTGGGCAGTCACTCTGGCTGTTCCAGTATGCAACATGGGATGCAGATCCTGAACTACACTTAACAGGCTGCTAACAGGTGGATGTAAGTTAGGGCTTCTGAAATTCATCTGCATGCCTGTCTCTCTATGCCAGAGTTGCTGCCACTCTGCAAGGCCCTAGCCCATGACCCTGATATGCCATTGTTCATCCTAGATTGGCACTAGACTGGCAGTACTGGACATGAGTGTGTGAATAGCTGCCATGAAAGGATGTTGCAAAGTCAATCATAGCAAGTCAGGAGGAACTGCAGGTGTGGGTGTTTTCTTCCAGGCAGATCTTCTTGTAGGAAGTGTGAATTGTATATTTACACTATTGGAATCATTGTCAGCCTGGTGTGCAGCAGGTTGCGTTCATCCATCATAGCCCTCCCTGCAGTTTTAAGGGTAATGGCAAAATTTTGAGGGAGATATATGAGCCAACACATATAAATTAGATGTTAATGTGTGACTAATGCAGCCACTAACAATATGGGTAGCTGTATTCAGCTCCAAATCAATGAGATGCGTATGCTAGCTTTCCCCATTCCCTCTACCCCTCAGCCCCCCAACTGCTCCACAATATTCCACTCTAGCACATACCAGCAACAGGACTGAGGTTTGTCAAACATTTGCCTCTACTCCCCAGCTTCTCTCCTGCTAACTTCTAGATCAAGGCAGTGTGGCAGGTGATCTTTAGGGGACATTTCTTCTGCCTTCTCGTGGCGTCCCCCAGGAGTAGCATAAAGCAGAACAAACGCAGATAAAATACAGTACACAGGTTCGCATTCTAAGCCTACTGTTTTGACAAACTAACCATACACAACAGTGTGGAACATGTTATTTTAGCACACAATAGCTTTCAAAAGAATCATCCTCTTTCTAAATGTCCATTGTCCCAAATGGAAACAGTGGCTAAACACATAGTTCTTTTCAATACATTGAAACACCACTCTATGGAGTCCAAAACTTTGGCCTTTATAACATTGGCTACTTACTACAGTATAACAAAATATATCCTTCACATAAGCGCTGCCAATTCACTTGCACTTACACATTTCTGTAGTTTTATAATAAAAAAGTATAATAAAAATTATAATAAAAAAATTAAATTGGAAAATAACCCATAACTTTCCCAACTCAATTAAAATTTAGACAATTTATACAAACAATTTTCACCTTAGAAAAAAATCCATAATGTAGAAGTGGCTTCCCTTTTTAGTCACCTACAGCTGGGGGAATCTGCAGGTTCCCATCAATGCACTAGGAAGGTGATTGACTACTTTAGGGTGAGTTATTACTGTGGACATAGGAACTGAGATTTTGCCAGTTATAGGACAGTGGGTAACACTAACATAACCACTTGTTTCACTATGCTGTCAGAATGAGACTTAAGAATAATAGTGGGAAGCATATTCCAGAGATGAGGACCATAGCTTCAAAGATTTTGCATCAACGTTATGATCTTGACAAGTTAAATAAAAGACCAACTCCTAACATAGTAATCAATGGGAAAAATATGGCAAAAGAAGATTGATCCACTATGCTGCTCTCTTAAGAATTATGAAAGTTTAAAAGAAATTAACAAAAACATATAACACAAGATTTTGCAACAAGGTTTAATATTTTCCTGACTTCCAAATATCTACATTTTTAAAATATTTAGAATTGTCCACTAATTTTCTTTAATATTTCCTTGAATGCTATATTATTTGGTAAATATTTGCTGTTCACTGTCAATTGGGGTTACCAGATAGCAACTGTGAAAAAATGGGACAGGGGGTACGGGGTGGTAGGAAAAAGTCCCCAAAAACTGGACTGTCCCTTTAAAAATGGGACATCTGGTCACCTTACTGTCAATGGACTATTCAATGGTAATGCAAGTTGATGAAGGAAAATGTGGGGAGCTGTTTTGGCTTTAATCCAAAATAAGGCACATTACTAGAAGAGAAATATGGATAGTAACAATCAGTAATGGTCAAAGAAGACTTAAGCAGTGAGTATTTAGCCTCTCTGGATTCAGATATGCACAGGACAAAAGTCTGTCCTTCTCCAGATCCACCAAGATTGATGTTCAGAAAAGGAAGAATGGCAAACCAAGTAAGTTACAATCCATTGAGCTGGAGACACATGGAAATATTTTGCACTTATTCTGAAGGACTTTAGCTTTTTGTTGGATTCCTAATCTTGGCAAGTAGCAAAGCTAACTGAATGGTGCTTAGAAAATCCTTTTTCTTTAGTAAAAAGTAGTCTAGAGACTTAAGCACAGTCTTTTTCAATGTCAGAGTTCATGCAAGGTATTTCATTTTGATAGAGTTCTTATTTCTGAAACAGCTTCAGCATGGTTTGGCAGCATCAGCAAAGTGGCATTTGAAGAGATCAGAAAGAGCAAATGAATAATCGCTCAAATTAGAACACTCTTGAATAATACTTTGCTTTTAAAAATTAACCTTTAATACATTTGAAAAAAAAATTCAATGAAAAGTACATCGTGGCTATGAAACTACTCCCTGCTTTCTTGCATCATGGAACAATACAAGAGGGATGACTTCAAGGAACTTGTGACAGCAATTTTCAGTCTCACTTTGAGGTGTTCCGGAAGGTTGTAACTTAAAAGAACTACTACTATAGTAGCCATCAGCTGATGCAGTAACTTTGTACCACTTCATCTGCTCTGCATATGTAGTAACTTGTGATAGACCTATGAACCATACTCAAGTTTCAGATTTATTTGCTTGCAAAAACATATTTTAAAAGGTTGCTCATTTCTTTAACATTAGCACTGGGTAATGCCATACTGTTACAGGTTGGTGATTCTGCTGCCAAATTTTCCAGTTTTTCATAACTCCACCATAAACATTTCAAATTGCTAAAATATTTGACGTAGAAAACTGACTTCTGCCAATTTCACATAAATATTTTTCATAAAGGATTTCACTCTGTACCCTACATATGCACTCGACAGAATGTAATAGCTTCTAAAGCACCAGTTAATTCTGTTGAGTGGCTTAATCCCATTTTGTCTAAGTATGTATTTTCATGACTGATTATAATGGCACAAAAGCAATGATGATTTATCAGTTATATAATAAACATGTTTAAAATTGTTTATGTAACTCTATGATAAACCTGACAGGAATATCATGCCAATGTCTGCACACATTCCAGATTTCATTTCCATTTCCTTATTAACATGAAAAGTGAAGAAAATGAAATACAAAGGGGCAGATCCTCAGCTTGTGTAAATTGTCAGATGGGCGTATGGTATTTTACAACAGTTGAGGATTGGCACCAAAAAGTCTAAGGTACCTTTAAAAAACTAACTCAGACCCTGGTTCTGTAAACGTACTCTCATTGAGTTAAACATGGTACCTAAAACTGATAAATCTAAGAAATACAATGAGGTTAATAAAGATCTGCTGTGTTGTGCTTATATAGCGCAGTATATAAGGTACTGTCTGTTAAATGCCCAGTGTGAAGATTTCTGAAATACCCAGAAATGAGCAATGAAATAAGAAGTTGTGCATTTCCTGGCTTTTGTCTGTAACCTAGATTCTTAACATTATTTTAACATATGGGGATGAATGGTGTCGCACCTAATTGCTTTACCACTATGCACCTTCCCTGCTTGAAAACCTGATCATAGGAAGGATTTGCCTCTCCTTTTATTCAGAGAAGACCAAACAGCATATACTCCTGGGGAAATTCTGCACCACTGTGCAATGCAGAATTTTGCAGAAATTAATGTGCATGCAGAATTTCCTTTTCCTCCCACAGAATTGGGCTGCAGAGATGTTCGCTGCCACTAGGGACGCTGGATCCAGCAGAGCCCAGCTCGCAAATAGAAGACAAGGCTCGGGGAGAGAATTAGAGGGTTCTCAGCAACTGCAGTTCCCAGCATGTCCTGAAAGAATGAGGTGGTGCATGCAGGAAACTCTGTGCGAGCCCAGGACCCAGCATCCCTCTGGATCCCTGGCCTCTAGGGAGAAGGGGGTGTGAGTGTCTGGGCTGAGGGGGGCTGCGGCTGGGCTCTGCGGGGGTAGAGGGTGTGAGTATCTGGGCTGGGGGGGCCATGGATGAGATCTGGGGAGTTGGGGGTGAGTGTCTGGCCTCCTGGCTGGGAGGGGTGTGAGTGTCTGGCCCCCCAGCTGGTCTCAAGGTGGGGAGAGGGAAGAGAAACAGGAACTGGGTTGTCACAGGGGTTTCTTTAACTCTCTACCCCTCAGGAAATTTTAAATAAATTACCAAAATAATTGAAACTGGTGTGATTATATAGTGGTATTTTGACAAATAACATTTGCAGAATTTTAAAATCTTGTGCGCAGATTTTTTTATTTTTTGGCACAGAATTCCCCCAGGCGTAAGCATAGAATTGGTATATGGGAGTGCAGGGATAGATGCAGTGGCTAAACCACACACTCCCATCTTTACATCAAACCTTCGAAAGTTCATATGTGCGCCATGCAGTTAAGGCTCCTTTGATTGGGACAGGAGTGTAAATTCCCTTTGGGAGCTGGTGTATTTTTGAGTGGATGTCGATGGGGGGAAGGGGAGAATTAGGTGCTTCTGTAAAGCTCTGTACTTTGCCCTCTCAATGGTGCAGGGCAAGTGATTCCTTAGGAAGCTATGCATCCAGATTATAATAGGAGGTCAGGCTTCACCATACATAATAGCTTCACCATAAGTTGGAGCTTTTGTTCTCTCTTGATACCTGGTATTCACAGAAGGGAGAAATCACACCTAGCCTTCACCACCACCCCAAAGAGTGGTATTTATGAGAAATGCCGTTATTTATCTGGGTTCTCTGACCCTCCATCCCCCACTGGTTTTATCAGCAGATGGTATGATATAGCTTCAACACAATTGTACAATATGATCCTAGCAAAACCTATTTTCTTGGTCAAAGATGTTCAAACTGTCAGCTCTATATAGTTGTAGAAAGACATATGACATATGAAAGAAAAATTAGCTGGCGATTTAAATATACTTAAAACACATCAAGAAGTAAATCCATAATACTTTTGCAGTAGAATGCACATTGCAGATAGACAACACAGAGAAATTTTCCATTGTAGCCTGCTATTCTGAATTATGCTATTTTCTTTCACAAACACCTTGAATTTGAATACATACACACACAGAAATCTGCCCAGCAGAAAGGGAAAGTTAATCTGTGCAGGAAAAAGAGCTTTCTTAGTGGTTTGTCCAAGACACTGAAACAAGCTTGCACAGGATCTAAGAGCCACCTGAAGCCTTGCCACATTCCATACCAAATGTGAGGTGCACTTTTTGGACATTGCTTTCAATAATACACGCACATAGCACAGCTGATATAAAATAAATGAATAAATAATATATATTAAAAATAAAATAGAGCAGAATAAAACAATCCTCCCCTAATTATCTTTTTGGAGAGAGAAAAAGGGAGGGAAAGAGACACATGTGACAAATGCCTGTCACTTACTGTTTACTGCATTTCTGGAAGGTGTTCAGACGTTACGGTTGTATGAGTGGTATAAATACCTACACAGAACATTTTCTTTTTGGACTTTACAGCCTTATTAAACATCCTGTAAGTCTTACTGTAAACTTGGCTACTTTTGTATTCTCTGTCAAGTATACTGAAACAGTGAATAGGTCATAATCTGAGAACTGAATGAAAATGCCTTTTTAAATAAGAGACAGAGATATGAAATAAATGGCAGCCAACCACCAAAACTAATCCCAAATAAATGCAATAATTTAACTTTAGTTCAGTTGAAAATGCCATTTTGACAATGTAAAATACTTGATGTAATCTAATTCAATAATAAAGCATTATAAGGAATAATTTCTGATTTACAAGAACCCATGTCCTATCTCCTTTGATCATAATCATCTCATTCACTCGTATGGCAAAACAGTGATAAAATATAATACAACTTACGCAGATTATTTGCAGGTGGCCTTGCCTCCATGTTTTCATAATGTTGCACATGAACTACAATGTTTAGGTCTCTTTCCATGTGATCTGTTGTGCAAGGACCCTGAGGTCGCATAACATCAGCAAGAGCCCTGAAGAACAAAAATTAAACTCAATTAGAATAAATCTGCTGCAAAATCTATAATGCAGTTGCAATGTACTCTGGTCCTTCTAGTTCTCGATATTGTACATTACAACATATGTACTGCAGAGTCACGGTTTAATAGGGGCCTGATCCTGCTCCCATTGACATCAAAGAGAGTTTTGACACTGACTTCAGTAGGAGCAGGACTGGCACTAGGTGTATACTATAGAAGTAGCTGATCCATTACTGTGCCATAAAAAATAATTGGCCCCCTGCAAAAGCCTTGGCCTTAGGCAAAGGAATGATATGGCATGTGTTATTAATGTCTTCAGGGTTCAGTGCAAGTGTTTTCAGTTCTGTACCTCACTGACCATTGTTTGTCTCCTTTGTCACCAGATTTGGACCGTTTAATCCATTTTTAAAGAAAAAGGATGTTTTTACTAGGCACTATGCCCAGTTTAGTTTAATTTTGTGTAAAATTACATACAGTATCCTAGATACTGCATCTGGTTTATAAATTAATAAATAAATACATTCACTATGAAAGTCGAGGCAAATACAGTACAGCTCTTCCACTGAACCAGTGTGACAGGAGTTATTTTCCTAGTTGTTATGTGCTATACTGAAATATTGAACAGTAACTCCATATAAATGTGTGGGTTACAGATAGAGAAATCTTGAGCTGGATCTTGCTCTCAAAATGCAGATACAAACTTTGGTGCACATAAGATACACAATATGTTCCCTCATGTTTGTGGAAATGTTTATGCTATTAGTATGTGAGGTACAATTCTGATTGTGTTACACCTGATGATACTGTAAAAAGTTAGAAGAAGGTAACCAAAATTATTTAAAGTACTGAAGCAACATTTCAATATGAAGCAATACTTATACAGCAAGAGTAGCAGAGCTGGCTTACATAGCTGAGAAAAAGGCCACTAGCAGAGATCTCATAGGGGTATGTACAATATGATCCTGAAAGGAAAGGATTATATCACAATCCACAGTTTGAAAACAAGTTATGGCCGGAAGCTGGGAGAGCACTCCTATCTAATGAATGTATGCAGAACTTGTTTATACATAACAAATTGTTTATGTCAGCATTATAGATTTAATTCAAGAGGCAGCTGGACACATTTTTGGAAAAAGAAGAAATGCAAATGACAGATCTCACCTTCATTCTGGGAGTTCAAATGGTGTAATCTCATAGTGCAGAGATTAGTATTTCCCAAATCTAGGAGACCAGGTTTTTAGAGATGGCCTTTTCATTGCCTTTAATGTTACTGTAAATATTATTCATTATATACTCTAAATAACATCCCACATACTACCAGATTAACTGTTCCCTGTGTTTGAAAATACCAATGAAGTCTTCACCATTTCAAAGGGGGTTCAGGGAGTTAGGTATCCGACTCCTATTATTTTAAATTGCTTTTAAAATCCAAACCTTAGAAAACCTGGGCACATTTTGATTGTCTAATACTAATTCAAAAGTATGTGCTTGTTTGCTAATTACTGAATATTCAACCAGGCATTAAGAATGCCAAAAGCCAGGATAAAAGAAAGAAACCTCTTTATCTGTTTTAACAAAACATTACCTCAATTTATATTGTAGTATACGAGTAAAGGGCCTGATCTTTCGAGGAGCTGAACATCTCATGCAAGATGCTGCACACTCTTATCTGTCATTTACATCAATGAAAATTAAGAATGCTCAGCACCTCATAGAACCCCCCCCCCCCCAAAAAAAGATATATATATGTATATAGGGTGACCAGATGTCCTGATTTTATAGGGACAGTCCCAATTTTGGGGTCTTTTTCTTATATAGACTCCTATTACCCCCTACCCATCCCGATTTTTCACACTTGCTGTCTGGTCACCCTATATATATAGAAGATCAAACATAGATGACATATTATTGTCTTAATTAATATTACAGATTAAGAGTCACATTCTACCCTTTTGAGGATTTGCTCATGTAATTTTAAATGTTAGTGGATGTTTATGTACCACAATGAGAACATAAAGTACTTGGTATAGGGTACTTGTTTTTCTGAAACTGTATGTAGATACAACAGGTTGTTGGGTAGGGCTTCTCCCTCCATGCGTTTGGCTAACCTGAGTAAATATGACCATGTCTTTACTCTTTACCCATATATAGTTTTTCACTTGCTGACTTTGCTTCTGTATTGTACCTCTATCGAGGTACAATGTAGAATGGTACTATCTTATAAATATCTGAAGAAGGTGTCATTAAAGTTCTCATTGGGAAATTAAATAAATAAGAGACTTATATTGGCACTATACATATACATTCTTAATGAATTTAAGAAAATGCATACTACAGGATAAGATGATAATCTTCAAATCAGAGATGTTGTCTGTTCCCTACATTGATAATGATGGAAATCATACATATATGGAGCAATGTCTTCGACCTATCAGATCAGCCCAAAGCTATTAAAAAGTGTCACAAATCTTCAGGATATCTCTTATTGTAATATTTTGCTCTCTGGATCTATAATGCTGTTTTAAGAAGTTATAAAGCATATCTAGCCAGGCAATTCCCTTATGGCTACAAGCTTGAAGAGGTTCATACAGATGTGATTTCATGAAAGGTTAGTTGTCAGTTTTTTTGGTTCCAAAAGTGGGTCAAAGCCAATCTGGGAAATAATATCACACAAGGGATTTTAGCATTTTGGCAATCCAGACTATTTTTGTCCCCAAGCACACTCCTTTTGGAAAATCAGCACATTCTGGAGGGTGGGAAAATTCAGGTGGTTCATAAGATATTCAGGAGAATGCTTTCACACTATCACAAACATATAAGTTATAACAAAAACAGGAACTATAACAGTGCAGATCTGATTGCAGACTTTGGCCTTTAGGCCCTTTACTGCTCTTGATTTATGTGCACATCTCCCATGTGAAGTGGGGCAGTATATGATGCTGCATTTTTATTTACAAAAAATCCCTTCTGTGGAGGAGAGGTAAAGTCTATTGGAAACTCTGCAAGGATCACTTTTTGGGATTCTTTTCCTATTCACCACTCAAGGGAGATGTTTCTGTACTTGAACTGGCAGTAAAAGGATGCGGCTTTGCAGCCCAGAAATCCTGTTGAGCCTAGTGCTCTGATGAACACCAACTGCATCCTAGGGCAACAACTTGGGGAGACAGACCCCTCTCCACTGCTACCCAGCTTCCCCATCTCACCTGGCAACATAGCTCCCTCAGAAGGGAGGATACCCTACCGTAAGTCTTCCCACCACCACGACATCTACCTCCACCTTACTTCCTTTCATAGGAGATAGAAGATTCACAGGGAGAATTAATGCTCTCTTGGACACTTTATTCCTTTCTTAGACACTAGTTCTCTTTCTTTGCCTATGGATAAAGAAAACACTTTAATTCTCTTAACTTTGAACAAATTTACCTAAAGAAGACCAAGAGGTAGCATTAGGAATTAGGAATACACAATACTTTAGAATCCCATGGGAAGCATATCATGAGTGATCCTTCTCCCCCTCCCCTTATCTTCTTCCACTTTCACCCAACACCACAATCTAAAGAGAGTAATATATTAAAATGTAACAAGGGTCACACTTTGCCTTGTTTGTCTAAACTACAGGAACTACCTAGCATCCCTAAAAAGGTATGAATTAGTTTGATGGTTTTCACTGAATAAATCTGCTTACCTTGTTAATGTTTTTTCTGCATTTTAACTGACAAATAATCTATAAAACTTCAAAATGGCCATTTCATGTCAAAACAAATGTCTTCATATAGCAGCAAGCAGAGTGCAGTGTATGGTAAAAGATACCATATCTGATCATTCCAATAGCCAGGTTGTGACACCCTTGTTCACATAAGTACCTTACTTGGCTAGCAGATCTATGGACTGTCTGCATAAAGAAGTACTCCACACGATGAGTAAGAATGACACAGTCTAGCCCTAAATTAGACAACATTCTTATTCCCTACATGCATATGCAAAATTTCAGATTAAAAGTAGCTTTCAGCAATGTAATGTGATTAAAAATAAAGCTTTGCATGTTTTGGTCATTAGTAATAAAATAGGCACACCAGTATATTGTGTATTATATTTCCGATAAGTAATGCCACTCTTTCTTTAAGTGAATTTGTTTGTAAAGTTAAAAGGATTCAAGTGTTTCAGGCATCCATTAGCTAGTTAAGGAAGCTAAAGCAATAGTGTCCCTCCTTGTTAGCGATATTCTCAGCCTGGCCTGGGAGATGAGACATTGTCAAATGAGGGAATAAAAAAGCAGATCAGCTTCTGTGTGCTTCTCACTACCAGCCAAAATAGATAGCACTGGAAACCAAGCAAACTACTTTAATGAAAAATAGTAAAATCTTTAACCAGGATTTCTAACATCAAGTCCATCATTTCAACATGGCCTAACTAACTCACTCATGACTTGGGCTTTATAATTTATATGATTTTAAAAATGAGATTGTATGTTGGCAGAGCATAGGAAGCCATGTTCATTTCTTATAGACCTCGTGGGGATTGGTGCCATATAAGAAGGTAGTTATCTAGATAGGATATATAGTGTCTTACTTACTGGTACTATGAAATGTTTTTTAGCAAGTACTTATGTTTACATTGTAAAACTTTGTGCAGAGCTCTGGTTAAACAGGTTGAGGACACGGAGATTGCCGTTCATTTTAAAGGGAACCCTTAGGCAGCCTCTGAAAATCTCAGCTACTGTGTGAAAAATTAAATTAAGCATCCAAATTCCCTAGATGGTTATAAAAATCCCACCATGTATGTTTGTGATGAGAACTTTTGAAAAAGTTGTAGCAATTTCCTAACAGCTGTGGAATATCCATTGTGTGTACTGGGTGGGCGTCTGTTTATCATCCTGACTCTTGTAGGTTCCTACAACCTCTGAAATAATCCTACCTTAAGCGATCTATGAATAAAAAAGAACATGAGTTTGAACAATATTAACTAATCAGGGCAACAGCTGTCCTTTCTGAGCCCCACTTCAGCAATCTAATCTATATACAGGTCTGAAGGGGCTTAGAATGATATTCCATCCCCTATAATTCTGTATCCATAGGCTTAGGGATAGAAATATCATTTCAGAACCCTTCATACCTTTATCTGATAGAGAGAAAATAGATATATCCTTTTAGAGGTTTTTTAAACCAAATATTTCTACTACTGGAAATGTGACTAACTGATCTAACCAGAGCTGAACAGAGATGGATGCACTGTTTTCACCTTCTCTCTGTCATGTGTTTGGTTGTTTGGTTTTTTTTGCAAATGAAGTGTCTAAACTCACCTGCTGTTTTACCTGCATGTAGACACTACAGAAATGGAATGAGGCAGATGGGAATAAAGCTATTTTACCAAAGCTTTGGCTAACAGATACAGGGTAGGGTGTATAATTTTTTTCAGGATTCATGTATTCTTTTTATCAATTTAGTGGGTCAGGATTCTCAAAAGGTCTTACTATTTATACCCTGCTTAACAAAGACAGTCTCCCCAGAATTACCACAGACTCATAGTGTTGAGTTGACTAAAAATTCTATGGTCTGTTTTGTTCCTCAGTAGTAAAGATGAATCCATATCAGCCAGTATATAAATAGCAAATAATTGCTAGTGAACTGGTGATGCATTCGCAGCACTATTTTTGGTGGCTTCTCTGTTCATTTCAGGGGAGGCTG
This sequence comes from Terrapene triunguis, assembly GCF_002925995.2. Taxonomy (NCBI): domain Eukaryota; kingdom Metazoa; phylum Chordata; order Testudines; family Emydidae; genus Terrapene; species Terrapene triunguis. The sequence continues at coordinate 20,559,265 of NW_020664444.1, read as the reverse complement.
TTAATCACAAAGCAATACAGAAACTTGGACAAGAAATAAGGCTCCAGGTGTTGTCGATCTCTTGAACTATCTTTCCGAGGGTGACTCCTGAGCCAAGCTTTAAAGCTGTGACTGTGAATTACTCCATTTCTATTGACCACCAGTCAGGGAGATAGAAAACCTTCTGCCACGCTGCATGTCCGCTAGAAGGTGTCCTTGCAATTGTATTTCATTTCCAAAGTTGACCAAGATGCTGGAATCAATTTAGACTCTTTAATGGCGCTATTTGCCTTTTTTAAAAAAAATCTGCAAATGTCTTTCCCCATCTGTTTTACTTTCCTGTGTCTGGGATTAGCATAATGAATCAGACAGACTGAAAACTGGACAAATATGTTATCCCTTGATTCTGAAGTGCTGTGACAATCTGGGTGCTGGAGTATGATGTTAAAGCAATTGGGCTGTGTCCTGAGCTGCCCACCTGCCTACCCACCAGCAGGCAGCCAGTCCCTGGAGCAGGCAAGTACACAGCATGCCTCACTCTAGGTAGGGGAGGTTCTCTTTGATGTAACCCAGCCATTGCATTGTGGACACACAGAGTGTAACACACACACAACAAAGACTTTTATGTTCCATATTTGGTTACATTTTGCCTCTGTAGCAACTGGGGGGAAAAGGCTTGATATGCAGGCAGCTTGGTTACATTAAATGTTAGAATCCTTCTACAATAGGTCCCTTTTGGTCTCTCCCTCGCTACCCCCCAACCTCATTTTCAAGACAAAGAGCTCTCACACTTTCAGGGGTGGGGGAGGGAAAGTCCTGTCAACACCATTTTGCAGTGGGAGAGGGAGGGAGGGATGGATGGGATTTGTTTACATCCTTCTGTTGAGAGATAAAAACCTTGTTGGGGCTTGGCAGGGGGAACCCAGCAGACCCCCTTGAAACTGATTCAAACCCCGCATTTGTGGCTGGACTTGGGCTTTTTTGGTTTGAGACAATATTTCCAAGAACAGTTATTGGCCCTTGTCGGGGAGGGGGGCGAACACTGCAGGTTAAAAACGGGTTAGTGGCTGGGCAGTTTCGGTATGCTGTCTGGTGCTCCTGGCCGTGTGAGTCAGAAGCCGGGTCTGGGGGGCAGCCCTGGAGCCCTGCTCTCCAAAGTTGGTCTGTCTAGTCTGTCCCTGCGGCGGAGCCTGGCTGGCGGGAGTTGTTTGCTTAGCAGGAACACATGGGCTCCGGTATAGTCTCCGGGTGGGGGGAGGGGTCCCCGCTGCCTGGCGCGGCGCCTTACCTGGACATGTGCTCCCGCTGCGGTCTGTGCGCCTTCTCCAGCCCCAGCTTGGTGAAGATCCCCACCAGCACCATGACCGCCACCACCCCGCAGATGATGTAGACGATGAGGTTGGTTTTATCCCTGGTGGGGTCGTGCAGGGGGTCGTCGATGCGGGCAGGAGGCTTCCCCGTGTTCATCCACACCGGCGTCTCGTAGTTGGTGCAGGTGCTTTGATCCAGCCGGGTCTTCTTGAACTTGCAGCAGAACCTGAAGCCACAAGTGCCGCAGCAGAAGACGAACTCCCCCGAGCTGCAGTTGAACGGCGGGTCCCACTGGCCCATCACGTCGAAGTAGCCCCGGCAGAAGTCCGGGGTCGGGGGCGGCTCCGAGGCGTCCCCGTGCTCCCCAAAGCTGGAGTGGTTCCCCCCGGAGAGCACCACGATGCTGCCCAGGTGCTGCCCGGCTTTCTCCTGCGCCCGGCACACCAGCGTGAGCAGGTCCGCCACCAAGCATCCGAGGGCCAGCCGGAGGAAGCCCTTCATCCTGCCTCCCAGCCCGGCCGCCGCGAAGCCGCCGCCGCCGCCGCCGCCGCTCGAGCTGCCGGCTGCTGCGCTGCGCCAGGAGCCGAACATACAGGGGCTCGGGCGGGGGGCCACGCGCTCGCTCAGCCCGCTCGCGCCTGCAGCAGCCTGGTCCGCGCGGGCAGGGGCAGGGGCAGGAGCTGGGCGCCGAGCCGCCCCCTGCCTGGCGGGCTCCCCAGCCCCGGCAGCTCCCAGCGAGCGGAGCCAAGTGAGCGGCACTTGTGGAATCGAGAGTGGAGCGTGCGGGAGAAGGGGAGCGAGGAGGAGGAGGAGGAGGAGGAGTGGAGCGGGGTGGAGGGGGCAGAGATGAGAGGAGGGCTGGGGGGAAGGAGCGGTGGGGCTGGGGAGAGCGGGCGGGGTGAGGTGCGGGCTCCGCAGAGCAGGGGAGAAGCGGGCGCCGGGAGAAGCTCCTCGCGTAGCCTTGTGCAATCTGCAGGCACCGGGGAAACCCCCCTTCCCGCGCCCTGTCAGAAAGCCCGGCCCGTCCTACGAGAAAACTCTCTCCCTCAGAAGAGGAGCCCACGGCGCCCCACCTGAGACGAGGGGCTGGTGCATCCTGACAGCGCCCGCGAGAGAGCGCGGCGGCCGCGGGGCGCTCGGGCTCCCTGCAGCATCCAGCGGGCGGGCAAGCGCTGTCACCAAGGGGAAAATCCGATTCGGTGGGCAGGGTGGGTAGGAGCGAGGGAGATGCGGATTTGGAAAGCTAAATCCGTCTAGCGAGGCGCCTGCCTGAGCCCCGGCGACGCCTCCTAGGCTGACAGTACCAACAAGCACAGCCAGAGCAGCCCCCTTCAGCTGGGGCTGGCCACTGCTCCCAGGCATTCGGTTATATAACACGGGCCTCTGCGAGGAGGGTGTTTCACACACGAGCCAAGGTGCAAAAGCTGCTCCTCCCCCTCCCTTCCGAAGCCCTGACCTGTACCTCGCGGCCTCTTTCTCCCCGGCCCATTCCCACCCCCCAGCTGCAGCAACTGGCCGGTTGCGAGAGAGGAGCTGCCCGCCGCCTGGGGAGAGAGCGTTCCAGTGGGGATTAAAGGGACAATCAGACACATGGCTCAGCCCTGCTGGAAATAAGAGATAAGAGGGACTGAGAAATGCTAGAGGCAGATGTCTGGGACGAGGCTGGAAACCTCGCTGAGGTGATACCCCCGATGCATTTCTTCAGGAGAGCCCAGAGAGTCACGTGGGAGACGAACAACGACCTTTGCACCAGTTTGCAATGACTTTGCTTTTACTACGCACCCTTGGATTCTGACCTCACGTGCCTCAAAATGGGGGCAGGATTTGAACATATACGGGAATTCTATGGTACTTGGAGGGCGGGAAGAGAGACTGCCACTTTCCTGATACTTGAAGAGAACAGTTTACTATGTAAAACCCTTCTTACACCCTAATCCTCTTATCAGTCTCTTAAGATTCACTTACCCATATAACGAATGCAATAGAGGCCAGAACAATTCTAAACGTGTGTGTATGAGACTATGGCTATTACATGGCAGGGAGTGTAAACATGGTGCACTAGTTCTAGCCAATGTTATGGAATGATCCTACATTCTTGTCTTTCATACCTGAACTCCTGTGTATCAGCTATTTAAGAAAGCACTTTATCAGCCAGTAAGGCTGGCTCCAGAGGACATCCTTACACCGCCGGCTATCAGATGTACAATTAAAATAACTTCCCTCCCAACGCGCCTTTGATCCTAGGAAAGACTTCTCAATGATTCACTCCATCCTGGTTACTCTACTTTCTCATCTCCACCACTTGGTTGGAAATCACCCGCAGAAATAGTGAGAACATTTTCCTGGTTACTGTGCTGCCACCAAATGCTAGGAGAAGTCCATTAAAGTGTGGCTTAGCAGACTGTGGGCTGTGTTTTAAAGCAGCTTCCCATCTCCTCTTCGTATATCTCAGGTTGCCTCACCAGGGCCTCTTTGCTGTTATCTCTAAGGAAGAGAGGCTTGCTGATGGGGCTCTGAAGCCGCATGTGCAGGGTGGCAGGTCGCAATTTGGTGGTGGTTCTTCCCCATCTTTGCGAGAGGGCTGGATTGCCGTCTTTGCCGATGCATTTCCAGCGCTTCAGCCAACTTCCCGGCTATGGGAATTGTTAAGAGTCAGTAAATAAGCAGAAAGGTGAATCAGAGGACAAAGCAGACGTTTGGAATCGGAGAGGGCTGTAGTTAGCTAATTGCGATCCTTTGCCATCTCTTAAAAATAGACTCTAAGTACAGTGAGTCTACTGAGCGTTTTGACAGGAAGCCTGGCATCCCTGGCCAGTGGGTAGGAAATAAAGCCGTGAAATTCCACAGCAGAGGAAAACAATCAGTTCCATTCAAATCCAGCTTTCTTTGGTGTTAATATTTAATTCCTAAAACCTCCATCTTCATCTCCCTCTCTTTTCAAATCTCATCAGCAATCATCTCTCTCCTTCCTTGCCTATATTTCTCTCTGCTATTATTTATTATTTAACTCTGTAAAGCACTTTGTGGTACAGTTTGTACTGAGGATGCTGCACAAAATGAAGCTGTACCATATTTATAATCACATACAGAGATATAGGTCCCAGGCCTGCCAAGCACTTGAGAAGGTGTGTCATTTTGCAAACCTGAGTGGTCCCATGGATTTCACTTGTTAGGCAGGTGCTAAAGTGCGCTGCAGGATTGGGGCCATAAATATATAGATATAATAAAATTATAAATTAAATACAAATCTGGGCTGTTAACACTAATTTAGTTGAACCAGAGATAACAATGGAAAGATTTCTTAAATTCTAATAAAGGCAAAACCTGAAAGATTAAAGCCAGATTCTAATCTCAGTTACACCAGGAACTCCACTTACTTCACTGAAATGAGATCAGAATCGGTTCCTAAGTGATTTGCCCTGCGGAGTAGCACTGAGAAACACAAGGCATAATTCAAAGCCCATTGAAACCAACAGAAACACTCTCACTGACTTAAGCATGGGCTTGGACCAGACCTATAACTCTTTAATTTGAAGTCCCTACTCCAATTACACTCTCTGCCTTATTTTATTTTATTTTATTTTTGTATTGCCTTAGCACTTAGGAGCCCTAGTCATGGACCAGGCCCCTATGGTACTAGACCCTCTACAATTTATTTTTAAATGACTTCAATTACAAAATATAGTTGTTAAAAAGAATTGTAAATCATCAAAATGTGAAATCATTAAGTATAATAAATATTACAAAAGAAACAAGAAATGACTGTAGTTTACCCTTATTTCAGACACAGATTTCTCATTGAAAGCAATGGAAGTTTGCACAATGATGGGGTAAAATATGGGCCATTATGTGACAAAGGAAGTATTGCTCAACATTTAGGGCTTAATCCAAAACCCACTGAAGTCAGGGAATAGATTTCCATTTACTTCAATGGATTTTGGATCAGATTGTTAGACTTTTACAGTTTTAAGCTATGGTCTATCACTTTTACTTGCTTCCAAAACAGTTGAAAACTTGCAGCCTTTCACGATAATTATTTTCCCAACTCATACCTATGGGGTCACTCTGCTGCCCTTATTCAGGCAAATAGTCCTTAGCCATATGAGTAGTCCATTGCAGGATCAGGCTTTACATAGGGTCAGATCCTACTCTGACTTCCTCTCCTCTTCTCCCCCCCTCCTTCCCCAGTACTCCCATTGATTTCACTGAGATTTTCAGATGTGAATCAATGACAGGATGTAGCCCAAATTTGTTAAAATAACAGGCTTCTTGCTGGGAAGTCCTGTAGCAGTAAAAAGCCAGCTCTCAATGAGAGTTAGCTAAACAATTCAAACATCATTAGTAGCAGTAGCATTTCAGTAGCACCTAGCTCCAATCAGAGTCCTGTTGTTCTAGGCACTGTACAAACAATTAATAAATGGTGTAGATGTTAAAACCATGATCACAATCTATAAAAATGTTATGAAGTTTGTTAGTAGAGTCATGTTCTTTACATCAGCAACACATGGTTTCCACCAAGTTACCACCAGACACTATAGTGATGGACACTTCATATATTTATCTAATAAAAATATTACTAGAATTGTTCCTGGCAGGCATCCTTATCAGTCCCAGCAGTCAAACTAAGGATTACATGGGCATGGAAACAGGATGACTTTCTCACCATTAAACATGGTCTGTCTGCATCAAGATTGAGCCAAGTTGATGAGGCATTGAGGAAGTTTGCCATACCACTGCCCGTGCTGTGCTTGTTTTATGGCTAAACAGACTTTGGTCTCTAAGTGCATCAGGCAGCAACATTCATTAAACATGTAAAATAATTTAGTTTGTAACACTATGTGTATAATATGTTGTTTTAGTATTGTATTTCACTATCTAAGGTGTCATAAACAGATAGTTAAGGGTTAATGCCTCTTTTACCTGTAAAGGGTTAAGAAGTTCACCTAGCCTAGCTGACACCTGACCAGAGGAACCAATGGGAGGACAAGATGGTTCAAAAGGAAGGAGGGAAGTTCCCTTTGCCTGGGTCAGTTTCACTTTTGATCGGAGGGAAAAGCTCCAGAATTCAGCCTCTTATCAAGTAGTGAGTATTAGTGAAGGAAATAAATAGGTTTATGTTTATTTCTTTGTAACCTGTCTTGTGCAATTAGAGGAATAATCAAATTGGGTATTTGGGTATTTTTTGTGTAACTAAGTTTTTGCCCAGGGGAACATCCTCTGTGTTTGGAATCTGTTGTCTGTGAGAGTAGCTGGTATGCTAATCTCTCCCAGAGAGCTTTCTTTTACCTTTCTTTTCTTTAATTAAAAGCCTTTTTTTATACCTGATTGATTTTTCCTTGTTTTTAGATCCAAGGGGGTTGGATCTGGATCCACCAGGAGTTGGTGGGAGAAAGGAGGGGGGATGGTTAATTTCTCCTTGTTTTAAGATCCAAGGGGTTTGGATCTGTGTTCACCAGGAAATTGGTGAAGTCTCTCAAGGCTGCCCTGGGAAGGGAAGTAGTACTAGGGAGTGGTGGCAGCCAGACCAGATCTAAGCTGTTAATTGAGCTTAGAGCTTCTCATGCAGGTCCCCCATATCTGTACCCTAAAGTTCAGAGTGGGGAAGAAACCTTGACATAAGGTATTAGAGCTAATCACTACAGCATCTCTTTATTGACAATGAGGAAGTAAGGTTAACAACCTTCAAGCAAGGTTGAAAATCAAGCAAGAAATAATAATTATGAATTAAACTGAATATTGAGAGCATTTTGATAGGCAAGTACTCTAGAGATGCTGTGTACAAACCAATTGCAATTGCCATGTTTAATAAATCCATATTTCATATTTTTCATTTTATAATAACAATATTGACTTCAGGGCATTTCCCTGGGATTAATGACTGACTAGGGTGAAAGGCTCAGTAGAGGGCCATAAGCCATCAATTCCTTCTAACCAGTCATTAATGCCCTGCACCTCAATCATTATTATTAAACAGACATTCCAGAGTCATGAAAATTACTACAACAGTAGCCAGACAGTACTCGATCCCTAGACAGTACTGATGTGAGGGGCATTCTCTCCTGAGAAGAAGTGTTGTGGCAAACAAAGGAGATGATTCCTCTATACAAGTCCTTTTTCATGCTGTTTTTGGAGTACTGAGTACAGTTTTGGTCACTGATCTTTAAAGAGGACATTTAAGTGTTAGGAAGTGTCCAGAGGGTAGCTTGAGACATGGGGGAAAGGGTTCAAGAACTAAATATGTTCAGCAAGGAGGCTGCAGGAGAGCTGTGGTTTACAAATTCTCAAGGTGGTCCCATGATTCACTATATTTTTTTTGAACCTGGTTTGTTTCTTTGTAATACCTAAATGTTCTCCTTGATGGTGATGCAGCATGCCACCCTGAGCCCTGACTGAGGTCAAGTTCCTCCATTAAGAAAAGGCTGAACAAGTGCAATGGCCCGATTACCATCATACCAGTGCATCACTGTCTGAAAATCTGGCTATTGTGGTTTGATACTAAATCTACCTTTCCTGTTTCATTTTTTCTTTGGCATGTGTCTCAGTCCACTCTTGAACTCCTTTGGACCTTTCAATTAAAAAACATTCACTCACACATAATGAGATTGTAACAGAATGAGCTAGGTCTGAGAAAATGCTGATGTAGAAGTGCAATTTTTAATATTTTATTTAAATTAGCTTCATATGACAAGCATGTAACAGTGGGCTCACCAATGATATTGCCAGGCCAATGGCAAGCACTTCATGAGCTAAAGCTAATTAGCATGCAAGGCATGTTTTCCTGGCTCACCCGGGGAAAATAGTTCACTGCAGTTCTACAATATTGAAACTATGTTTAACACCTGATATTGTCCTTTTCAATCCTAGTGTAAAACTGTAAGTTTAGTAGTTGCTTAAGTTTGGGTATTTTCTCTCTTTGAATGGAGATAAAGAACCCTTGACAGTTCTAGTTGTTTAAGGTTAGATTATTCAATTCTACAAATTCAGTTTAATTTAAAATATAATCTGAGTACTTGTAAATATATGAGGGAATCCATTTACAATGCACAGGTTATCTGTATATACAGAAAAAGGAAACATGCCAAGAAGTCCACAAAACTTTAAGCAGAATAGTTGATAAACTAGGTGTGCCCAAATTTGTCTGTTGCATGGCTATGACTTTGTCTCTGGAACACAGCAAATTGTCAGTTAATTTCTATCTTCTGCAGCATTGATATGGCTTGTGAATTATAATAGTATTTGCAAGTACATGAAAATAACTTATGTTTCTTCTCATTAAAAATCAGGGCTGTCTGCAGAATTCAGAACTATGGGTAACTTGCCCTGGGGTTTGTGGACTACTGCAATTAAACGAGTGGCCACTGCAGATCATTCCGAACTCATGACAATAGAACTGTTATAGCACACCACACTATCATGTATTCTGGACATGCCACTTGTTACTGAAAAAAATGTTTTAGGAATGTTTTAGAAACTCATCAAAAAGAAATTAGGACTGGATTTTGTCTCCCTCTACCTGTAAAGCCAGATGCCTTTGCTCTCATGAGTTCAACTGTGAAGTGCTCAGAGGGAGCCATAAAACCCTTTTAAAATTGACTAAAATAGCATTAATATGTCACACATTTAAAGGCAATGGGAGAAATTCTGTACCATGTGTGAGCTCAGCTCAGGCACAGTGGAAGGTGCACTGCAGGGAGAAATCCATGATCCTGTGCTGCCTGGCCCTGAGAGTAGCTGACTCACACTACTGCTTAAGGTCTATAAGTGACCCTGTGCTAGTGGAGGATCACATGTAGCCAAGCTTTACTCTAGCATGCCTTTTCTCCACCCCTAGAATACCCTGGACACATTACTTCGCTCCCCATATGCCAGAGGAGGGGGCAGCTGGTGCAGTATGCAGCTATCTTACCTCTGCCAGCTTTATGCCAGTGATTTTTCTAGAGCTAGAAGTGAGTAGTGGGTCTTGGGGAAAGCTGGGTATCTTTTTTTCCCCAGTGTTATAAAGCTGCTGGTCTACATTTTCAAAAGTGCCCAATGATATTGGATGTACCAATTTTAGACACATTTCAGGAGCCTAATTTTCAGAGCGTAGGTGCTCAGCACTTCTGAAATGCTGTCTCAAGTCAGGCACCCAAAATCATGAGTCACTGTTTTGAAAAATTAGACCACCATTTTTAGTGGTGCATGCCCACAAGATAGTGAACTTTAAAGCCATGATATTTTCATATATAGAAAAGTACTTGCCCATCCTGGTCATGGGTTTTTTTGTTTTGGTTTTTTTGAGGGGAGAAAATTTCACATTTGAAAAAAGAAAAGGCAACATTTTGCTGTCAGGTTGATATTTTTAAACATGTCAGCAGTCTGAAGTTACTCAGGGGTTTAGAATGGTAAATTAAGTCACAGGAGAGATGGAATAGTAGGCATACAGCAACTAAGCTGTCGGAGCTATGATAAACTAATTTAGTCCATGGATCTGCAATTTTTCACATGGAAATCAGCTGCAAATATGTGGTATATTTATGTGGCCGACAATTTCAAATTTGTTTGCCAAAATTTACACACTCAAGGTCTGATTCAATGTCCACTGAAGTCAACAATTGTCTTTCCATTGGCTTAAATGGGACTTGGTTTGGACCTCTCTCATTCAGAGGGCTGAGACTCACAAACACTGAAGTCAATAGAAATTCTGAGTGCTCCATGTGTCTGAAGGTCATGTCACCTAGGAGCCTAATAATGGATTTAGAGATCTAAATTTAGACACTCAAGTTTGAAAATGAGAGGGGTGTACGCACAAATGAACATACATGTATATCACTAGGTTTCCAGGCAGACCGTAAAAACAGCCTCTTCTTAACTTTACTCAACAGTCAATCCATAGAGTAGTATTGGAATTGACCCCAGAGGGATTTTCTTTTTTGCCTCCCAAAATCTATGATCCATGCATACTAATAGCTTGGCCAAAAAAGTATGAAGAGATCAAGATGCAAATGCAGCTTCATATATTTTCTTTCTAAAAAGGCATTGTGATATGGTTAATATGATTTATCATTTAGTATTTTTCAACACAGTACAATCCTCTGTAGCTTGAACAAAAAAGAAATCCTTCCAATCTCTCTACTCTTTGCATCATGATAGTAGTACATTGAAGAATAAATGTCTTAAGTAAATAAAGTGCTCTGTGGAAAAGCATGTTTGTTATTAATACTTTGTAGTCTTTTTTTCTTGTGGTTTTGCAAACTGGGTTTGCTTGAGGTATTTTTATTTTGAAAGGGCAGTGATTCCCACAGCTGATAAATAATAGGATAGATAAAAAGGTTTTAACAGTAACGTAAAATGCACACCAGAGAGTTAGGAGAAGTAATGCGACAAGGTGCTGAAAGCAGATCCTGAGATGTCATTTGTTGCCACATTTTCTTAAATCAGCATATTATCTCTAACCTGCTAAATATCATCTAATTTTAATAACACGTTTAGGGTAGTAGCAGCTAATACATGTATAGGACATTCCTGCAGACTACATTAAGGTTAGACTTAATACAACATGCTGGCAACTAAGATCTACAATTTTTAGAATATTTTATATTTTGAATAGTCTCAAAATAGTGGTACTGGCTTACATGTAATGGAGATGTTCTAACTGTACCTGAGCATAGAATGGAAATCATATGTCTATAGGGGCTGCTGTAATGTAATTATTTTTAAAGGGCAACTCCCAATCTTGTTGGGTGAATGTGGGAGTTAGTCTGTCATTCACACCCACACACCTGATAAAAAGCTGGCCACTAAAGAGGCAATTTTGTAATTTATGTACACCTTGTACAGCCTTTAAATATGATTTCCCAGGTTTAAAAATCAATGGGATTTTTGCCATTGACTTCAATAGGGCCAAGATTTCACCTTCAGGGTCACGGTGTGATACCCATTCTCACGCTGAGTAGTCCTTTACTCCACGTGGAGTTTCATTAGTTTCAATGGTGCTACTTTAGAAGAAAGGTGCTATTCATTGTGAGCAAGAATATCAGAAGCTGGTGCTAAAGATGGCTCCCTGCCTATAAACACAAAAGGATACAGGCTAGGGACAGAAAAGGTTAAATGATCAAAAACAAAATGTGGCTGAAGTTAAATCTAAGGGCCACTTTCTGACCTGTGCTGGATGGATGCCTTTGGGGCAGGAGGTGGTGGAAGGAGCCTTTTATTACCCAGACACCTTACAGTCCAGTGCAAGATAGCTAGTGCTCAACAGCGTATTAACAGAGAGGCCAGGGTACCATGCCCATCAGCATACCCAAAGAGGCATGGTCTACCAGCCTGGTGATTTCACCTCACACACAGCTCACTAGCTCATATGCTCAGGTGTGCAGCATGCACTAGCAGTGAAACCAATATAAAAAATCAGTAGTGTGTTCCACAACACTTGTTAGCACCCCTGCAACCTTTCAGCCATCCTGAGCCATTTTTCTGCACCCTAACTAAATGGTTCTGAGAGCAGAGAGACTGTCTCACTCTCCAAGATCAGGGCCTACCACTACAGTTACATTACACGGAAACAATGGGACAGTCACTTTCATTTCAGTGGCAGGGAGAGTATTCTCAGCAACTGGCCCATGGCTAGGTAATTCACTCCCTTAAGATATTAGAAAAATCATAAATTCCCCTTTGGACTGAAATGTAAAACCCATTACTCTAATCTGTGCTTTCCATAATAATACTAACAAAAATAATGAAGCCATCTCCCCTGGGAGTTGGACAGAAAGCTAGAGATCCTTTATTGTATTTACTCTGAGAATTTGTAAGGTGCTCTGATACCATGGTGATGAGCATGGTATAAATGCCTAGCTAGATGGATGGATCCAGCTGGCACCTCTCAGCTTCTCCCCCACACACCATGGTGCTCACCAAAGCAAGCATATCAGTTCACTTTTTTTATTAAGTGTATGGGCACATATTTTGCAGAAATGACACCCATAGCAAACAAACAATACTTTGCGCACTTGATTAACATATAAAAACAAATATATAAATAAATATACAGTGTTCTTCCAATGAAAAAGCCCTTCATAGATCTATCTGTCTGTGTCATCTTAAAGAGGATATACACAAAATGATATTACCTGCTTGTCCAGATAATGTTTATTATTCAAAGGCTTAGAAAGACTCATCCAAGTTGAGTCCTAACTTGCACTCTTGCTATTTACATAGGATTTGTAGAGAGATACCAGTTTTTCTTATCTCAAAGATAAATATTTACTATATCAGTCTTTGCATCATAGTCTGTGTCAGAAATATCCCAGAGATAACACAAATCTCTTAAGGAAACCAAGATTCTGAAAAGTAACGGAAACTTCTGTAGTTTCACAAACTATTTCAAGGTTGGAAAGTATTTACTTTGCCTGTCGGACTTTTCCTAGTTTTGAATATTAAGCACTTTACTATTTTTGCATAATTCAAACTTTCACAACTTAAAAAAAAAACTGATTCCCCAAACAAAACTACTACCACAACTGGCAATTATCAGTATCCTTATTGGTAGTGTCAGCAGAGGGCAAAGACTGAATAGGTATAGAAAAGGAGCTAAACTTCATCTCTAAAAGTAGTTATTCCCAGGTCTGACTGAGGGCACTTTAATGGGGCAATGTGGGAGCAACTTGCACCGTTGCTTCAGAGAGACCTCTTAGGTCCAAAGCCTTACAACTCTCCTGTACAATTATCCAGCAGCTGTAACTAATACTAAAATATTTGTTTTCTAAAGAAACACTTTTCAAATGGTGTAATTAATTACTAAGGCACTGTATTGGGCAAATTGCTGGATGCTTTCAAAACAATTATATTCATAAGATAAGAAAAAGACAAACAGTGGGGCAAATAAAAATGGGTGCAATTTTAATTGATTTAAATGGGATTAGCACACCCTTTCACCAGGAGTGAATTTGGTGAATTCTGATTAACTGGTTTTTATCCAGAGTTCAGTTAATATTAAAATATGGAAATCAAAGCTTTGGTACTGGTACCATAACTTTTTTTTTAAACCAAAGACTCCAATGACCAAGACCTAATAGAAGTTAGAAGAGTAATCTCTTTCTATCTCTCACCTCTCTCTTGCCATTAAAAATGATCAGTTTCTTGCTTTGTATTAAATCAGATGATGCTTATTTTCCTATTGAGGAATGGGAAGGGAGAAAACAACTCAGTTGCCCAAATTGAAGCTGCACTTCTGTAATACTGGAACCACACAGACTTATTTTTGCCTTTGAAGCACATACTGGAAGTTCTGCTACCAGTTTGTTTATTATATCGTTATTTTTAGCCAACAGATGCTTCTCCAGGTCAGGGCTTCCCAACCTTTCACAACACAAGTGTCTTGTCTTTATTTACAATTTTATGTGGATTTCAAATATCATATCACATATCAAGCCTGCTTGTCATGGGCGAGGCCCAGAGGCCCTGTGCTGGAGACCTCAGGGTCCTGCCACACCCATCCCTGGAAAGAAGCACTGGTGCTAAGTCCTCCAAGTGGCCTAGAGAGGTTGCAAAGGGCTAGCCAATCAGAGAGGCTACAGGGAGCAGCCAATCAGGGCCCAGGAGAGCTATATAAAAAGAAGCTGCAGAGCCAGATCCAGTCAGTTCCTTGTTGAAGTCAGAGGAGTACAGTGGGTGCTCTTGGAAGGGAGCTGCAGCACCATGGACAGCTCAATGCTGGCCAGGACTAGGGAAGAAAGAATGAGCTCCTGGCTGGCTGATGGGCCTGAATGAAGAAGAGCGCTAGGGTAAGGGTGCAGCATCAGTGAAAGCTGAGCCTGAAGAGAAGTAGTCCAGGGAACTGAAAGCAGTTTTGCTAAAGGGATACAGTGGCATGTGTCTGCTATTTTTAGGGTCCCTAGTAGGGGTCTTGGAGTAGTGGGTGGGCCTGGGTCTCTCTCCCCCGTGTAGGCTCTTGGGTGAGGTGGCCTACAATCACAGTGATAAACACTCAGAAGGGGATTTGAACTATGCAGTGTCCAAGCTGGGGCCAGAACAGACCAAGAGGGTAAAACCATTGCCTCTAGGGAGGAAGCCCTGGGGGTATGGCCTGATACCAGGGCAGGGACTGTAGACTGCAGACACACCTGACCAGAAGGGGTGCTCATGAGAAGTGAGTGCCACCCTGTTAGCCTGATGAATAGGATTCAGTGGTTAATGTCTTAAAGTAGAAGGTCCCTCTCAGTACATGTCCAGCAGAAGCAGCTTGCAAAGCCCTGTTCTAGGATCGGATTTCACCCCATGTACAGAGGCAGCACTATACCTATGCACTATTTAAGGCCCATAAAACCCTTGAAATTATGGAGTCTCATGTTGCTGTTGACATATGATTCAGCAAACACTGTAGTTGAACACATGTATGTGAAGTCAAACTAATGTGACAACTGCAAACCCAGTTATATGTGGGACAGACAAGATTGTCCATGCCCACTAAAGATTATCTGTGTACTGTACTAATATTTAAGCTGTTTGACTCCAGCTTATCTGAAAATATTTCTAAATGAATCTGGCTTCCAATTTAATTTGACCATCTTGCTAGCAAATTAGCTTCAAAGTTTTCTGGGGGGACTAACACAATACCTGCTTCCCTATCCTTATGTTCCTACAGAGAATATGATGATGCCCATCTTGAACATAATCTAGGTGTAATTATGCATGCTACATAGGGTGACCAGATAACAAGTGTGAAAACTTCCAACAGGAGTTGGGGGGGGGGGGTGAGAGAGTTATAAGCGCCTATATAAGACAAAACCCTGAATAGTGAGACTGTCGCTATAAAATTGGGACTTCTGGTCACCCTAATGATATATTGCCAGTGGCTCAGTAGAGGTATTCCAAAGAATGGATTCAAATGAGAATTCCTTGACATATTTACCGGAAATAATCGAACACTTGAGTGCTTGAGTACTGGTGAAGACAACAAGGTGCTGTGCAGTTTGAAATTCAGAAATGAAGTGAATACATTATAAACATGACTGATATGTGTCTGTTACACACTGGAATAAAAAACTGTATACTAAATTTCATATAACCTGATTCCTACTGAAAGAGAAACATTAACTGTTAAATCCAATACTACAAATCAAGTACAAATAGTATAGCAAAATCTCTACCTATTGCATCACATTTATCCCAGAGAAAATAACTATTTTACATGCTGACCAATATCACCTCCAGGAAGTAAAAACAATAGGGAATGATTAAGATAACATCTCCCGAGAGGTACCACTTCTTGGGAAGGCTCACATATTCTGGTTGACACTGGATTCTCCAGAGACCAACACACAAAGAAAGGACTTTTGGATAAATAGGCTGATCTTCAACTGAGTCAGTGCTTTCAGTCTGGTTCAGGATCTAAGATGGATGAACTTGTAAACACAGGGAAAACCCAGTTGTGGGTTGGAAGGACTAAAAATTACAAGATCCCTTAGGTTGGAGTTGGGGGTTACATCTAGTAAACTTTTTAGCATGCATGTAGGTTCTCTTATTGTTATGTTTTTCTCTGTAATGCTTTTACCTTAAGAATAAATGTGCTTGCTTAAAAGGAGCTATGCAGTAACTTATAACTGTAGGCCTCAGAGAGAAAGCAAAGCACAGGCACTGGCCTTTTTAAGCAGTCTGGCTTTCTGGGAATATCACAGAGAGAGGCAGGGAGTGGTGCAGCCTTAAAATTTCCTGTTAGGAGGAAATGAGATGTGGGTCTCTGCCTAAGAGAGGTGACTGCTAGGAGCCAGAAACCTGAAGTGGGTGCCCTTGCTGGACTCTGGTAGGGGAACACAGGTGTAGTTGCCTTGAAACTGACCTGCATCATACCAATTTTCTGTGCACCCCACCTCTCCACTCAGTATCAGGTCATATTCCCCTTTAAGGTCTTCAGTGGGTTACAAATGGAAACCTTGTGATTATCTCAGCCCCGGGTGAAATGAGGAAAAAGAGGGAGGTGGTTCTTTGTCAAGGCCTAAAAAACTCAACATTTTTAGGGTCTAAGTGTAGCGATGCAGTATCAGTGGCTGACCCTGATGCATCAGCTATCTGAAAAAATACACTTTAACTGTAAATGCCATGAGGTGAATACGAAAAATGATTGATAGGAAATGGACCTCTACAGAACTAACCATTTTACGTACAACTTCTGTCTTTTCCACAGACTTAATTAATAATAATAAATTGTTATGCTTCCTTGATGTTAAGGTCAGCAGATAAATGGTTTCATTTTGCTACCTTCACAAAAGCTCTGATAAGGGAGATTAATGCCCAAATGCTACCAACCTACACTCTAAGAAAAACATGGACTTATCTGGCTCTTTTTCCACAGCCTTAAATGCTTAGGGATATATTATGCTTCATGGACTTGTAGTTTCTAATGACATCATGTACACCATAATGTAAGTCATTAAGAATTTTCTCCTGCTGTAAATTTCCTTTTTGATGACTTCCTCCTATATACTTATACCACCCTAAGCATTTCTTACGTTTAGAAACGCTGATAGAACTGCAAGAGAAGCACAGTCAATTAGTTCCTTCATTTGAATAATTAAACATTTTAAATATTCCCTCCATACCTTATGTTCAGCTATAAATATATTATTAATAGTCAGCCTGTACTCTGTACTGCAATAGAGTTAGGCACATAATTCCTAGCACCTGGTGGGAATATTTCCTGACACTCTGAATTTACTTGCCCACTGACAAAAAGTATCTTGTTCTAATTCATGCCTGTTTCACACTGTAATAATTATACTGTATGACTGTTGTACTTCTCTCTTTATGAAATTTCAACACAAAGTTAATCAAAGAAATTGTTGTGGCTGATGAATCCATCCTACTGTGTTCAGCAAAAATGTTGATCATGCTGTTCACTATTTTTAGGATGTAACTTTGTTGTTCATCCCAATAGTTTAACCTGTAAATGACTGTACAGTCCAAATACCTAGGTTTAGTTGCTCCAGCTTCTATTCTGAATGAGCTTAATCAATCTGTCACAATTCTAAGGATAGCTGCACCTCTGAACCCTCTCTGATTTTTCAAAGTGCACCCTCACAGGTGTCAGGCCTCATGCCTTTACCTCTACTGGGTTGGATTCACATACTGTAGTTCCCACTCTTAGACTGGGTTCTGGGCTACCATGCTTACCCAACAGATCCAGCTATGCTGGGTACCTGCAGGTCTCCCCTTCAGGATCTTGTGTCCAGTGGTAAATACAATGATCAGATAGCTTTCTCTAACCAAAATACTGGTTAATTTAAAAGGAACAAAGTATAACATAAGAGAGAGGACTTTAAAACAACAAAAGGTCTATTTGCATGTCTACCTTACCTAAAGCCCTAGTATCCTGTGAAGGTGGTGTGGCAGGCGTAGGTGCTTGAGTGTCAGTCTCTTCTGTTCTACAACAGTAACTGTCCCTCCCTAAAGAGACAGTCACTTGTATCCACCCAGAAATCCTTTGTCCTAGTTTCTTGGGATTTTGGTTCTTCTGTCTCCATAAGCTCAGGCCTGGTCTACACTACGAGTTTAGGTCGACTTTAGCCACGTTAAATCGAATTAAGCCTGGACACGTTCACACGACGAAGCCCTTTCTTTCGACTTAAAGGGCCCTTTAAACCGGTTTCTTTACACCACCTCCGACGAAGGGATTAGCGATAAAATCGGCCTTAGGGGGTCGGAATTGGGTTAGTTTGGATGGAATTCGACGTTATTGGCCTCCGGGAGCTATCCCACAGTGCTTCATTGTGACCGCTCTGGACAGCACTCTCAACTCAGATGCACTGGCCAGGTAGACAGGAAAAGCCCCACGAACGTTTGAATTTCATTTCCTGTTTGCTGAGCGTGGAGAGCACAGGTCGCTCATCAGCACAGGTAGCCGTGATGGAGTCCCAGGATCGCAAAAGAGCTCCAGCATGGACAGAACGGGAGGTTCGGGATCTGATCACCATATTGGGAGATGAATCAGTGCTGGCCGAACTCCGAAGCAGTAAACAAAATGGCAAAATATTAGAAAAGGTCTCCAGGGCCATGAAGGACAGAGGCCATAACAGGGACGCACAGCAGTGCCGCGTGAAAATTAAGGAGCTAAGGCAAGCCTACCACAAAGCCAGAGAGGCAAACGGAAGGTCCGGGGCTGAGCCGCAAACATGCCGCTTCTACGCAGAGCTGCATGCCATTCTAGGGGGTGCAGCCACCACTACCCCAACCGTGTGCTATGAGTCCCTCACTGGAGAAACACACAGGGAAGCGGGTTCTGGGGACGAGGAAGATGAGCCTGAAGATAATGTAAATAGCTCACAGCAGCAAGGAAGCGGAGAAACCAGTTTCCCCAACAGCCAGGATATGTTTATCACCCTGGACCTGGAACCAGTAACCCCCGAACTCACCCAAGACCCTGTGGGCACACAGGGGACCTCTGGTGAGTGTACCTTTGTAAATATTACACATGGTTTAAAAGCAAGCGTGTTTAATGATTAATGATTAATTTGCCCTGGCAATCGCGGCCAGTACAGCTACTGGAAAAGTCTGTTAACGTGTATGGGGATGGAGCGGAAATCCTCCAGGGACATCTCCAGAAAGCTCTCCTTCATGTACTCCCAAAGCCTTTGCAAAAGGTTTCTGGGGAGGGCTGCCTTATCCCGTCCGCCACGGTAGGACACTTTACCACACCAGGCCAGTAGCACGTAGTCTGGAATCATTGCATAACAAAGCATGGCAGCGTATGGTCCCGGTGTTTGCTGGCATGAAGACAACATCCATTCCTTATCTCTCTTTGTTATCCTCAGGAGAGTGATATCATTTACGGTCACCTGGTTAAAATGGGGCAATTTTATTAAGGGGACATTCAGAGGTGCCCCTTCCTGGTCTGCTGAACAGAAATATTCCCCGCTGTTAGCCACGCGGTGGGGGGAGGGGTGAAGTGATCATCCCAGAGAATTGGGTGTGTGGGGGAGGGTTATTAGTTGGGTTTGTGCTGCACGTTAACCCTGAAACCGCAGCCCCTCCTTTTACATTGCAAACCCATTTTAAATGGCCAACCCAACGGGTGCTTGGTATGGTTAATGATAGCAGTACTCTTTGAAACCATCCCCACATGTTAAGAAGGTTAAAAAAGCCAAAAGACTGTGTCTTACCATGGCTGCCTGCAAGCTGAAATCTGTGACCTGGCACTGCGTGAGTGATCTCTCACACCAAACAGGCAGGCCCTCAATATAAGAGGAAAAATGCGACCTTGTAACGAAAGCACATCTGCTGTGTAATGTGAACAGCAAAATGTAATGTGAAAGAGTGTACACATTGTTCTCTAAAATGTATCTTTTTTTAACCACCTCTCCCTTCTCATCCACCAGCTGCAAATCGTTCTCCTTCACAGAGGCTCGTGAATATTCGAAAAAGGAAGCGAAGGACGCGTGATGAAATGTTTACAGAACTACAGACTGCCTCCCAAGCTGACAGAGCACAGCAGAATGCGTGGAGGCAGTCAATGACTGATTACCGAAAAGCCCAATATGAGCGAGAGGAGAGGTGGCGGGCTGAATCGCGGGCTGAGGAGGAGAGGTGGCGGGCTGAATCACGGGAGGAAGTTGCGGGCTGAAGATGAGAGGTGGCGTTAGCTTGCACACAGAAAGCAAGAGTCCATGCTCCGGCTGCTGGAGCATCAAACTGATATGCTACAGCGTATGGTTGAGCTGCAGGAAAGGCAGCCGGAGCACAGACCACCGCTACAGGCCCTGTGTAACCAACAGCCCTCCTCCCCAATGCTACAGCGTATGGTTGAGCTGCAGGAAAGGCAGCAGGAGCACAGACCGCCACTACAGCCCCTGTGTAACCAACAGCCCTCCTCCCCAAGTCCCATTGCCTCCTCACCCAGACGCCCAAGAACATGGTGGGGGGGCCTCCGGCCACACAGTCACTCCAGCCCAGATGATTTCCCGAGCAATAAGTGTTAAAGTTTTAAACTGCAGTGTGTCCTTTTCCTTCCCTCCTCCCCCACCCATCCCGGGCTACTTTTGCAATTATCCCCCTAGTTGTGTGATGAAGTAATAAAGAATGCATGAATGTGAAGTAACAATGACTTTATTGCCTCTGCAAGTGGTGCTTGAAAGGGGGAGGGTAGTAGGGGAGGGTGGGGTTGTTGGTTTACAGGGAAGTAGAGTTAACCGGGTGGGGGGGGCGGAGATTTCATCAAGGAGAAACAAACAGAAGTTTCAAACCGTAGCCTGGCCAGTCACAAAACTGGTTTTCAAAGCTTCTCTGATGCGCACCGCGCCATGCGGTGCTCCTCTAACCGCCCTGGTGTCTGGCTGCGCGTAATCAGCGGCCAGGCGATTTGCCTCTACCTCCCACCCAGCCATAAATGTCTCCCCCTTACTCTCACAGAGATTGTGGAGCGCACAGCAAGCAGCAATAACAATGGGGATATTCTTTTCGCTAAGGTCTGAGCGAGTCAGTAAGCTGCGCCAGCGCGCTTTTAAACGCCCAAATGCACATTCCACCACCATTCGGCACTTGCTCAGCCTGTAGTTGAACAGGTCCTGACTCCTGTCCAGGCTGCCTGTGTACGGCTTCATGAGCCATGGCATTAAGGGGTAGGCTGGGTCCCCAAGGATCATGATAGGCATTTCAACATCCCCAACGGTTATTTTCTGGTCCAGGAAGAAAGTCCCTTCCTCCAGCTTTCTAAACAGAGCAGAGTGCCTGAAGATGCGAGCATCATGTACCCTTCCCGGCCAGCCCACGTTGATGTCGGTGAAACGTCCCTTGTGATCCACCAGGGCTTGCAGCAGCATTGAAAAGTACCCCTTGCGGTTTATGTACTCGGTGGCTTGGTGCTCCGGTGCCAAGATAGGGATATGGGTTCCGTCTATCGCCCCACCACAGTTTGGGAATCCCATTGCAGCAAAGCCATCCACTATGGTCTGCACGTTTCCCAGAGTCACTACCCTTGATATCACCAGGTCTCTCATTGCCCTGGCAACTTGGATCACAGCAGCCCCCACAGTAGATTTGCCCACTCCAAATTGATTCCCGACTGACCGGTAGCTGTCTAGCGTTGCAAGCTTCCACAGGGCTATCGCCACTCGCTTCTCAACTGTGAGGGCTGCTCTCATCCTGGTATTCTGGCGCTTCAGGGCAGGGGAAAGCAAGTCACAAAGTTCCATGAAAGTGCCCTTACGCATGCGAAAGTTTCGCAGCCACTGGGAATCGTCCCACACCTGCAGCACGATGCGGTCCCACCAGTCTGTGCTTGTTTCCCGGGCCCAGAATCGGCATTCCACGGCATCAACCTGCCCCAGGAACACCATGATTTCCACATTGCTGGGGCCTGTGCCTTGTGAGAGGTCTAGGTCCATGTCCATTTCCTCATCACTCTCGTCGCCGCGCTCTAATCGCCACCTCCTCGGCTGGTTCCGGTTTTGCTTTGGCATGTCCTGGCTCTGCATATACTCCAGGACAACGCGCGTGGTGTTCATAGTGCTCATAATTGCCGCGGTGATCTGAGCGGGCTCCATGATCCCAGTGCTAGCTATGGCATCTGGTCTGAAAAAAGGCGCGAAAGTAGTATCTGACGGACCAGGGGAAGAAGGGAGGGAGGGAGGGGCGAGTGACGACATGGCGTACAGGTACAGGGAATTAAAATCAAGAAAGGTGGCTTTGCATCAGGGAGAAACACAAACAACTGTCACACAGAATGCCCCCCCCCAAAGATTGAACTCAAAAGCCTGGGTTTAGCAGGAGGGAGGGGGGAAAGCAAATGAATACAGAATAAATCTATTTTTTACATCTTAAGACGACGGTGCAGCATGACTGATAGCCCTCGGCATTTTCTGGGCGCTTGGCAGTTAGCCTTCAGGTCTATTGCACGATCTGATACCCACTGCAGTATGACAACGATGGATACCAGTCGTAATATACTATCTACTGCCCAAAAGGCAAGGGGTTGCTGCTGTGTAGCAATCTAGCCCCACGTCTGCCAGCCTCATGTCTGCCAGCACCCATATCGCCCTCGGCCTCTTCTGGGTGCTTAGCAGACAATACTGGGCACTTGGCAGAAAATAGCATACTACGACTCTGCTAACGTGCGATGATCCAACAGGGCGCGTGGCAGAAAATGGCATACTACAACTGATAACCATCATTGTCTGCCCAGGTGCCCATGATCGACAGCCACTGCAGTACGATGACGACGGATACCAATCATAATATACCATCTTCTACCAAAAGGTAAGGGGCTGGTGCAATGCAGCCCTACGGCTGCCAGCCCCACAGCTGCCCGCACCCAGATCGCCGATGAAGGCTACCAGTCATACTGCACCGTCTACCGCCAAAAGGCAGTTAGCTGCTGCTGCTGTATAGCAATGCAGTCCCACGTCTGCCGGCACCTAGATGACATATGGTGACGGTGAGCTGAGCTGAGCGGGCTCCATGCTTGCCATGGTATGTTGTCTGCACAGGTAACCCAGGTAAAAAGGCGTGAATCTATTGTCTGCCATTGCTGTGACGGAGGGGGAGGGGCCTGACTACATGTACCCAGAACCCCCCGCGGCACTGTTTTGCATCATCCGGGCATTGGGATCTCAACCCAGAATTCCAATGGGCGGCGGAGACTGCGGGAACTGTGGGATAGCTACCCACAGTGCAATGCGCCGGAAGTCGACGCTAGCCTCAGTACTGTGGACGCGGTCCGCCGAACTAATGCACTTAGAGCATTTTATGTGGGGACACACACAATCGGCTGTATACAACCGATTTCTATAAAACCGGCTTCTATTAATTCGATCTAATTTCGTAGTGTAGACATACCCTCAGACTCCACCCCTTGAAACTAGCCCAGTGATCTCAGCAGAGTGTTGGAGGTAACACAGCAAGGTGAATGGCCCTAGCAATGTCTAGCTTTAGTGTTTGCTTGTACGGTGTACTTCAGGATCTATCACCACCCTTTCTGACAATCCTGCTACTGAATTAACTCAATATATGCATACAGTAAACATCACAATAACCAGATCAGCACATAATACTGATAAATTATTACAGGAAACTCCAAATTTGTGTCATAATGTGTTGAGTTTATTAGTTTTAGCTTTAGGGAACATATGAAAACTTCAGAGGAATATCTTCTGAGACAGATACCACTTTTATGGAAGAGCTATGCTCCCCCTCTTCCCCCCCCCCATCTCTTATCAAGGTAACACATTATCGAGTGGCCACAATCCAGGAACCAGAAGCAGAATGCACTGCACATGTTTGCAATTCATTTACCAAGGATTATTGTTAATATTTAGGGTCATATACTTCCCCCAACTCCATGCCTGCAAATTCCATTGACATCAACAGGAGTTCTGCTGTGGCTAATGGTCATTTTAGTCCCTGAATTATGACATGAGACCCTGACATATTTTAGAATTGGATTTTAGTAACATCTCCTCATCTCTAGTGCAGAACTCCCATTCTATAGGAAAAGTCGTTACTATTCCATCTTCCACCCCAAAAGTTAAATCCTAGAAATGTCACCGAGAAGCCAGAATTTTTTGTGTTTGCACATCTCGACACTGACGGGAGACTGGGAACATAAGATTTGAGGGCGCATTGCACAGGGACTCTAATACAGCATTCTCATTAATGGGAATGGTTGATGGGAATCAAAGAACCAAACCCCTTCATAGATAAAGATCTATTCTGTCAAATGCAGGCACCCCCAAAAAAGCAGGAGAGGAGACATTTCTTCCACCTAGCAGGCCACTTAAATGCTGACATTAGCCAAACCCCTGACAATTAAAGAGCTCTGTTACATCCAGTAGTTCTGCAGACTGTGGACGGGTGGGGTGGGGATGCGATCAGGGCTCTCCAAATACTGAGATGTACAGAAGGTCAGAAAACAGATGCTGGGAGAAGCAAATGCTTCACCTTTCAGCAGCAGGTGTATGGAGCTCTCAGCAGTGTCTTCTCCCCAGGGTAATTTTAGTCACTTTCTGCATTTGCCCTGTGCCAATGCCTGACAGGCCCTCGTCATGTTTGCCAACACTCCACACATCCCCTTTGCACTGCTCATAATAGAGAGGCCAGAACATGACCTTTAAAATATCTCCTTGTGTATTGATGGCATTCTATTAGTAAAACAAACAAAGAGAAAGGAGTTTGATTTACAGAGAGAGCATAGCCTGTCATTCTGGGCAATCCTAAATTATTTGGATGTCTTCCTCTAATACAGTCTGTTGGGGAGAAATTGAGATCCACAATTCATACCCCTGATTTGTCATTATTAACAGTGACCTTTTTTGGCTGCAATGAATCTAAGTATAATACATTGTCTTGGTCCTGCAGTCCATCCAGGAGTTAATATCCCATTGTGGTAAATATGAGGTCTGCATCAGAATGGACTGTAGAATTATTGTTTTTTGTTGTCTTGTTCTGCAATAATCATATCAGACCATGAATTTCAAGAACGAATTTGACATCTCATCCAGGTTTTTTTTAAGGGTTTGATCCAAGGTGTCCAATCCAAAAGGCTTTACTTTCCTTACAATATGACACTTAAAATGTGGGCAGGTTTTAAAGCCTACACCTGACACATCTTGCAGAGTCGTTTATAGCTTGGTTCCATCTGTTGATTTTCATTCTTGCGGCGAGTCCCACTGCAATCTCATGATAGTGGATGCTATTTTCTGAGATGTTTTGATAGGAGAGGATCTTTTGACCATTTATTCCAGCTAATATTTCCTTTGACAGAGGATAGATCATTTGATGATTACCTGTTCTGTTCATTCCCTTTGAAGCACCTGGCATAGGCCACTGTCGGAAGACAGGATACTGGGCTAGATGGACCATTGGTCTGACCCAGTATTGCCATTCTTATGTTCTTATGATTTTAACTTTCTTCCCAAGGTGCTTTATCACATGGCCATAGAGGTGATCCAGCTCAGGTGACTTGCATGGTTTGAGCTTCCATATTGCAACTTCTTACTCACGTATGACAGAACTTTCTAAAGCCATGGTACTCAGATATGTGTGCACGTTTAATTCTCCATCTTTCCTCCTGAATAATCCATCTGGCATATTTTGCAGCAGCCCTATCCTTATCATTATATATGAGCCTACTAGTCTTGGTGTAATGTTCGACCAGCATATTCAGACTTTTTGTCATCTAATTCCACGACACCTCCACTTTTGGGGATTTTGGTATTTTTTAAATTGCAAGCCTTAGTCTGTTTGTTCTCAGTTCACTTCAGTATCATCCACAAATATTTTAATCTGAGGATCCAGCTGTTTACGAATCTCTTCCTACTGCCTTCATCTATTTTCACGGTGACCTCTTTTGAGGCTTCATTTCATTTTCAACTGTCCTCTTCATCTCCAGGGCCTGTTCAACTTCAAATCAAACTTGATTCCTTTCTTTAAGATTTTTTTCATGCCAGTATCATTCCAACATTGGACCCATTTATTCCTTTTGGGGTGCTCTTTTTACTGTTTTTCTGCACAGCAGATTAAAAAAAATGAGGTCTTTTTCAAGGTTGTTTCATAGGTGTTTGAGAAATAATATTCTCAACTTTAAAATAGGACTAGTCACTTTATGAAAGCTCTACCTCCTATTTATCAACTGAAAGCTGACACTCTTCCTGTTCCAACAAGTGAGTACAGGTCAGGGATCACTTCCAACATCCTCCAACACATTCCATGTGCAGCTCATGGACATGCTGCTGGTCACCGGAGTTGTATCTAATGCTGACTGTATGGCATGTGATCTTGACGTATAAGTCATAGTTCCATCATTTAAGACAACTAAATCATTGTCAGCAATAATGCTAACCAGCAAAGTTCCATTCAAATCATTCGTTCTGATCCCCCCACAAAAAAACTTCACTTTTGGCATTGAAATCTCCACAGATGAGTTTCCCAATGCTATCACAAGATTGTTCTTATCAGTTGGGCTGACATCAGGATGGTAGACATTGACAACTCTTAACTCCTTGCCCCCAAACTTGAACATGCATACTGAGTTAGCTTGTATCACTGTCATCTCATATATTTCCATATCTTTCATGTTTGTCTCCCTAACAATAAACATCAGACCTCCACCAGCTCTTCCCCTGCATTCCTTTCTCAAGCAGTCAAAACCCATAATAGATACACTTTATATAGCAGCAACAGAGATATTTTCCTCATAAAGAACTTTTTCAACTTCTGATACAGTTCTAGATGCCCATTGCACTCAAATGCATGATGTTAAAGGTGGCAGTAGCATTTTTGTTGACACCTCCCTTGGAAACCACAAGAGATGATGTTTGGTTTCCCCATGTAGTTGCATCGTATTTCTGAACTCTCTTCTGAAACTTCATGGTGGGAATATGCTTGTCAGAGCCCCATTAGCCAGAGATTCCCTCTGGAAACACTCCACTATTACAATGAGGTGGGGATGCTCTTTACTTGCAACTGCAGTGTTGAAATAGACTTGTACCATTCTAAACAGAATATTTCATATTAGAACTAATGGAAGACTCTGACCTCTCAGCAACAACAGGATAACACTTTTAAATGCCATGGTTGTCTAACATTTATCCAGTGAAAGAGAAATTATAAAAATAAGGTCCAGTCCCATGAGGTGCTGAACACATCCTGCTAGGTGCTAAATGTTAAGTTCAATGGGAGTTTAGGATACTTAGTACCCTACAGCAGTAGTTCTCAACCAGGGGTCCGGTGGACCCTTACGGGGCCTCGAGCAGCTTTCATGGGGGCCTCCAAGGAGGGCCAGCATTACTTGCTGGGGCCCAGGGCAGAAAGCCGAAGCCCCACCGCCTGGGGCTGAAGCACAGGTCCCTAAGCCGTGCCACCCAGGGCTAGGGCTGAAGCTGAAGCCTCAGCAATGTAGGTTCATGAGGGCCTTTGTGGCATGCGGCCCTGTGCAATTGCCCTGCTTGCTACCCCTAATGTCGGCCCTGGCTTTTCTATGCAGAAAACCAGCTATTGTGGCACAGGTGGGCCATGGAGTTTTTATAGCATGGGGGAGGGGAGACAAAGAAAAAGGTTGAGAACCCCTGCCCTACAGGGGTGTTTTAATCGGTTGGTCTCACACACACAATCTCAAATGATTTTTAGTGGGATCCTATCAGGTTTTACAGCTGGCATGACTGAGGAACAAGGAGATAGGGGTTTTTTTTTGTTTGTTTTTCTTCAGGGTC
This sequence comes from Terrapene triunguis, assembly GCF_002925995.2. Taxonomy (NCBI): domain Eukaryota; kingdom Metazoa; phylum Chordata; order Testudines; family Emydidae; genus Terrapene; species Terrapene triunguis. The sequence goes on along the minus strand of NW_020664444.1, from coordinate 20,531,804 downwards.
ACACAGTGAACTTGCAATTCAGGCAAGCTTTGCATCTAGAGTTTCTCTCCTGCTCAGTCCTTTGCTTTAAGACAACACCACTTCTATACCCTGCCTGCTACATATACTTGCAACCAAATGGCAACAGTGAAAAATACTTTTAATGGTGTGAGCCCATCTGGAGCATTGGTGAGTGAGTTTCATTTGTTGATTCTTGCCTGCTGCATAGTGAAGGTATTTTGAATGTGATCATCTCCCAGCAATGGTAGGAATGTACTAGTAAGGAGACAAGTAACATCCACTGATAAAAATCCCATTACCCCCATTATATTCAGCAACAGAAGATATTCAAAGGGAGTTAAAGCCTATTTTTCCTCATGTACATTAAAATCTGTTTCCTTCAGAACAGCTTCATTTAACACTTGGGCATGTTGCATTTGCACTATAGATTTTTAGAAATGTTGTTGTGTGAAAGACATCATTAATTCCCAGGGTGATACAAACACCAGCAGACATTGTGTGCTGCTATCATTTGGGGACCTATAATAGTGTAAGTGCAATGGTGAGAGACACTGAGAAATGTCAGTGTAAACCAGGTGCCTGAGAATTCTTTCACTGGATTCTAGTACATACACTGAGGTGGGAAGACATCATAGCCCATCTTTGCCTACAGCTCCTGGGATCAGGCCTGGTTGTTGGTGCTGACTTATCTTGTCAGGCTGTCCAACTATTTTAAGTATTTCCAAAGTATGCATCACTTTAATATCTGAACACTTATGTCCTGTAGAGGCCTCTCTGCCTAGCATTCCTGTGGACATAGAGGAAACTATGGTTAGTACACAAGCAGTGTAACAGCTCAACAAATTAATAGAAAAAATATATATTTCTAGCTAGCTAATATGCAGCCAGTATCTTAATAATGGGCAGTAAGCCTGAGATAAACCCCTATATAAGGGCTGTATGTGTTTTACAGAGGGTAGGGTAAGAGACTGGAGAATCTGCTCACTTGTTTTCTCATTTAAAGAAAAATGGTTTCTCATAACTAAAACCAAGAAAGGACCACATGGCAAGCAAGCTTATATTAAGGGCACTTTGCAGGAAATGATTATACTTTATTCCTGAAATATGTTTCATTGACTTGTGTGCTCAGAACTATGTTCCACAGAATTGTGAGTGCTCAGAACTTCTGACAAGCAGGCCCACTGAATATATTGACATAATAGAATATAGAACTTGTGTGGCTGGAATGGCTGTGGGAGACATTACAGGGAAGCCAGCAGATTTCCACCCACAGTGGATTTTAAAAACACCTGCCATTTGGTGCAATCTGATGCCTTCCAAAGACAAAACAAGTTTTTTATGCTCTCCCGGGATGCATAATTTCTGGCAGAGATGACTGAGTAGTGTCCAGTGAGAGGTGACTCCATCAGAGACAGTGAATTACCTGACCTCTCCCTTCAGTTGGTAGTGGCTCAATTTTCAGGCTAAGAGATGCAAGCATTTCACTGCTAGGAGTGATAGACTGAAAAAACAAATAAGATGCTGTTTAAAGAAAAAAATCTCTCTGAAGCTATAGCATATTTCTATTGTCAGACTCCCTTTCAAGGAACTAGTTTGTAAATTCAAGTGTAGTCCAGATGAGCGTTATATGCAGACTTCTGGAATAAGAGACAAGGTGGGTGAAGTAATATCTTTTGTTGGACCAATGTCTGTTGGTGAGGGAGACAAACTGTTGAGCTACACAGAGCTCTCCTTCAAGTCTGGGAAAGGTACTTAGTGTCACAGCTAAATACAAGGTGGGACATCAGGAGGTTTGGCATGTCTAAATCAGTGGTGCAAAAATGTGCATATTTTTTGCATGCTTCTATTTTTAGAAGTGCCCCTGCTATCTCAGGCCAGCAGGGAGGAAGTCACTCCCTTGGGTGCTAGTTCAGTCTGCCAGAGAAATGGGACGGTTGGGAGTTTTGCCCTTTTAATACTGGCTGGTTCCCCCCCCCCTCCCCCAATCCTCCTGCCTCATTCCAGTACAAGGTTGGGAGAATTGACAGTTGAACTGTTCCTGGTGTAAACCCAAGTGCAGCACACAGGAAGGAAGCATCTGGCAAATATGGGATGAGGAGAAGTTTAGCACGGATCAGGGCACCCCTCATCTCTACCCTCATTCCCTTGTATGAAGAAGGGTGGTGGAAGATAGAAATATCTGTCTGAATCTCAGATGGATTAAGGAGTTAGGCCAACGGTGCCTTACCTCTATTGAGGTTATGACATAGAGCCATGCCCTCCTGCATTTAACCATTGTTTCTGCCTGGTAGGGCTTGGAGTACTGTTCACCCCTGTTGTTAAATGAATTAATAAATCAGCCTGCTGTGTAAAACTCATCCTCTGTGTGTTGTCGTATTTCTCCTGCATGTCTGCATCAATATGGGATTCCATGTAGTGTAAGGATCTCCTTCTCTTTTCTCCCTTTATTCAAGATTTGTAACACAGTTTGAGATATTTGGATGAAGGAACCTAGAGAAGTGCAAAATACTATTATTTATCACTAAGATAATATTGAAAATGGAAGCTTTAGATTTGTTAAAAATGATCCTTAATGGAATAGAAAGGGTGCTTGAAATTCTCTGCAACAGAAGCTCTGAGCAAAGCTGGAAGATAGTCCACACTAGAACACGGAAAATATCAAGTAATATTTAATTCTGCAATCATATTTTTTGCAAATTAAACTAAAATGTTTATAATATCAATTATCCATTCTGAGTCCATCAGTCTCAACTCATTTTCTTCAGTCATTACCTGAGTTGTAAAGACCTCAGATGGGTCATTTGTGCTTAATTTAATCTGTGACTTTTCCCAGAATAGTCGCTTTGTTCATTTCCAGTTTTAATTACAGAGAAGTATTTTGTTCTGCAACATATCCAGCACATCCAATATATGAAAGGATAGAAAAGCCATAGCAAAATATATGTATGTTTCAATAGATGATCATTGTTTCAGGAGGTTCAGTGATTAACATATTAGTTCTGTTCGTTAGCATAGGTTATACTGATAAAACAGTTGGTAAAGTAAGTACATAGCATGTTAATAGCTGTTACACATTGAGAACACTGCACACTGCCTGAGTAAATGGGCAATGCAGAGTGGAATGCTATAAATGTTTGGAGGGACAGAATCCTTTCCCTCCCTGGACCTGAAGTAACAGCAGAGCTTCTCTTTTGCTGCTGCTGCTGCAATCTACGAGTGAGGCTACAGCCTAAAGGGAAACTAAGCAGCCTTGGCAGCTCTTGTGGCCAACTCCTACAAAAGGGGTATATGGTTGAACCATAGCATCCAAGTTTCCCTGCCACACCCTGGCTGTAACTGCACCCAGTCACTGAGAGGACAGTCCTTTAGGGGCTCTGCCCTGTCTGCATGGGCTCTCTGCATCCTGTCCTCTTTGTACAGTGGAAAGGAAATGAATCCTCTATCATTTCTTCTGTCCTCACTAAGGCAACAATTCCTCCTCAGTGAATGTGATTTAATGCTTCTGTTCTTTACTTAATTTGGTATATCCAATGTGAATGATGCATATGCTTCTCAAACAAAATTATTTGGCTAAACAGGTGACCTGAAAAGTGTTCTCCAGAGAAGACTAGAATTAACATTCATGATATTTCTAAGGTAAAACCAAGCCATGGAAAATAGAAACCCTCTTTTTGAAGAGGCAGGGAGAAAGAAAAGTCTCAGCCCTCTTTCCGGGTCACCTGTAACAAAACAATGTATCCTATCCAATCTGAGAGGATTTCTCTCTACATGTCTAGTTCAAAAAAGGATCTGAGGGCTATGATTGTTTGAATCTTTTTCTTTTGCCATTTCAGAAATAGCAACTGCACTTTAATCATCTTTTTCCCCCAATAAAATGTCTTTTATCAACAAAGGAGAAAGGAATCTGAAAAAGCAAGATGGACCATGCATACAAAAGCCAAAACTAAATCTAGCTTCTTTTGCTAGACTAACCTTGCACATTAATGGGAAAGTTCACTTTATTTAAAAATTAGACAGGTCAAGCTCTAAACTTCAGATCTGGATCTGATCTTTCCCAAAGTTAAGGATACTTGAATCTGGGTTTTTGATCCAGGGCCACCTAGTAGTAGCCCTTAAGGCCTGATTTTTTAAAAGGTATTTAGGCACCTAAAGGTACAGATAGGTACCTAGTGAGATTTTTTTCAAAAGCAGCTAGGCACTTAACTGATTCTTTTTTTCTGGTACCTTGGGTTGTCCTTCAATCAATACTTATGACATCAGGTTTGCACCATGGCTAACTAATGCTGAGTAACAATGGTGTAGTATAGTCAATGTGTTCCTTCCCCCCACCCCACTTAGGCCAGGAAAGGATTTAGGGCAGGGGCGGGCAAACTTTTTGGCCTGAGGGCCGCATCAGGTTTTGTAAATTGTATGGAGGGCTGGTTAGGGGATGGGGTTGTGGCCTGGCACCCACCTCCTATATGCTCCCCCCCGGGACTCCTGCCCCATCCAACCCCCCCATTCCCTGACAGCCCCCTGAGACCCCTACCCCATCCACACACTCCCGCTCCCTATCTCCTAACTGCCCCCGGACCCCAGCTGCCCCATCCAACCCCTCCTCTCATTCCTGACAGCCCCCCGGGACCCCTGCCCCATCCAACCACCCCTTCTCCCGCCGCCACCACCATGCAGCACAGAGACTGAGTCAGACCGGGCTCTGCAGCTGCGCTGCCCCAGGAGCTCACAGCCCCGCCGCCCAGAGCATTGCGCCGGCAGCAGAGCGAGCAAGCTGAGGCTGTGGGGGAGTGGGGACAGCAGGGGAGGGTCCGGGGGCTAGCCTCCTGGGCCAGGAGCTCGGGGCCCGGGCAGGACGGTCCCGCAGGCCGGATGTGGCCTGCAGGCTGTAGTTTGCCCACCTCTGATTTAGGGAGAAGCCTGTGATAATACTGTCAACAAAGGCTCTCTTTAGGTAGGGAGCAAAAGAGTCAGGATATCCAGCAGATTCAGCAAAGAATCTCCTTTGTATTTATTAGCAGTGAATCCTTTCTCTTCTTTGTTATAATGGATTCTATAAATGAGCCCAATCCTGTGAGGTGCTGAACACTACCTAACCTGGTCTGCACCTGTCCCTGGAATCAAGCTTGCAGGAAGTGCTCAGACTTGCAGGACTGGGCCCCAAGTTTACATATATAAGCAGCATGAAGGTCAGGAACTTATGTATGTTAAAATATTATGACTAACATTTTCAGACGTAGCCTCTAACCTGAAATGCCTCCATTTTTTGGGTGGCCAACTTCAGACACCTTGAACTTGGTTTGCTAAACACTCAAAAAACTCCAGTTACAATATTGCAAACATGGACAATATCTAGACAGAATCTGTATCCGTGTCAAGAATGGGAATTCAGTGTGCAAAACAAATTGAGTTAAATAATGTATTTAACACATTACATCAACTTTTATATCTCTCATAGTTACAATGATTCAAGGAATATATTATAGGTTTCTTGAACAAATGGAGCCTGCCCACACTAAATGAGTCAGATAAAAATCAATTACATTGTAGATTCTTAACTGTGGAAACAATCAATGTCACTTTAGTCCCCTCCTTAGCAACAGCAGATCGGTTCTGGTCAACAGATTTTCAAGTTGGTTGGTGCAAAATATTTTTTATTTTCTTCATATCTTAAGAAAAAAAGTAATATTTATTTGAGTTCCTTTGAGCATTGAAGGCTCCTTGCTGCTGAAGGACAGGAATTAGTAAAGATTTATTTCTTGCCTTTGTCTTCTTTAAACAGGATAAGCATCATTGTAATGACTCACTCACACTTATTTAGTATGTCCCAAGTTACTTTCCCTTCCCATAATCAGATGGAGGGCCCCATCTCAACCTATTTAACAAATGCCAAACTGCTGCCTCTGAAACTGACATTGCAGGAGGCTTTCATAAAATAGAATTTTGAATACTTTGGGCTAAATTTTACCATCAGACACATAAACTCAGATCCCACTGAAGTCAATGGGAATTTTGCATGAGTCAAAACACAGAAAAGACACCTGATTTAGGTAAAAAATGTGAATAGCACTCAAAAAGTAGGTATCTGGTTATTTAAACCAAGATGGTAGTACCTGGAGTACTGGTTTAACTTCTGCTATGGACTAGAACATTTCTTGTCTGAGGCTATTTTCAGCTTGGCAGTCTGAAAGTTGTTGCTATGCCATATCTTCAGTCCATATGATCAAATCTATTCGTTTGTTGTACGCTTTGAATCAAAACTGGCCGACTTTCAAACCATGTTAGAAGTTGCATGAACTGGATTGCATTCTCAACCATGACCTTCACTTGTTCTTCAGTGTTGCTCTCTTTTAACAGATTAGAGACTTTAAACACAGAATGTGTGATTTCAAGCTCCTCAACCACAAATTGTTGGTAGTATTTAATATTCCTTGCATGGTAAGTGTAACAGGTTGCTGGCCAGGAGAGCCTGAGCCAGGCCCCTGTTAGCCCAGCTCCAATTAAGAGGAATTAATTGGCGCTGACTGGGTGTGGCTCGCCTAGGGGCTTGAGGAGAAACACCTGTGGGCCTTATTAGCAAAAGGGCTATATAAAGCTGCCAGGAAAAAGCCAAAGGGGGGAAGAGGAAAGGAAGGAAGGAGCCTGTGGCTGTAGATCCCTGCTGGCTGAGGAAGCTAGCTGCACCCCCAGGCGCTGGCTTGAACAGACTGTATATAGATGGTGGTGGGAAGTGACACTGCGAATAAAAGGGCACTGGTGCTTGCACTCTAAGCGCTCTCTGGCTGATTTGTGGAACAAGCAGCACAAGGCTCCATTACACGTGGGGGCTTGTCCGGGATATAGGAGCCAGCGAACGTGGTTGGCGACTCAGAAATGGAGGAGACTCTACAATGGCTGGTAAAACAGCAGGAACAGATGCAGCAGGCCCTACAAGGTTTCCAGCAGTCCCACCAGGCTGAGAGACAGGCCTTACTAACCTGGCAGGCTGAACAACAGTGGAGCCTGCAGGAGTTTATCCGGGAGCAGACCGGCGTACAGGAGCAGCTCCTGCAACGCATGCTGAGTCCTGCGGGAGGGGAGGGCACCCGACTGCCAGGCTGGGGACTTTGCAAAATGAGCCCAGCGGATGATCAGATGCCTTCCTTGGGACCTTCAAGTGGGTAGCCATGGGCACCGGGTGGGAGAGGGCAACGTGGGCCCTCCGACTGGCTTCATACTTGACAGGCGAGGCTCAAGCAGCCTATATGGCCTTGAGTGAGGAACAGGCCCAAAATTATGAGGCAGTAAGAGCGGCCATTCTGGACCAGGTGGGCCTGTCAACCGAGCAGTACCGTCAGAAGTTCCGGACGGCCCGGTGGACAGCGGCAGTGCGGCCCCAGGTGTATACCCAGAGACTGATGGACGGGGCCACATGCTGGCTGAGGCCAGAGGCACATACCAGGGGGGAAACAATGGACACCCTGCTCCTCAAACAATTACTGCAAAGCCTCTTTGAGACCATTCGGGTCTGGGTGAGGCGACACCAGCCCGGCACCATCGAGGAGGCCGTCAGATTGATGGAAGAGTACATCAAGGCAGAGGGTCCCCGGAGGGAGGACCAACCCCGGAAGGACAGGGAGCTGGGGAAGAGGCAGGCAGAACCTTTTTCCGGGAGAAGCCAGGAGAAGAAGGGGGAGCCCTGAGGAGTGCCCAAAAGGCCCACCAGGCTGACTTGTTGGCACTGTGGGAGACCAGGTCACACAAAACGGGACTGCCCAGATATGGAGTGCGGGTGGGCGGAGTTTTGTGGATGGACTGAAGTTGAGAGGCGAAAAGGGGGGCAGAAATTGTCCACCATCCCCGTGAGGATTGGGAGGAAACCCCAGACGGGCCTGGTAGACATGGCTTCAGGCTGTTCACTCGTACAAAGGGGGCTGGTGAAGCCGCACAGGCTGGTGGCGGGGGCAAGGGTGGCCCTCGAGTGCATCTATGGGGACAAGAAGTCCTGCCCTGTGGCCCAGGTGCCCCTGGAAGTGAGGGGCCACTTTAAGTCGAAGCGGGTGGGCGTGCTGAAGGGGCTACCATACCCGGTGGTGGTAGGTAGAGACTGGGGCCCCTTACCTAGAAAGAGGCGGAAGGATGCCGAATGGGGGGGTGGATATCCTAAGCCCTAGGATCCGAAGAGGGGCAAAGCCCCATTGGCAATGAAAAGACTCCTAGACAACAGAGCCCAGAGAAGGTGGACCCACGGGAAGGGTATATGGGGGAGCTGGCCAGCCTGAGCCCTTTAGAAGGAGGGACGGGGCAAGTGGAGCACCCCACAACACCGCTCCCTGCGGACGGGATCCAGAACCTGTGTGGTAGTGTGGGGGAAACTGAGGCGCAGAAGGTCCCACCACAGGGCGGATGGATCCGGACCCCCTATCAAAGGTAGGGGGGAACGGACGATGGGACGCCTACCGAGGTGTGACTGGTGTGACGACATGCGAGCAGAGGCAGAACTATGGGGGCAGCCACTCCCTGAGCAGTGTACGTTCTGCAGGAGGGAGATGGAGCAAACATCAGCAGATGTGGCCGGGGATCGCTCGGCCAAGGCCGGGGAACTTCCCCGGAGCGGGCCCCCCGGGAAAAGGGCGAAAGGGTCGAGGTCGGCCGGACCTTGCGGCTCCTAAGGGGGAAGACAGATGAGTGACAAACAGCGGAGGCTAACAGAGGGAGTTTGCCTGGGATCTGTCAGAGAGGAGGTATGCTAAGTGGCGCATTAGGGGGGCTGTGTTGGTGAGTATCTGAGTGTCCGTTGCAGGGGCTGTGTTGGTGAGTATCTGAATGTCTGTTGGAGGTACGCTAAGTGGCGCATTAGGGGGGCTGTGTTGGTGAGTATCTGAGTGTCTGTTGCAGGGGACAGTTTGTCAGTTTGACCGTGTGCTTGATTGTTTGTTTGAACAGTGTGAATTGGGAGTGCTTTGTTCCAGGTGGGCCTTGAGTGGGCCTGACTAGTATAAAAAGGCAGTCAGCAGCGAACCAGCTGAGCGGCGAACAGCGGAGGCTAACAGAGGGAGTTTGCCTGCGGAGAGCCCACTGAGCCTTACATCTCGCGGGCTTCTGTGAGTTGCTGCAACAGCTGAGGAAGCTCTTAGAAGGAAGGTGAGTGTTCAGTTGTTGTAACCTGCACAGGTTGTGCCATGTTTGTCTTTCTTCCACAGGACAGAAGCGACTTTGTCTGTACAAAGTGCAAGCTGGTCTCCATATTGGAAGAGAAGGTTCGAGGTCTGGAGAAACAAATATCGACCCTGCATTGCATACGAGAAAATGAAGATTTCCTGGACAGACGTCAGGATATGCTTCTGCAGGCACAACATTCTGAAGAATTGGAGCAGGTTGCGCAGAGGGGACTGAGGGACGGTGAAGAAAATTGGCAGCATGTGACCTCCAGAAGAAGGAAGAGGAGCGTCCATGTACCAGCAATGGAGATACAGGTGAGCAACCGTTTTCATGTTCTCTCCACAGGTACTAATGCGGAGAGTGGAGTAGATGATACATCTGAGGGAAGGGAGCAGGAGACTCCACCGATTGGAAGGCATGAGATGCACTGTCCTAGGGATGGGGGTTCCACGACCACCGCTCCCAAGAGAAGGAGGAGGGTGGTGGTGGTCGGGGATTCCCTCCTCAGGGGGACTGAGTCATCTATCTGCTGCCCCGACCGAGAAAACCGAGAGGTCTGCTGCTTGCCAGGAGCTAGGATTCACGATGTGACGGAGAGACTGCCGAGACTCATCAAGCCCTCGGATCGCTACCCCTTCCTGCTTCTCCACGTGGGCACCAATGATACTGACAAGAATGACCCTGAGCGGATCACTGCAGACTATGTGGCTCTGGGAAGAAGGATAAAGGAGTTTGAGGTGCAAGTGGTGTTCTCGTCCATCCTCCCTGCACAGGGAAAAGGCCTGGGTAGAGACCGTCGAATTGTGGAAGTCAACGAATGGCTACGCAGGTGGTGTCGGAGAGAAGGCTTTGGATTCTTCGACCATGGGATGGTGTTCCAAGAAGGAGGAGTGCTAGGCAGAGACGGGCTCCACCTAACGAAAAGAGGGAAGAACAGCTTCGCAAGCAGGCTGGCTAACCTAGTGAGGAGGGCTTTAAACTAGGTTCACCGGGAGAAGGAGACCAAAGCCCTGAGGTAAGTGGGGAAATGAGATACTGGGAGGAAGCACGAGCAGGAGAGTGCAAGAGGGGAGGACTCCTGTCTCAGACTGAGAAAGCAGGACAATCAGCGAGTTATCTTAAGTGCCTATACACAAATGCAAGAAGCCTGGGAAACAAGCAGGGAGAACTGGAAGTCCTGGCACAGTCAAGGAACTATGATGTCATTGGAATAACCGAGACTTGGTGGGATAACTCACATGACTGGAGTACTGTCATGGATGGATATAAACTGTTCAGGAAGGACAGGCAGGGCAGAAAAGGTGGGGGAGTTGCATTGTATGTAAGAGAGGAGTATGACTGCTCAGAGCTCCGGTATGAAACTGCAGAAAAACCTGAGAGTCTCTGGATTAAGTTTAGAAGTGTGAGCAACAAGGGTGATGTTGTGGTGGGAGTCTGCTGTAGACCACCAGATCAGGGGGATAAGGTGGACAAGGCTTTCTTCCGGCAATTAGCAGAAGTTACTAGATCACAGGCCCTGGTTCTCATGGGAGACTTTAATCACCATGATATCTGCTGGGAGAGCAATACAGCAGTGCACAGACAATCCAGGAAGCCTTTGGAAAGTGTAGGGGACAATTTCCTGGTGCAAGTGCTGGAGGAACCAACTAGGGGCAGAGCTCTTCTAGACCTGCTGCTCACAAACCGGGAAGAATTAGTAGGGAAAGCAAAAGTGGATGGGAATCTGGGAGGCAGTGACCATGAGATGGTCGAGTTCAGGATCCTGACACAAGGAAGAAAGGAGAGCAGCAGAATACGGACCCTGGACTTCAGAAAAGCAGACTTTGACTCCCTCAGGGAACTGATGGGCAGGATCCCCTGGGAGAATAACATGAGGAGGAAAGGAGTCCAGGAGAGCTGGCTGTATTTTAAAGAATCCTTATTGAGGTTGCAGGAAAAAACCATCCCAGTGTGTAGAAAGAACAGTAAATATGGCAGGCAACCAGCTTGGCTTAACAGTGAAATCCTTGCTGACCTTAAACGCAAAAAAGAAGCTTACAAGAAGTGGAAGATTGGACAAATGACCAGGGAGGAGTATAAAAATATTGCTCAGGCATGCAGGAGTGAAATCAGGAAGGCCAAATCACACTTGGAGTTGCAGCTAGCAAGAGATGTTAAGAGTAACAAGAAGGGTTTCTTCAGGTATGTTAGCAACAAGAAGAAAGTCAAGGAAAGTGTGGGCCCCTTACTGAATGAGGGAGGCAACCTAGTAACAGAGGATGTGGAAAAAGCTAATGTACTCAATGATTTTTTTTGCCTCTGTCTTCACAGACAAGGTCAGCTCCCAGACTGCTGCACTGGGCAGCACAGTATGGGGAGAAGGTGACCAGCCCTCTGTGGAGAAAGAAGTGGTTCGGGACTATTTAGAAAAACTGGATGAGCACAAGTCCATGGGGCCGGATGCGCTGCATCCGAGGGTGCTAAAGGAGTTGGCAGATGTGATTGCAGAGCCATTGGCCATTATCTTTGAAAACTCATGGTGATCGGGGGAGGTCCCGGATGACTGGAAAAAGGCTAATGTAGTGCCCATCTTTAAAAAAGGGAAGGAGGAGGATCCGGGGAACTACAGGCCAGTCAGCCTCACCTCAGTCCCTGGAAAAATCATGGAGCAGGTCCTCAAGGAATCAATTCTGAAGCACTTAGAGGAGAGGAAAGTGATTAGGAACAGTCAGCATGGAATCACCAAGGGCAAGCCATGCCTGACTAACCTAATTGCCATCTATGAGGAGATAACTGACTCTGTGGATGAGGAGAAAGCAGTGGATGTGTTATTCCTTGACTTTAGCAAAGCTTTTGATACGGTCTCCCACAGTATTCTTGCCAGCAAGTTAAAGAAGTATGGGCTGAATGAATGGACTATAAGGTGGATAGAAAGCTGGCTAGATCGTCGGGCTCAACGGGTAGTGATCAACAGCTCCATGTCTAGTTGGCAGCCGGTTTCAAGTGGAGTGCCCCAGGGGTGGGTCCTGGGGCCGGTTTTGTTCAATATCTTAATTAATGATCTGGAGGATGGCGTGGACTGCACTCTCAGCAAGTTTGCAGATGACACTAAACTGGGAGGAGTGGTAGATATGCTGGAGGGTAGGGATAAGATACAGAGGGACCTAGACAAATTAGAGGATTGGGCCAAAAGAAATCTGATGAGGTTCAACAAGGACAAGTGCAGAGTCCTGCACTTAGGACGGAAGAATCCCATGCACTGTTACAGACTAGGGACCGAATGGCTAGGAAGCAGTTCTGCAGAAAAAGACCTAGGGGTTACAGTGGACGAGAAGCTGGATATGAGTCAACAGTGTGCCCTTGTTGCCAAGAAGGCTAAAGGCGTTTTGGGCTGTATAAGTAGGGGCATTGCCAGCAGTTCGAGGGACGTGATCGTTCCCCTCTATTTGACATTGGTGAGGCCTCATCTGGAGTACTGTGTCCAGTTTTGGGCCCCACACTACAAGAAGGATGTGGAAAAATTGGAAAGAGTCCAGCGGAGGGCAACAAAAATGATTAGGGGGCTGGAGCACATAACTTATGAGGAGAGGCTGAGGGAACTGGGATTGTTTAGTTTACAGAAGAGAAGAATGAGAGGGGATTTGATAGCTGCTTTCAACTACCTGAAAGGGGGTTCCAAAGAGGATGGATCTAGACTGTTCTCAGTGGTACCTGATGACAGAACAAGGAGTAATGGTCTCAAGTTGCAGTTGGGGAGGTTTAGGTTGGATATTAGGAAAAACTTTTTCACTAGGAGGGTGGTGAAGCACTGGAATGGGTTACCTAGGGAGGTGGTAGAATCGCCTTCCTTAGAGGTTTTTAAGGTCAGGCTTGACAAAGCCCTGGCTGGGATGATTTAGTTGGGAATTGGTCCTGCTTTGAGCAAGGGGTTGGACTAGATGACCTCCTGAGGTCCCTTACAACCCTGATATTCTATGATTTTATGATAACAGGGTGCTGGCCAGGAGGGCCTGAGCCAGGCCCCTGTTAGTCCAGCTCCAATTAAGAGGAATTAATTGGCGCTGACTGGGTGTGGCTCGCCTAGGGGCTTGAGGAGAAACGCCTGCAGGCCTTATTAGCAAAAGGGTTATATAAATCTGGCAGAAAAGAAGCCAAAGGGGGGAAGAGGAAAGGGAGGAGCCTGTGGCTGTAGATCCCTACTGGCTGAGGAATCTAGCTGCCTGCCCCCACTCCCGGTGCTCGGTTGAACAGACTGTATATAGATGGTGGTGGGAAGTGACACTGTGAATAAAAGGGCACTGGTACTTGCACTCTAAGCGGTGTCCGGCTTATTTTTGGCACGAGCAGCACAAGGCTCTGTTACAGTAAGCAACTGCATTGAACCATGAATTCCACCTTGTAATCACTGGTTCATGTGGAAGTGACACTGCTTGGTTACCACTTTGGTTAGCCCCATGGACTCCTTGAGTTGTTGTTTACAGCTTGGACAATGCTTGAATATTCTTTTTAAAAGAAGAAACTAGTATACCCACAACAGGAAAATGTGTATGCCAGATATCACTGGCCATTGAAAGAATGTGTGCATTACAGGTAACATGAATTGCATTGGGCATTATTCCTTGTAGTACACCAGAGAGAACTTTGCACATGTACATTACGTTGTCAGAGAAATGCTGAGACCTTGTTGAAATCTAACTCTTAGTTTACACTAGCCTTTACTACAGCTTGTGATACAGCTGAAAAATTTACTGACTTGAGCTGAACAGGCTCTGTTAGGAAAACAGCATAGTTGTCTTTCCAGCTGCAGGATGAATAAAATGTGGAGTATGTACTTATCCTATGCATCTGTTGCTTCGTCAGGGACAATTGAAATGGAATCATATTCTGCCAGCACAGATTTTGTAAACTGAAGGTGCTTCACAATTACTTCTGTTAGATAATCTTGGTGACATTTGTTTGCACACTCGAAACTGCCAGCATTTGTTATATGCTTTCTGAAGTATTCCCTTAGTTTTGGATTCATTTTTTTTCTAAAGGTACGTTAGCAGCCTTGAAAGCCTCCACTAGCTCCATTGTAGTGCTTTCCCCCCCCCCCTCCCCCCCGACTACTTTCAATCATTCTTGTAAACATCATGGACACTTTCGCTTGTTTTTTGTTCTGACCTGTAGCCTCTGTACGTGCTTTTTGTTTAATATGCAATTCAGACTCAAAATGGCAACCAATTACGTTTTTTCTGAACAAATCCAGAATCACATTGCAAGATGAACAAAACAATTTACCACCTGAACCTTACTACATATAAGGTTCTCCATGGGTACTGCTTCACACTAACCAAAGCTGAAATGTTCTTTGCTTTTTTTGATTTGTCAGCCATCTTTATGTACAACAATCCTTTCACTCAACCTGTTTGTGCTCACTTATCATAAATGTTGACACACTCTCAATCAACAATCTACTGTAGTGACTGCTGTGCTCACTTTAGTCTACGCCATGCAACTATCCACTATGATGATTGGAATGATATTGCATGATTATAGACAACTGTTTTTGCATTGTGGAAATCACAAGTTTAGCAGCATATTTTATGACTAATACATATTTTTATTTTGAAGGTTAATTTTGTTGTTGATCCCATATGTCACATTTCTGTGAAATGGTGATCTACGTAGGCCTCTAGTTATAACTGTTAGGGCTGTAATCCATTCTCTTATGTAGGGTTGCTGCAAGTTTATGGTGTTTTGAATAGTATAGTGTTAAAATCAGATTTTATTCATTATATTCCTTATTTAGCTAATCCTTCTAAATCCGTATTGTCCCTTAACAAACACAAAGATGTGGTCCTTTGTATATCAAGTTTTATTTCCCTTATTTTGTCTAACTCTTCCCTCAAGGACTTGTGTATATATATCAGGACACATCAGAAACAGATGTTGATAATCCTATGTGTGTTGTTTACACCCCCAGCATTCACTGGATTCTCTGAATTCCAGATGGCACATAGACTAGAATGACTATGTATAAGATTAGAATGGGTTTAGCTTCAAATGTGCATCTGTCTGTTTTGTAACTTTAATTCCTTAGTCTAGACCGCCCTGCTCGTTTCACCTTTAGTATTCCTCCATACTTGCAATATGATTTCTTCCTTCACTAAGAGTAGGCAAGTAGCTCTTTCTTTCAATACATTTTTGAACCACTGTTCATCAGAAGGTGGTGAATTTAAAAATTAATTACTTGTTATATTAGTGCTTTATTTAAATCTCTCAGGAGTGCATAGAATTATACCTTAAATTGCAGCAATTGATATTGGAAAGATTAGAAACTGAATTTTCCACAACTTTCTAATGGTTAAGAATTCATACTGTAGAGCAGGGGTTCTCAACCTGGGGTACATGTACCCTTGGGGATATGCAGAGGTCTTTCAGGGGGTACTTCCAACTTATCTAGATATTTGTCTAGTTTTACAACTGGTTACATAAAAAGCACCAGGGAAGTCAGTACAAACTAAAATTTCATACAGACGTTGACTTGTTACACTGAAATGTAAGTACAATATTTATATTCCAGATGATTTTATAATTATATGGTAAAATGAAAAAGTAAGCAATTTTTCAGTAAGTGTGCTGTGACACTTTTGTATTTGTCTGATTTTATAAGCAAGTAGTTTTTAAGTGAGGTGAAACTTGGGGAGGCGGGTACGCAAGACAAATCAGACTCCTGAAAGGGGTAAAGTACTCTAGAAAGGTTGAGAGCCACTGCTGTAGAGTGTGTAGTCTACTGTGTATAGTACTAGACCAAGTCTTAGCAGACCTGGATTCTATTCCCATCTTTACTGCCGTCCTGCTAGATGACCTTGAACAGGTCACTTCCCCTTTCTGTACCTTTGTTTCCCTTCCCAGCTTTTGTCTGTCTTGTCTATTTAGGTTCTAAAGCTCTTGAGGGCAGGGAATGTCTTATTGGGTGTTTATACACTACCTACCACCAGTTTGGACACAGCACATACAAAAAGAACTCCTTCTCCCTCCCAGTCTTTGTGTGACTACTTAATCTGCTGCTGCGTTCAAAGAAAAATGTGGCGTTGCTGGCTGGGGCTGCTGTCCTCTGTGCTGTACAATTCCTAAGGCTCCCAGGAAAGCACAATGGAGCCATTACAAGCACAACTTATCAGAGGACTCTGATCCTGGAAAGGTGTCAGGAAGAACAGAAGGTGAACATGGGGGTCAGAGTGAGAGAGGTTGTGTCTTTGATTTTAAAAACAAAAAGAATTTAAAGAAATCCTTTGTAGAGCTGTATAGCATCTTGAATAAAAAAAATGTTAGGAGGAAAGGGAACCGTGAACTGAACTGAACAACAGTCTTTAAAGACAGCATGAGCCTGAGGCAATTGTTACTTTGCCTGCCAGTGCTTTTAGGGAGAAACAGATTCACTGTGTTGCACAAATAAGGAGACAGTTGAACCCCAGAAACTCCCAGATGCCCTTATATTTTAATTTAAAAGACAGCCTATATTGGGGGCAGATTCAGTTCCTGTCTCACGGGCCCACGCTTTGGCTTTCACACAAGAGCCATCGAGCTGGGCACGGGCACCGCAGGCCAGCACTCCGGCTGCCTCCGTGCAAAAGTTTGCAGCGGCGATGTCCGCTCAGGGCGCAGGTGTTTTCACTCTGTGCCGTGACATGGTGCTGAAAACGCCCGAGCGAAGTGCAAAACTGCCCGCCCCAGTGGTGCTGCCTCGCCCGCCCCTCAGGGGCTGGATTCCTCCCTTTGCCCTCCTCCCTCCTGGCCAGGAGCCAGGTAGGGCTCGTCCCGCTGTCTCCCCTTTGCTTCCCCCTGGCTGACCCCGCGCTCCCCGCCCCTCGTGCGGAGGCGGCACCTCCCCTCCCCGTCGGCCCGGCCCCAGCGCTGGCTCCCGGGTTTCCCTGTCCCGAAGCGGAGCAGCCACCTGGCGTTTCGGGACGCGGCTGCAGTTAGGCGGACGCTATGGCCGAGGAGCGGGACGTGTTCCTGAGGGCCCGGGGCAGGACGCTGAGCGCCTTTCGCGAAGGTACGCGGCCGCCTGGCCCAGCACAGGGCAGGGAGGCGGCTGGAACTCGGCGCCCGGCGGAACGTTTGTGCGGGGGGCGCGGGTTTCCGCCGGGCTCTTGTCACCGGGGCGCTACCAGGCTTTGGGGGGACGGATGCGCAGGCCCCGTCTGGCGGGGTGCGGGAGGCTGGGGGGGCCAGGGGCGGGGGTGAGGGTCTAGGAGAGCGTGCAGGTGCGTTGGCTGCGGGGTGGGGCTGACCACCAGGAAACGGGGCCGCCGAGCGGCGGAGGGTCACGACTCTAGCAAGGACTGTGGAACCGCGGGGGTCCGGTCGCGCCGTTGCTGTGGGGCCTGGTGGAAGGGTCACTGTCTTCCCAAGCCGCGGTGGAGGGGTCACTGGTAGCCCCCGCCCGCCACAGCGCAACAGGAGGGCGCTTCACGTACACTCCCGCCCGTCCGCGCCGGGACTCCGCGGTCTGAGGTGTCCTACACCTGTGAACTACCAGCGATACGATGACTCCGGTTCCCATTGCCCTGCTCCACTTACTGCAGTGCCCCTCACCCCGAGTGATTAACTCTGTAAGACACAAACATCAATCCATAATATCAAATACCAGCTATGACATAGAGTTGGCCACTAAGTCTAGTAGGCTGTCTCCCTCGGTAGTTCATGGCTGGTGTGTTTGAGACTATTGACTGCCCCTGGCCCAGTCATACCACCTCCTAGTAACGCTTAATTCTTTGTAAGTGGTCTGGGTGATGATCAGTTTATGTCTTGATGTATGAGTTTAAGGTTACCATTATGTCAGCTTTCATAATTACACATAGTCCCAGGTAGTTTATGGCTAGGTTAACAAAGATTGATTTAATATATAAATATAATGGAGATATCCTATCCCATCTCCTAGAAGTGGAAGGGACCTTGAAAGGTCATAGAGTCCAGCCCCCTGCCTTCACTAGCAGGACCAAGTACTGATTTTGCCCCAGATCGCTAAGTGGCCTCCTCAAGGATCGAACTCACAACCCTGGGTTTAGCAGGGCAGTGCTCAAACCACTGAGCTATCCCTCCCCCCATTTCTTGAAAGTCAGATGTAGAAAAGGTATCGATTTTATCTCTGTATTTGTCCTTGAATTGGTTTGCTGAGGTGGCTAGAGCGCTAAGGGCACAAAGCACCAGGCAACTTTGTCATATTTTCTTGCCTTCTTGGTGTTCATTGGAAATATTTGGTCTTACTGCCAAATTTAAAAAACAAAATCACCAATTTTGAGCCTGTGAAATACATGTTCACTCATTCTGGCAACCTATTAGTTACTGATGGGCTTGGTGGTTTGGAACAAAGCACTTAGCATTCTTGGAACAGGTAATAGACCAGCCCCCTGGTTACATCAGCTGTATAGTGAAATCTCAAGGAAGGAATATTTAGTAACAGCGAAAACATTGCTGAACAAAACTAGATCCAAAAACTTAATGAAATATGGTTGTATGAGAAGAGCAACAAACAAAATTGTCCCAAACCACATTCTTTGCCTCATATCATCTGGTAACTTGGTATTCTTCAGACACCTCCAATAAAATCATCTTTCTGCAAACCAGTATTGGTTTGGACTTACAAACTTGTGTTCAGTTTTTTATCTGCCACCTCTAGCTGAGATGTTTCCTTGTTCTAGATTTATTCTGTTCTTTTGAAAAAGGCTAAAGTTCAACAGAAGAAATGTTTAAATTATAAATAAAGTGCTGGAAAATGCAGATCCCAGGCTCCATAGGCCCAAGATTCTTCCATCTGAAAATGAAAAATATTTGTTCACATTTTGGGCTGGGGTTCCCAAATGTCTTTGTTGTTAATCTGTTCCACAGACATCATTCTGTTCACGAATCTCTCAACTCCTTTGAGATGCCTCTCACTTGTAATGTTATTCTGGCATAATATTTTTTTTCAAAAAACATGAAAACACTACCCATGGGCCTCATTTCCTTTTCTTATTGTTTCTTTTGCTAATCCCTCCTTCTGCATTCTATCCCAGAATTTGTGTACTCAGCTTTCACACTGCTAGTTGTAAATGGATCCATATTGACTTTAGGCTTGTTTTTTTTACACACTTTTCCTCCAAATTCCTCATTATCTAGAACAATTATAGTGTTTCAGTTAAGCTGTTTGGCCCTCTGTAGTTTAGATAACTAATTTTGCCAAAAAAATCACACATTTTAAAATGCTTAGTTTGCCCAATACAGTGTATTGTAAACAATTTTTTTGGAATTGTATAGTGCAGTTTGAAAATGTGATCATATTTATCTAATGCCATAGCTAGGGCCCTGTCAATTTCACGGTCATAGGATTTTAAAAATTGTAAATTTCATGATTTCAGCAATTTAAATCTGAAATTTCATGGTGTAGGGATCCTGACCCAAAAAGGACTGTTGTCTTGGGGGGGGGAGGTCGCGGTACTGCTACCCTTACTTCTGCGCTGCTGCTGCTGGTGGTGCCACTGCCTTCCCAGCTGGAGAGCAGTGGCTCCTGGCAGGGAGCCCAGCTCTGAAGGCGGAGCTACCGCCAGCAGCAGCACAGAAGTCGATGGTATGGTTGTCATGGGTTCCCCCTGGGGTGCCACCTGGAACTGGGGTACCACTGAGCCCCCTGACCAACCAGCCTGGGCTCCCACTCACACTACTGCTGTGACAAGCTGCAAAACTTTCCAACTTGCACTTTCACCAGCATTCATACATGTAGGGGCATACCCAGCTGCAGTTACACATAGGCTCTCTAACCACCAGCTTCCCAGCCTGGGACCTCAG
Source organism: Terrapene triunguis (assembly GCF_002925995.2). Classification (NCBI taxonomy): domain Eukaryota; kingdom Metazoa; phylum Chordata; order Testudines; family Emydidae; genus Terrapene; species Terrapene triunguis. The sequence continues at coordinate 20,511,878 of NW_020664444.1, read as the reverse complement.
AGCAGTACCATCCTGCCCTCGTCAAATCTGGCCAGTATATGGGTTTAATACCCGGTCTGCCTCTTCCTCAATGTGAAGAGAACAATGCACACTTATAACCAAGGAGAGATTTTCCCCAACCACTCTAGTCAAAGCTCACTGGTTTAGATTAAAACAAAAACAAGTTTATTAACTACAAAAGATAGATTAAGTGATAGCAAACAGATTAAGGCAGATTACCTAGCAAATAAACAAAAAAAAATGCAAACTAAGCTTAATATACTTGATAGATTGGATACAAATTAGCAGATTCTCACCCTAAGAGAGGATACAAGCAGGCTGCAGATTCTTAAGGCACAAGCTGCATTAGCTTTACAGCTTGGGCTTCTCGGGTCTTTATACACAGGCTAGAAATCCCTTTAGCCTGGGTCCAGCATTCCCTCCAGTTCAGTCTTTGTTCCTCAGGTGTTTTCAGGAGTCTTCTTGTATGGGGAATGAAAAACCACAGATGATGTCACTGCCTGCCTTATATAACTCTTGCAAATGGCAGGAACCCTTTGTTCCAAAGCTTGGTTCCCAGACCAGTTTGTGGAAAAATACTGACATCCCAAGATGGAGCCCAGCATCATGTGGCCTGGTCACATGTCCTTGTAGAGTCATACCAGCCATCACTCTCAGGCTGTTGGTAGCCTTCTCAGGAAGGCTCACCAGGTGGAAGATAAGCTTCTCCTAAGGCCTATTGTTCTCCCTAATGGCTCATTGCCCTGAATAGGCTCTTCCCAACCAGCTATCTAGACTGAAAGCATCTTGTCTAGTGGGCATTACCTAGGTGTAACTACATTTGAAATACAGAAACAGTCAATATTTATAAGTTCAGATACAAAAATGATACATGTATACAAATAGGATAATCATATTCAACACATTTTAAATTTCCCAATGACTCCTCTCAGATTTACCTTGCATAAAATGCATCATAATTATGCTACAACCATATCCTAATAATATCACTATGAAGAGTGGGATGCAGTGTCATAATGGTATTGTCACCTTCACTTCTGCACTGCTGCCTGCAAAGCTGGGCCTTCAGTCAGCAGCTGCCACTCTCCGGCCGCCCAGCTCTGAAGGCAGCAGCACAGAAGTAAGGGTGACATGGTACGGTATTGCCACCCTTACTTCTGTGCTGCGGCTCGTGGAGCGCTGCCTTCAGAGCTGGGTGTTTAGCCAACAGCCGCTTCTCTTCTGTGCTGCCTTCAGAGCTGGGTGGCTGAAGTAAGGGTGGCAATACGCAACCCCCCTAAAATAACTTTGCGATTTCCCCCCCCCCCTACCCAGCAACTCCCTTTTGGATCAGGACCCCCAGTTTGAGAAACGCTGGTCTCCCCCATGAAATCTGTATAGTATAGGGTAAAAGCACACAAGACCAGATTTCATGGTCTGACGTGTTTTTCATGGCTGTGAATTTTGTAGAGCCCTAGCCATAGCTCCGTAGAAGTGCAGCAGAACTTCTAAGGGCAAAGGATTTGGAGGAATAGGAAAGATAGTTTTTAACTGTATAGGAAGCAGGCAAAATAGAGAAAAGTGATTGTACAAGTAGCAGTACTGGCAAGCAGCCACTAGTTTGTGGAGTAGAAAGAAGTATGTTAAGGGAAAGGAATTTTTTGTTACTACCTTGGAACTCTTTGTTGCAAGTGACTTTTGTGGAACGTTCTGCCAGATGCACGTTATGCTTATGTAATAAAATCTATATATTGTGGATAGTCATTTGAGAAAAGCCTTATATATATTTTTTTAAACGAAGCTTTAAAAATTCCTCAACACATTTTACGTTTAGAATACACTATATTACAATTGCTAGTTAAATAAGAAACACTTAATTTTAACAGCATTAAGACCACCCCAATTTATTTAAAGATGATTTAAGAACTAGCTTGTTTTTCCTACCTCTTCCCAAAGGTGATGGATATCACAGTTGTTAGAGTCCCAGCCACTATTTCCACCTTGTTAGGAAGTTTTGTGATGCTTTGGATGATGGATGCTGTATAAAAATAAATTTGTATGTCTCATCTAGGGAAATACACACTTCTCCGGGCCAGCTCAGATTTTCACAACAATTAGGCAAACTTATGGCAGGTTTTGACTAATGCACCATGATTTCATGTTGCCATAACATATTCCACCCCCCTCCAAGCCTTTTAAAAAACTTCTCTAAAAAGTCCGTGTTTTATATAATGGGATTAAATGTTAACATTTGGGGGTGAAGATGAAAAGGAATGGAAAATCCAGTGGCAAGAGGTCAGCCTTTCACAGTACTCAGTGCACGCAAACCTATTTTTCTTAAAATAATCAGGTTAACAGATGCCACTCACATACACTTATTGCCTAAGTATCTTTTAAATCTTTGTATTTTGCTAATGCATATTGTAAATATATATAAGAAACTTTTTTCACAAGAAGGTCGTGGAACAGTTTACGTTGGCCAAGAAGCAAAAGCCTCTTACATACATTCTATGGTGGTTGCTAAGACAAGACTTTATTAAATAATCCTCTGTCTTCTGGTGGTTTGCCTGATAGATGAAATCAGTCTTTGTACCTGCTCATAGAAGCAATAATGGCAGCATTTTTTAAAGTCACAATTAGTGAGAATTTTTGAGTATTGAACAGGAAATTATAAATCATTTACTACAGTGTTCTCCAACCTTTTTACGCCCAAGATCACTTTTTGAATTTAAGGGCAACCCAGGCTCTACCACACCCCTTCCCCAAAGCTCTGCCCCGCTCACTCCATCCCCCCCCCCTTCGCTTGCTCTCCCCCAACCTCACTCACTTTCACCAGGCTGGAGTAGGGGTTTGGGAGGAGGTGAGGGCTCACGGCTTGGGCCAAGGGGTTCAGTGTGGGAGGGGACTCTGGGCTGAGCCTGGGGCAGTGGGTTGGGGTGCAGGAGGGGGTACAGGGTGCTGGCTCTGGAAGGTGGGGCAGGGGGTTGAGGTGCAGGAGGGGATATGGGGTGCTGGCTCTGGGAGCGGGCTCAGGGTTGGGGTGCGGCCTCCCGCTGGGCAGCACTTACCTCCAGCGGCTCCCGGTTGGTGGTGCAGCATGGCTGCCACTAAGGCAGGCTTCCTACCTACCCCGGCCCCATGCCGCTCCTGGAAGGGGCCAACATGCTCCTGTAGCCCCTGGGGAGGAGCCCAGGGGCACATGGCTCCGTGCGCTAGCGCTCTCTGCAAACACTGCCCCTGCAGCTCCTATTGGCCAAAGCTCCCCGGTCTCAGCCAATGGGAACTGTGGCGGTGGTGCTTGCGGGCAGGAGCAGTGCGTGGAAGGAGACCCCTGGCCGCGAAGCTGCACGGGCCACTTCTGGGAGCGGGTGGGGCCGGGGCAGGCAGGGAGTCTGTCTTAATGGCAGCCCCACTACACCATGGAAGATTGCGATCAACTGGGAGATCCTCTAGGATTGACCAGTCAATCATGATCGACCGGTTGGTGACCACTGATTTAGTAGAAGCACTTTATTTTTGAAAAACAAGCTGGCTCTGGGATGATAAGAGTGAAAATACATTTCCTTGGAGGAGAACTGCAAAGCAGGAGGGAAAAGTTTTGCCTCTTTACCTTCTTTCTGATGTATGAAGATTGTCTTGTTTGTTTCTTTAAAAATATTAGGGTCTCACCTCTCTCCCACTTCACGCAGAGGGAGATCTATAGCTTAGCTTACAACCAAATGTAACATCACTTAAAACCTTCCAAGATTTTGCCAGGACTCACCAACAAAGGAAGGGAAGTGGGAACCCGATATTTCTGACATTCCATGTTTTAAAAACAAACAGAAGGCAAGCTTGGGGTAATTTTTATTTAAATGAGTGTAAATGGCAACCCAAAAATATTTTTTTGCTTTGCAGTTCTTGTTTAACCATAGTTAGCATGCAAGACAGGTTATTTCAGTGTTAATTTGTGGGGTTGTGGGGAGGTGAGTTGAAATCCCTTGAGCACTTGTCTGTCAACAGGCATGGCTGTTTCTTGGTTCTGTTTGGTTTAAATTCTTATATTGTGCTCATGCCCCTGGCATATCAGTGCCTCTGTTCTCCTTCAGTGCCATAGTGTCCATGTAGATATTGTTGTCAAGAACAATGAATTTTATATGGACTGTCTTTATTTCATGAAGTGTCATGGTGTCTGAAAATGCCATAGTTGGTGTCTCAAGCCAAATAGTTAGTGTCTGTTTACAATGGATAATATGACCAATTTATATAAAAAGTGTATTTTATGAATGGAAAAATATGAGAGAACCGAAGAATGGCAGAGAAGATTTCAAAAAGTCATGCCAAGACATCAAGAGCTCCTTTCTGAAGACCATGAGTAAAGCCTTAAGACCCACACAGGTCACTGAAATGCCTTTCCTTGTGCCAGATCAGTCTCTCTTCTAGTGAGCTTTCCTCCTGCTGTGCATTGCTACTAGTGTGTTAGGATTAATTAATTGAGAGGTCACAGAAGAATTAATTGAGAAGTTCAAGATGTTATTGGTTCCCTCTTCTAAGTTCTCATTATTGACTCCTGAGGAAGCTATCACCTGTATCCTGTGTGTGCATGTAGACATGGTTGGAGTAGAACAAGAAGCAGAAACTGCTGCTGAAATAGGGGCACAACAACATGACATTCTGGAGCTGGCCGCCTTCTATGGCAGTTGTTTGGTATGCATACCAGTACTGGAGGCACAGGAACATAACATTCCTTGAGAATAGGAGTTCTGGGTAGCGAGTCAGTACACGCAAGTGGCTCAGGATCTTTCTTGAGCTCCAAAATGAAACTTCTGTATGTACAATGGACATTAGTGCAATAGTGGTTTGCAAAATACAAATTATTGAAGATATTTATGAAAGCTTCTGAAATTATTAAATGTACAAGATTGTATGCCATATTAGAGTGTCTTTGAAAGATACTGTGTATAGTGTAGCATCAGTATAAGTCTCGTACAACGTTATTTGCTAAGGCAGCTCTGTTTGGGAGTAAAATGTCATATTGTCAGTTCAAATATAATTCTAGCTATTGTAAAAATCTAGGGTTTTCTTTAGCTTTTATATGATGTACAGCTACTCTGCCTACCATTCTGATTTCTCTGTCATTTTCGGAGTTATGCATCCATGTGTTGCATAAATTCTTACATTTAGGTAAAGGACAGTAAAAGCACTGAAGAATCATGGCAAAAATATCTTCTGCTGGTGGACTGTTTTGATTTGTGGGTAGTGTTTCCCTTTTAAAAAAACCCTAAACTGCCATTGTGTAACTTTAATGGGGTGTAGAAGGGAGGGGAGATGTTATGTTCACAACAAATTGTAATCAAAGATCAATACATTCAGCCGAAAATGAAAAATTAAGCTAGAACCCAGTATGGAGAAATGTTCCATGTGTGGAGATTTCATATAGCTAGTCTAATAACTCCTTAAGTAGTGTTGTGGCACACCACCATATTGGGAAAACAAAGTATTTTTTGAGTGACCTTGTAAATAAATAATTTCTCAACTGGTAGAGGCTTAGAGCAAAGTGAATGTTATATCCCTGTCAGAGGGACTGGCTCTTGACAATTCTAGTTCCTGTATGCATTTGTGGGGCATAGAATTCTTCCAGAGTAAGAGATTTGTGTTACTGTAGGGAGAGCTGTGGCACAGGCTATCTCTGTTGTTTGTTTAGGGATCATTTGACTGGATATTGAGTCATAAGGACACTAGATCAATTTAATTTTAAAATGTGAAACCATGCACATACCTTCAGAAAGTGAAACCTGAACTAGGAAATGTGAATTTTACCACTGCATGTAGCGCCTCTGTAGCTTGGAAAAAGGAGTCAAGAACTCAGCCTTGTTGACCAGCTAAACTTCTAGGCTGAGATTCCAGAAAGCTCCACCCAGGCAGATGTCTTTATGCCATTTTGTGCTTTCAGGATTCTGGGCTCATTTGGGGCCTTGTGCAACCTCCAGCATAAATTGGAGTAGCCAGTTAGCTGGCTATTCCACAGCCCAGAATCTCCCAGAGCGCTGTGCTATGTCCCTGTCCCCTCATGACTCCAGATCCACTCTTGGCATGACCCTCATTCCAGGTTTTCAGAGGGTGTAGCATTGAGTCACCTTTGATAACTCAGTGTGGTGCCTGTTGCTGAGGGGATTTTTCCTTGACCCCTTGTGGGGAAGGAGGGCACAGTCTCCCTCCACAGTAACTCATTTAGGCAGCAAAACTGTAAACTATGATAACATAAAGTAAGACTAGAGGTTGTTTGACAGTAAGACTTTGTATGTAATGGGAAACACAACTCACTTTGTAGTGAGACATTCACCATAGTTTAGTCATTGATGAGATGCTAATAGCTTTTCAAAGAAGTTACTCAAATTTATAATCCAATGACAAGAGAAAGTAATTTTATTTTACTTCTTGATGCCAAGTGGTGGTGGGTTTAGGAAGGCTAAACTAAAAGCATTGGGGAAGAAATGAGGAAGAAATCCTGTATATACAGGAAAAAGAATGGGGAGTACTTGTGTCACCTTAGAGACTAACAAATTTATTTGGGCATAAGCTTTCGTGGGCTAAAGCCCACTTCATCAGATGCATGCAGTGGAAAATATAGTAGTAGGATTTTATATATATATGATACACACACACACACACACACACACACACACTGAGAACATGAAAAAATGGGGGTTGCCATACCAACTCTAAGGAGACTAATCAATTAAGGTGTGCTATTATCAGCAAGAGGAAAAAAAACTTTTGTAGTGATAATCAGGGTGGCCCATTTCAAATAGTTGACAAGAAGGTGTGAGTAACAGTAGGGGAAAAATTAGCACGGGGAAATAGTTTTAGTTTGTGTAATGACCCATCCACTCCCAGTCTTTATTCAAGCCTAATTTAATGGTGTCCAGTTTGCAAATTAATTCCATTGCTGCAGTTTCTCATTGGAGTCTGTTTTTTTTGGTTGAAAAATTGCGACTTTTAGGTCTGTAATTGAGTGACCAGGGAGGTTGAAGTGTTCTCCAACTGGCTTTTTAATGTTATAATTCTTGACGTCTGATTTGTATCCATTTATTCTTTTGCATAGAGACTGCCCGGTTTGGCCAATGTACATGGCAGAGGGGCATTGCTGGCATATGATGGCATATATCACGTTGGTAGATGTGCAGGTGAATGAGCCTCGGATGGTATGGCTGATGTGATTAGGTCCTATGATGGTGTCCCTTGAATAGATATGTGGACAGAGTTGGCAACGGGCTTAGTTGCAAGGATAGGTTCCTGGGTTAGTGTTTTTGGTGTGTGGTTGCTGGTGAGTATTTGCTTCAGGTTGGGGGGGCTGTCTGTAAGCGAGGACTGGCCTGTCTCCCAAGGTCTGTGAGAGTGAGGGATCGTCCTTCAGGATAGGATGTAGATCCTTGATGATGTGCTGGAGAGGTTTTAATTGGGGGCTGACGGTGACGGCTAGTGGCGTTTTGTCACTTTCTTTGTTGGGCCTGTCCTGCAGTAGGTGACTTCTGGGTATTCTGGCTCTGTCAATCTGTTTCTTCACTTCAGCAGGTGGGTATTGTAGTTTTAAGAAGGCTTGATAGAGATCTTGTAGGTGTTTGTCTCTGTCTGAGGGATTGGAGCAAATGCGGTTGTACGTTACAGCTTGGCTTTAGACAATGGATCGTGTGATGTGGTCTGGATGAAAGCTGGAGGCATGTAGGTAAGTATAGCGGTCAGTAGGTTTCCGGTATAGGGTGGTGTTTATGTGACCATCGCTTATTAGCACTGTAGTGTCCAGGAAGTGGATCTCTTGTGTGGACTGGTCCAGGCTTAGGTTGATGGTGGGATGGAAATTGTTGAAATCATGGTGGAATTCCTCAAGGGCTTCAATGGTCACATAAACACCACCCTATACCGGAAACCTACTTACTGCTATACAGGGCTGGTGCTACCATTTAGGCAGACTAGGCGATTGCCTAGGGTGCCAAGATTTGGGGGCGCCAAAAAGCAGTGCCCCCAATTTTTTTTTTACAGTTTTCCTACGCCCCCTCCCCGAGCTTGCGGTCGCCGCTCCACTTCTCCCGCCTCCCAGGCTTGCAGCGCCAATCAGCTGTTTGGCGCCGCAAGCCTGGGAGTGGAGGAGAATTAGAGCGGGGGCGGTGTGCTCGGGGAGGAGGCGGAGCAGAGGTGAGCTGGGGTGGGGAGCTGCTGCGGGGGAGGGGGCGCCTCAGGGCGGGGGGAGGGGCTGGGAGCTGCCGCAGGGCGGGGGGGGCATAAGGTGGAAGTTTCGCCTAGGGCGCGAAACTTCCTTGCACAGGCTCTGCCGCTATACTTACCTACATGCCTCCAGCTTTTCATCCAGACCACATCACACGATCCATTGTCTGCAGCCAAGCTCTAACGTACAACCGCATTTGCTCCAATCCCTACTCGTTCTTTTTGCTGATACAGACTAACATGGCTACCACTCTGAAACCTGTATATACAGGAATACTTTAGGGAAACAAAGGAACAACAGCTGTTTAAAAAGTACATAGAATGATGGTTGAACAGCCAAAATAATGGGAACCAGCTGTTGCAGAATTTTGCATCTTTTAAAAATACATTATAGAGTGATTACCAATACCATAAAAGGATCATTCAAAGCGGTAAAACCAAAAGTCAGCACGCACACCCTTACAATTTAGGGCACTCTGCATATCCAGCCCAGCACGTGAAGAAATTCTAGTGGTTCCTCAGACTTCTGTTGCTTAGAGAATAATTAGTGTTCTGCATTTTCAGTTTTTATTTGTTTAAAAAAAAATAAAAATCTGGGAAATTTACAGTGTTTATTTTCCAAACATTAAAACTGGAATGAAATCAGGTTAAAAGAGAAAAATCGGGAGTGGGAAAAAGAAAAACAAAAAAACTTTTGTAATATGCACATTTTACTACAGTGTAACTGAAACTTTTTTTAAATGTACAAAGGTATGTTTTGTCTCTCTGAGAGCTCGTAGTTTTTCCAGAAACCTGGTTTGCGTACACTCGCATAATTTTCTTCCAAGTATTCTCACTCATGTTAAGCCTCTTGCTTTCTTGGAGGTAGCCCAACTTTGAAAAGGTGCTCTCTGAATCAATAGATCCAGGGCTACACTCAAAGCTTGCCATGCCACTTTGCTGAAGTTGGGAAGTGTGTCTTGATGATTGTTCCAAAAAGCCAGCACATCCAGTTTTGCATTGTCAGAGTTAGGCAAGTTCATGAAAGTAGTAAATTCCCCTTTCGGATTTGAAATTTCATCGTCCGTGGCAAATGATTGAAACACTCTGGCATAAATCATAGTCTGCTGCAGAATTCACCTTGAGAAAGGGGTGAAATACCTAAAATGACATTCCAAAAAGAATCTTTGGCACCAAACACTTTGGGGTTCAGATTACAGGTCATGGTCATCTCCCATTTCTTGCTGAGCATTGTGTTGAAGGTTTTGAATGCTTTTTTGGTTTTCTCATGCTCTGGGGTCAGAAGGATTTCCAGAAACAGCTGGGTTTTCTTGATGTACGTTTCTCTTGCAGCTGAGATTTTGGTTGTCAGGATTCAGTAAACATCTGTATTTGCAAATGTGTTGGCAATAGCTGGAGAAAACGCCAGTGTTTTCTGTGTGTCACGCAGTGATTCCAAGTTTTCAACGATGAATATTACCTTGGTGCACAGAATCTGGAGGTCATTCTGGTTATTTGCTAGTCTCGTCAGTGTTTCCGCTTTAGAACCAACAAACTCAGGATGATCTAGGAGATGCATTAGCACAGTCCACACATTATTTACATGATAGTCAACAAAGTACAAGCTCATCAGCCAACGTGGCACAAAAGGGGTAGGTAATCAGCAGTCGACTCTGCAGTCGTCTCGCACTGTGAAAAACAAAGCCTTCAACTTGTTCGCATGCTTGAAAATGGCCCCAAACCTAATGATGCAAGATTTCACATCTTTCATTTCTTCTGTAGCAGTAGCTGTTGACAGCACAATGTTAATCAGATGAGCAGGACAGGTAATGTGTAGCAACTCTGGGTTCTGATTGAGTTTAATCTCCTGTGCAAACTTAGCCATGGAGGAAGTCAAATCTGTGTTAGTTGTGGCCACATTGTACCAAGTTAGTTGGTACATCTCAAACATGTCAGTTACTACTGTGTCACATCAGCACAAAATAATTCACTTTGAAATAAAAAAAACTAAAACAAAAGGCCAAGAATTGGATGGTCCAAGGCATCAGGAGACTCGTCAAAGATCAGACTAGACATCACATTTCCATCAGTTCATTCTATCAGTTTAGGTACAAGTATCGTCATTTTCTTTCAGATATTTATGAGTGAGGTTGTCTGCATTCGGAAGGGTTTTTGCTGGTGGACAGTATTGTTGCACAAAGTCACCAATAGGCTCCGCTGCAATTAACAGTGGTTGTCTGGCGAAACAGAGCACACACAAATTCACTGATACAATTATGCTGTGTCCTCTCTTTCATTAAAACCCTGGTGAAGCTCCTGATATTGAGTGCTTATCCCAAAGCTCACTTTCTTCTTTAAGCTACTTGTGTTGCTTGCTTTCGACATGCTCCTTTATTCTGTCAGCATGAGCACTGACCTCAATGCTGCAGTAATTGCAGCACAATGCATCCTCTTCACTCTGGTCTTTTCTTTTCTTGAAAATTTTTAAGTACTGATTTTCTTGTTGGTATTCAGGCACAAATTTGCATTTTTGTCCCACATTTACCTTCTCTTTATCTATGGAGGATTGATTGATTACGTTCAGCGCCACACTAAACAGATGCAAAAAAATAGGCGGTCAGTGTCTCCTTGTGAGCCAGTCGTACTGCGATATTAACATTGTTTGTTTTTGTTTGTTTTTTTTTTCCTGACTTCCATCATGTGTGTTCTGTGTTTTACACTGAGAAACTGTTTCGATCTCAGAGCTGCAGGAAACAGCAATCACATAAAGCATTAGTGTTTAACAAAAATAAATACCCGAAAAAAATAGAGTGGATTGATTTAAACTGGTGTAAATCAGTTAAAACTGAATTCCTTTTAATTAAAAAAAAAAAAAAAACACCTAGTAATTTATTGGTAAAAATTGAAAACATGGAACACTAAGAATAATCTAGCTTCTGGAAACAGAAGTGTATCCTCCTCCTCCTTATTGATTAAAACTCAGTTAAAAACTTTTACACTTTTTGTCGCACCTGACACATGTTTGTGGAGAAGCTATTATATCTGTTTCTCATGACTACATGTGGGAATTAGGAATTAGTGATGTTGCAGTACATTGTTCAGACATTGGCCTTATTTGAGACTGTAGCATTACAGCCACCATGGAGATGGCGAGCCAGTTTTTAATTCTCTGGACTCTGCTAAATTATATGATGTTTCAACTTCAACTAAGATGGAACGGATGCTCACTAATGTGGAATCTCTAGTCATTTGATGCTCTCCCTTTGAATAACCCTTGTGTTTATGTGATTATATAACCTACCCAAAGGGGTATGAAAAATGTACCTGACCTCCACTAACATTGAGGACTAAAACACCTAGCTAGAGTGATACCTGCACACTCTCAAAAAAGCCAAAAGTACAAAACTGCTGTGCAGTATCTAATTGTAATATTGTCCATGAACATTTTATTTATGAATAATCTTTCTTCACACAGGGTTTTGCAGAGGTTTACACTAAACTGGTGCAAACTGTGTAAAGAGTGGTTTATCTTGGATTATCTTAAATCTGTTCCTAATCAATTTAAGATACAGTATAATAAGGCTGGTTTAAACCAAAATACATTAGTGTACTTTTGCATTAGTGTAACCAAATTGGTTTAAAATTGCACCGAGTATTAATTAAGAATTAGTAAACTGGTGGAGCTCTGTGTAAATAAGCCCTATTTTTTTTAAAAAGGAACTTACTACTTGGACTGACCAAATAGCAGAAAAAAGTGTTGAATATATTATGTATTGATCTTCATTGTTTACTATGTAGCTGATCTAATACTACAAAAATATAGCTATTGACTAATTTCCGTGGCATTGTTGACTAATTTAATCAAACAGTATATTAACCAAATACTGTTTGCCCATCCCTGCTTATTGCAACTCTCAGTTTTAATATATCTTCTTCCCCTTCCTGGCTTCACTCAATTTCTTCTTTTTTCTTTCTTATAATAGGTGATGGTGTAACTTTTCCTGCATCATTTCAGTTTCTCTTTCCTCTGTTTATTCGCAATCCTTCCATTTCCATGTCTCTTTCCCTTTCTCCATTTTAAGTTCTTCTGCCACTTCTCATAGAATCTCTCTGTATACTGAACTTCTCTTTTCTAATGTATCCCAACAGTCTCTCTGTCCCCATATCACTCACGCCAATACATGTACATTTAAGTGTATATACCTATAAGGTAGAAGACTAAATTTACTAGCCAGTAACCAATTAGTATGAAAAAAGTAGATGTCCTTGTTGTCAGGGCCAGTAATCAGGTGATGAGCCAACTGTGTAGCTCAAGTTTTTGAAAAAGCGGTGGGTGCTGGGATTCTTTCTTTGACCCTGTTCAGGTGGTTCATTTTTGTGTAAACCTCTGTTTAGTATGTGTCTGATAAAATTGAAGCCCTCAGCCTTCTCTAACTTCTGGAAGAGAGAAGTACTTTCTCCTTGTTCCTCTGTGCTGCTGCATGGGCATTTCTGATGGGGTGCCTTATACTCTACTTTTCCCAGAGACTCCACTTTTGTATTCTCCTGTAGTGCTTGCCTCCTGTGTTGCTCAGAGCTTTCCAGAGCAGCAGTGAAACTGACTTGGTTCTTATCAGTTTCACAGCTGCCTACAGAGTTCTCACTAGCAGCAGTGAAAACTGAGAGGAATATGGTCTGTTCTCATTGTGTAGCAGAATGGAGAAACTTTGAGCAGGAACAAGCAGCACCAGACAGCCTGACCTGGGAAAGCTTCCTACTCCTCCAAACTGAATAGCTTTTTCAAACCCTCCTTTTCCTTACTAAGTCACAGAACATGTCTGCTGAGTTAGAACCCTCAGAGATGCAGGCTTCCTTAACTCATCTTTATAGCTTTTCACTTCAAAAAATCTAAGTTGATTTCTCTGCCTAAACAATGTCTTCGATGCAGCACATAAACTGATTTTTATGACAGTCGTATTTCTCATTTTCCATGCAAGACACATGAAATAAAAACCTAAATTATGTTGTGTCATTCAGCCAGTTCCAAAAGGATTCTACAGAAAACAGATGGATTGATGGATCATTTCACTTCTCTGAATAAAAACCTGACTGAATGAGTTTTCTAATTTGCAAATGTTAAAGGTTGCATTTCAGATTTAAAAACTAATGGATAAAGGTTTTCAGTCTGTAAAATGTGAGATTTAGCGGTATTATTAATGTACAAGAGGACGATGACTATATGAATTGATAGATGATGTTAGCTGACTATAAATTGTTTTATTTAACAATTACATTTTAAATTAAGTGAAATGTAGGAACCAACATTTGGCAAAGAGATGTGGCACTAATGGCAGCAGTTAATAACTTAGAACTGATCCTGACATCTCTTACTTTTGCTGTTGAAGGAGAGGAAAGTGGAATGGCGTGCGTTAAGAATAGCAGTTACTTTTGCCAGTCTGTGTTTTGAGTTTCAATGTTAAACAATTTTTTTTTAAAAGTGTTTCCTCCTAAAGGATCCCCAAATCAGGCTACATTTAGTTGGCTAAATATGGGTTTAAGAGCCTTTTTTTTTTTTTAATTTGTTTTTGATTTTTAAGGGCTTATCTGAAAAAAACTGACTTGCTGTAGGTTGCCTAGAAATCAATGTAGCTACCTTGGAAGGATGAAGTTCTGAGCTCACCTTGATGACATTTGAATCTGTAGTTCCAGGGGCGCTGAGCGTGTTTCTATGCTAGCCTTTTATTATATTTTAATTCCACTATTGCAGTTACCACTATTCCAACTATTATGTTGTGTAACCCTGGTCAGAGAGAATTCTGGTGGAAATACAGTTCTCCTTGTTCTGAAGCACTATAGTGATAGAATGTGGGTTTTTCATCATGAATTTAATAAAAACAAACCAACCCACTTATATAATAAACAAGCTCCAGGACTTCAGACAGCTACCAGTGAATGTTTTAATTGTAGATATTAAAGCAAGGATAAAACTAAAAGGGGTAAGACAAAGGGCTTGTCTACACCACAGGTTATGTTGGTACAACTTATGTCACTCAGGGATGTAAATAAGTTACACTGACCTAAACGCCTTTGTATACAGCGCTATGTCGGCAGGAGAACGTCGGTGCAGCTGCACCATGGGAGCGTTTCTAGTGTAGACTAGCCCAAAGTGAGAGTCAGACAAACCTTAAAGAAGAGCATAAAAGGGAGAAACCCAGCTGCAGTAGTCCAAAACCAAACACTTGGAATGCAAGGAAATGCCTTTAGACAATCAGGGAAGCAACAGTATACTTTTGAAAAGTTTGTACTGTAGTTTAGAGAAAAGTTGGGACACCCACGTTCTCCTATCTCTAGCAGAATATGGTCTTAGCTATTCATGGACAAGTAATGAGAAATTTTTTCTTAGCCTGCTTTGCTATCTAAATTATTTAAGGTTTTTTTTGTGATACCCGTTACTGAGATATCTGACGCACAAAAGTACAAAAAATTAACTGAAACTACAAAAATCCTATTCTTTCCTTCCATAAGTTTCTGGTCTTAAGTGGAGCGTGGGGGAAGCTGTACGCATTTTAGTTTGCCTCCAGGCTCATACATTTTTATTCTAGGTTTCAGTCAGGAGCCATTATGAGCATCCTAAATTAAGGTTTCCATTTGACCCTTCCAATTCTCACTAATGACTTTGAGGCCCAATGTAAATGACCGAAGCTAGCAAATAAAAAACCAACAATAAAATAAATTATTTATAATATTTCATAGTATATTAGTAAATGTTGTGTAGCATTTTGAGACGGAAAAGCAGTTCAGTAGTAGTAATATGAGATCTCCTTATAATGCTGTGTTATGGGAGTGGGGAGAGCCTTTTGTAAGTCTAAATAGTAAAAATAAAATGTATGAGAGCAGGCTTGAAAAATTTGCCAGAGAATTAAAACTACCAGCCCAAAGTTCAAGTCAAGGAGGAAGGTGATATGCCTGGACCTCACTGCCAATTGACCTTATGGGTATGTCTACACCACAGTTAGACTCCTGCGGCTGGCCTGTGCCAGCTGACTTGGCCTTATGGGGCTCGGACTGCAGGGCTGTTTATTTGTAATGTAGCTTCCAGGCTCAGGCTAGAAGCCCGGGCTCTAGGACCTAGTGAGGAGAGAGGGTACCAGCCCGAGCCTAGGAAGGTTCCTGCCCAAGCCTCATAAAAGCAATTCAGCTGGCATGGGCCAGCCCAGAGCTGCTGACAATGAGGAAAGAATGCTGCGATTCCTACTGGGTTGCTGTCCTGCATCCTATACAGGGGATGTGTCTCTAGCTAGCAAGAGCTTTGCACTAGTGAGTGAATTTTTCAAGCTTTCTCTAGTATGGTAAGAGCAAAAAGCATTTAACATAGTAATAATTTAAGTGGATTCCTTCTGACACCATAAAATGTAGAGCGTTTTTAATTTGTTAATTAAAAAGGCAATAATTGAAAATTAATCTCTTCTGTTCCATACTATTGAGCTATGTTGTAGTCCTGAAGTTTTAAGCACCATTTGCTTTGTTGTTGGTATGCTTTTTCTCTAGTCATCCTGTAGCCACAAGTCAGCATTGCATAATTACAATAAATAAAAATGCTCTAATCTGTTATAGGGAAATATTATGCTTGTGCTTACTCTATTAAAATATTGTGCCTACTGTATTAAAGTGGCCTTCGTTTAAAGAAAGTTACTCTTCACCTTGATAATACAGGGAAAATTTCCTTTCCCTTTAAGATTTTACTAATATATATATTTTTTTAAAGATGATGAATGTCAATGGAAAGCCCCTTTCTACTTCATCCAAGGAGCGGATCCCCAGTTTGGACTGATGAAAGCCTGGGCAATTGGTGACTGTGACAATGGAGGTGATGAATGGGAAGAGGAGATCAAATTAACAGAGCAAGCCGTGCAAGCCATTAACCAGTTAAACCCCAAGCCCAAGTTCTTTGTACTGTGTGGTGACCTCATACATGGTATGCCAGGTAAGACTGTTAAAAATGTACACTGGTAATCATATTCCCATTTTCTTTTTTAATTTTCGATGTGATTTACAATTACCTTAGCTTTACAGTCAGGCATAGTATAAGATACTATATAATATCGTGTTCTCATGGATGTGTACTTCTAAGCCCATGCTTGAAGTAGTATTCTGACCTCTCCAGTTGACTCCCTGTGCCATTCATGCATGCTAGCTCTGCCTCTCTGTTAGTAACTTCTTCCTGTGGCTTAGAGAAATTTGCTGTTAGAATGAAATATAATTTTCAAGAGGACATGTAAAAGTACTTTCACCAAAAGTATTACTTTCATAAACAGTATAGGGACTCCAGCCAGGTGACAGAGCAGTGCTGGGGAGAGAACCAAGGAATAGCCATGCATTTGAGTACCTAAAGGGAGTTGAGTTTGGGGCCTAATAGAAAATCTTCAGCGAGATATTTCTAATGCTTAATAGAACCTTCATCTTAAAAGTAATATACTCGATCTTAAAATGCCCTAATACAATTCAGAGAGTAGAATTCTAATCCATTATTGCAGGACCATGAGATCAGACTAGTGTTATATACTGAAGCAGGCTACAACAGAACATATACAAATATGGATTACAAGATTTAGCTGTTCCTTACTTTTGCAACTAGACCAGTAAATTTTCTTTACCATAACTGTTCTTTTTGTTTAAAAAGAAAAATAATTTTACTGGAAGTGTATAAATAGTTTCATAGACTTTATGGAGTTTTCTTATTTAGAAACCTCAACATCTTGGCAATTTTAATTAGAAGCCCTAATTGACGTTAGGGGGTTATAGGCCACAGAACTTTTTTTTTTTTTTTAAATCTGTACATGGTTTTGATAATAGAAAAGCATAGGAAACCACCAAATTTAAACTTCCTAATGAAATAATCTGTTAAACTAAGCAAAATAACATAAGAGTATTGGATAGTTCAAGCAATTGATCATAGGATATGGTCTTTCATCTCTAGGTCACTTCACTGGTTTATTTAAATGCAGGCATCATTTAAAGTATTAACTCAAGCTGCTGCTGCTTACGATTTGCTGTCTCTTCCATTTCTTGTATTTTGCTCTCACTCAGGATCACTGGTTGTTAACATTTTATGAATTGTTGATTGTGTGTTTTATTGTTATCTTTCTCCAATGCTTTGGATTAAAGGTGCTCCATAAATAAAGAGAATATGATGTAATCATAAAATACTTAATTTCAAACAAAATTATCATTACACAGTGGTAAAAATATACAGTATGTTTGGTACTTAGGTTGTCGTATAGGATTTCCCTTCACTTTTTAAATTGAACTCCCAAATTGAACATCATAAAATCAATATAAAATTGTAAAACTTATTCTCCCTCAGAAGGGAGAAAAGACTAAAGGGTCATGATCCTACATCAATGGAGGCAAAACTCCCATGAACTTCAGTACTGCAGCAGATCACTTGCTAATCTCTCCATTGCATAAAGGATTGCCACATCTTTTAAAGAGTCTGACTTTCCCAGTACAAAATTGTAATGAGATTTTTCAACAAATATCCCCAGTTTGTTTGTTTGTAGTAATATTCCAAATTTGTTGCTTCTGGTATCCTCAGGGGAGAGGAGTAGGGGGAGGAGAGAGAGCGCACAGGGGAAACTCCAGAAACCAGCTATAATATTTCTGCTGCATCTGTTGGAGGACTTCCAGTCACCAAATTAAATAATGCAGTAACCTAATATAAAACTGGTATGTTGGATTTCATCTTGCATGGGTATTTCCTGAAAGTCATTAACATAAAATGTCTCTTAAGCCTCTGAAAAGAGTTTTGTCTACTCAGGACTCATGTCCATATAACAAGCTCCATCATAAGTAGTCCTCTTGTTAAAAATTTCAGAGGGACTAAGGACTGAGTGGGCGTAGAGCCTGATCTATCCTCTCATCTCTAGACGCTGTCTGTACAGATCAGGTTCAGGCAGGACAGACTGCAGAAATATGTATGCTGTCACCCTTGTAATTTTTTTTTTTTTTTTTTTTTTTTTTTTTTTTGGGGTGGGAGTTGGATAGTGGACTTTTCCAACCAATATTATCTGTCTAGCACAGTGATACTCAGACTGACTCTTGTGAACTGCAAGTGGCTCTTTAATGTGTCTCCTGTAGCATGTGATATTAAAACACTGTGTGATTTTTATTATTAATCAGGATGCCTTTACTATTACTTTTTTTACTTACCCAATTGTAGTTGATAAATAATAATACTTGTTCAGTCATTTTGCTGTGAGAATATATACAGATATAAAAAACTAAATATTTCCCCTGTCACACTGTTTAAATATGAATATATAATACTATAGTAAATGAAAACATGAATTCACACTACTGTGGCTCTTTTGGGTAATGTTGATCGTTACTTAGACCTCAGTGGTTCAGGAGTCAAATTATCACCGGTCTGGCAACTTTCATGAACATAGGGCTCTCATTTATCGTAAAACTTAAACAAATTTGTCAGAGTACGGCAAATTGTTATCAAATAGTCATCTTAGTTACAAAATATATGAATGTTAAACTGAACAGATTGTAGAGCTAAGACTACTTATGTTCTGCATAGTGTATTTGCTATGCATTGTATAAATATTGGCAGCAGCCTATTGCAATTTCCAAGTTGTAGCAGGAGAGAGCAGTTTCATTTGGCCTTTCACCTTTGTCTCATCTCTTCTTTCTGGTGTAAAGATAGCTAGTAACTATAGGTAGTACAGGTATATCCTGCTTTGATACTATGTAAATGTAAACGTAATCTTAAATCAATGAAGCAATATTCTATACATCTGCTTTATGCTTATTAGACACTTTATGGAGAGCTAAGGAAATAGTCTATTAAAGGAAAGTATAGCTCCTACAAGAACAGCTCTTTCATTGCTTTACATTCTGTTTACATGTGTTTAAGTTTATACGAACGATTTACTGACGCTTTTTATAAATACATTTTATAGCCAGTAATTTGTCTTTGTCTAAACTGAAAAGAGACAAAGATGCTAAAGTAAATCATTCTTTGGCTAAGAAACTGTGTGTGCAATCTCATCACGGGCATAAACTCCGTCAATGTTCTTTGGATGTTTGCCCAAAAGGTCGTTGAGACTTGCTTGAAGCAGCAAGTGGAATGGAAACACAGTCAGAAAAATATTCTATAGAAGATAAGTACAAAAAGAAGGATTCTGGTTTAATCATAAATGAATGAACATAAAAATATGGATGCCTTGGAGGAACTGAAATTTTTGGTGGGATCTTGTATTTTTTTTCCTAACATTTTCTTTCACTTATTTGCAGTAAGCTTTTGGAATAATCTTAAATAAAAATTATTTCAAAAGGAGAATAAATGGAATAATAAATCAACTAAAAGAGAAGAAAATTTTGAAAACAAACCCAAATCCTAAAGAAGTCATAATGAAACACTTACTGAAAATGTTTTGAAAAATGTGTGTGGAAACAAGTCTGGATGGTTGATGGATATTTTATTTCTTTTTCTTAAAAAAAAAAAAATACAAGGCATTTTGCAATGAATCAAGCTCTTGGTTCCTTAACAACTCATTTGCTGTGCTTTCTCCACCAAAATTTCAATCCCCTGACATTAGAATTAGTTGCTACAGAGATTTTTATCTGATATTATCCTCTCTAATTTCCTTGTAATAACATTTGCTTCTAAGAAAACTTGAAAGTAGTGCAATCACATCTCTAGTTCCCTGCCAAGTTCCCTTTCTCACTTAAGGATTCAGATGGCTTCATTTGTTCCACTTTTACCAAAGAATTGGTAAAACTCTTTACCAGACTTCCTCTTCTGACACACACGAGTGTTTGTAACACACTGTTCTTTGTTTCCTTTCCGCAGTCACATGGTTTGGGTCAAGATTACAAAAAAAAAAAATACCCTGTCACATGTCCATTGACTCCAGTGGCTATTGTTATGCTTGGATTGAATATTTTTTAACCACAATTAAAAATCAAAGAGTGACATTCTCTTGTCATTCAGAGATGCCATAATTAGACTGAAGCAAAGCTAAATCAGCAACTGATTACTGTGGAAAAAATGACCTGATTATGGAAATCATCATAGGACTACTTAAATTGGTCTGTAAGTGCTTTCACTTTGTTATGCCAAGAATTTGAAGTTGTAGAAAAACCTTCTGCAGCATTAAGGAGCAAAAGGCAAACTGCTTGAGAATTTAAGTATTTTTTGTTATGAATAATTAATTGATTTTTGATGTTTAAAAAATTACGTCCTTCCAAGTAATACAGTTCTGCGATGTATAACCATCAATAATCGGAGGTCTTAAAGCTTAACTTTTAAAATTCAATCCAACAGACATTTCTATCTAAACAACGGGGAGTATACCCGCATAGCCATGGCACTGTAGTTATGCTGACATAGCTGTGTCTACACTGTGGGGTTGACATCAACTTGAAGGGCTTTTTCCAACAGTGAGGAACACCACCTCCACAAGTAACTGTAGTGCTGTCAGTGGAAATGTCGAGGTGTGGATTTTTCATAGCCCTAAGCAACTTAGATATGTCGACCTAAACTTTAAGTGTAGACCAGGCCCGGGACTGCTCATGTGTGTGAAGTTACTCAGATGCATCAAGTGTTTGGAGTATTGGCATCTAATATATTTTTGTCAGGTTTTTTTCTTTTCCTTTTAATTCTTTCTGATTTCACTATTTTTATCACCATTCAACATAAGATTATTTGGATCTACACTAATACATTTGTAGTGAAGAGGTACTGACTTCATTTCATGTTTTTCTGCAGTGGAGTTTTTCTAGTGATCTATGTCAATTTGTTTAATCATTTTAGTTCCATAATGTATTAGGAGGAAAGGCTAAAAAATGTTTCCTCAATGGACATAAATCACCAAAGGCATAAGAGGAGGCAATCCTTGATTTCAGTCTGACAGTAGTGAATTTGACCCATTAATATTTCTAATTGATATATATCAAATTGATACGAGCTCTCTAGTTCAGTTGTGGTTTTAAACTACACTTAAGCTGACAAAAATAATGTTAATCAAAGAGTACTGCAGTTGTTTTCCCAATATGGTTTTTGCTTAAGAATGTCAGATTAAAGTTTGAATACATTTTTAGCATCCATTGATTTCATATTATCTATGCTCTCTTGGATTGTATTTAAATTTTTCTGTGCTCAACTTCCATCTCAATCAGTTAAAAAAACAAAAAACCCTACCCATCTTAAATACATTTGTAACTAGGAAGAACACATGAAGTATGTAGAGCTTTGACTATGTCTGAATTCTAAAGCACCGCAGATTTTTGGTCGAAATGATGTCAAGACCTTTAAACAGGGACTCCAAGAAGTCTCAGGATTCCAACAGCTAAGAGTGATGAATAGAATCCTGATCAACTAAGCTAGGAAGCAATCAAGCAAAACACTTGTTATCCATTACACATGCCATTAAAGGAGCTAAGTAATCAGTGCCAATGTCTCAGTATGTAGATGCTGATTAAAAGTGATCTATACTCAGAACATTATTTTGAAAAGTTTTTCTTGATTATGTAATCAGAAATAGTGTTACCAAGAATAGTTAACCTAGTATTGTGGCACTAAATCAAGAATTTTATGAAATACAGTTGCAGTATAAGGTATTACTAAAAATAACTTTTTCTACAAGCTCCTTAGATATTTATAACTAGCTGTATTGTGATCACTGAAAACTTTTTTCCTAAAGACTTCCATGTGTATATTAAGTCAGCATAATTTGGTATAGCAAAAATGTTAACCTGCAAAGCACAAAAATGCCTTTGATTGGATAATTTGCTTGTTTCACTGCTTTGCTGCAACTTTCTAATGATCGTATATTGAGTTCTCTAAATCTTCCTCTTTAAATTATAATTTTCATCTTTTTTAACCCTTAGTGCGGGTCTACACTACAGCTAGGGTCAACACTCTGAGATCGATTCACTGGCGGTCGATTTAGCGGATCTAGTGAAGACCCGCCAAATCGACAACAGATCTCTCTCCAGTCGATCCCTGTACTCTACCCCTGATGAGAAGAGTAAGTCGACGGGAGAGTTTCTCCCGTCGACCCCCCCACGGTGTAGACCGCATGGTAACTCGACCTAAGGTACATCGACTCCAGCTATGTTATTCACGTAGCTGGAGTTGCATAGCATAGGTCAACTTACAGCGGTAGTGTAGACATAGCCTTAGAAAGTTGTTTCTGCCAAATAGCATTTCCATTATTTTTATGAACTAAATTTAAACACGTTATAATCATTTTAGCCTCAACATAGGTTGTCAATTTTGTATTTATTTTTTAAAATAAATACAACAGCCTTGTATTTAACTTACATTAAAAATTGGTTTTTTATTTATTTTTAAAAAAATAATTGATTTTTATCCATCCTGGTGGTCATATTATGGAAAAACCTGTACAATGCAATGGAATAAATATAGGACAAAATGTTGAGTCTCTGTAATGACATAGGCCAAATGAGATGTACTCTTAAATTCTCCAGGTGCAATGAGAGGTTCTGAAAATTTGGCTTAGGCTAATATCCACTGATTTCAAATCTATGTGCCTCTGTTGAAAAATCCCACTGGACCTGCATCTTTAGGTGCCTAAGTACCTTTGACTATCTGGCCCATAGCGTCTAGTGCAAAGTGAATAATAATAGGACTCTTGAATTTGATGTCTTTAGGTTTAATTTCTACTCTGGGAGTAGAAATTTTAAAATTACATCTAGATACTATTTATTAATTTCTAGTATAAAATTAATAAATATTAATATATAATGGGCAACCTCGTCAGAAGCTGACTTTTTTTTTTGTCCACTAATGCACTTGCAGCATCCATTGTCAGCTTCAGAATATCAATGATGTTGCCCTTTTCCAGTTACGTGGACATGGTATGTATGTCTTAGTCTGCACTCAAACCTACATCCTTCACTAAGGTGGTTTGGTTGAATCCCTAAACTTTAAAAACCCCAGTTCTGGAATATAATTTTTTTGCATGGATCAGCTAGCAAAGGTGTCTTTTCTGGAACCCTGCTGCTGGACACCTAGTACCTTCTCTTCGACAGGGCCGGCTTTAGGCCAATCGGGCCCTGCGCCTAAGAGGGCCCCGCGCCCAGTGGCAGGGCCGCCCAGAGTGGGGGGCAAGTGGCAGAGAATCCCTTCCCTGGCTAGAGGCGCCTTTTTAATTTTTACTCACCCGGCGGCGCTCCAGGTCTTTGGCGGCACTTTGGCGGCGGGTCCTTCACTCGCTCCGGGTCTTTGGCGGCGAGTCCTTCAGTGCCGCCGAAGACCCGGAGCGAGTGAAGGACCCGCCGCCAAAGACTAGGAGCGCGGCCCGGTGAGTACAAGCCCCATGTGGTTTTTTTACGTGTTTTTTTTAAGTCATCCCTGCCGGGGCCCCGTCGAAACTGTTCGAATCGGGCCCCGCACTTCCTAAAGCCGGCCCTGCTCTTCGATGTGTCTAGTTTGCATTATTAAATGGCCCAAAGAGGACTAGAATTGCCATCTAAGGTGAGACGGAAGATGAAGTAAGTAAATTAATAAATAAATTGGGGATGATCTGAAAATCAGAACTGTTTAAAAGCTGAAACAGCTGAAAGGACACATTTCCATTTAGCACTCTGATCCCCTTTGCCGTTCTGTGGGAGACGACTGATGGACAGGCTGTGATGGTTCTTTGTGCTGCATTTTGATTTAACGTACGATACAGTGCTTCCCTCTTCATTTCATAATAGTTTTATTTTGCCAATTGAAAATGGCTACAACAGACTAATATGTCAAATACAAAGGGCTGGATTCTTTGCTGGGGTAAATCAGCATAATTCCATTGAAGCTGAGAGGTTTACACTGATTTACACTAGCTGAGAATCTGACCCCAAATCTTTTGTACAGCTGAGTTGCCTTGAGGAAACTTGCTTACATTCTGTAACTTCCTTATGACACTAC
This sequence comes from Terrapene triunguis, assembly GCF_002925995.2. Classification (NCBI taxonomy): domain Eukaryota; kingdom Metazoa; phylum Chordata; order Testudines; family Emydidae; genus Terrapene; species Terrapene triunguis. The sequence continues at coordinate 20,487,793 of NW_020664444.1, read as the reverse complement.
TGCTTGTTATTAACTTGATATACAGCTTGTATATAAATTGAATCTTTTAAAGTCCACTATATGATAGACTGTTAGGGCAGGTGTTTAATTGTGTTTCATGAATTGTATGGTGAGTGTAAGTACATGCTGTGACCTCTTACATGCTTCAGTTATCTCCAACTGTAAATTAGATATAGCTGTTAGAGACTAAATGAAACAAGTCTTGTCTAATAATGTTTATAATCGAAAAACAAGTAGAACCTGATTAACTTGGTCTGTTAGCAATGTGATAATGGACCAATGAACCAATGTTTATGCTTTCACTGTTTTAGATCAATGCATTTGTGTTCATATGTTAATTAGAAAAAATTAAAATCACTAGAACTGGAAAGTATTATGGCACTTCAGCTTCATTGTGATTACATATGCTAATTGATCTGGTTAAGTGAAGGAATAAATCCCTAATCTTTAATGTCTGCTCAAGTGCTGCTCAGGTCATAATGTGCTAAGTAATCTGACACTAGCATCTAGTTAGGCAAGCCCTAGTAGTAGGACTCTTCATTCTCTGCATATTTGTTCTCATTTTTAGTCTTGTATCCCTAGGTTGCTGAATTCAACCCTTTCTAATGGTCATGTTTCTTATTATAACACTTTTGAAAAAAAAAATTGACTCTGGCTGAGGTGAATTGATCATAATGAGTATAACAAACTCCCTATTGGATGGCATGGATGGTCCTGTGGTTAGGGCACAGAAGTGGTGATGGGGCAGTCAAGGTTCTTTTGCCAGCCCTACCATAGATTTCCTGTGTGGTCTGGGGTTAGAGCATGAGTCTGGGAACTGGGAGATCGGGATTCCAGTCGTGGCTCTGCTAATGACTTTAGATCAGGGATGGGCAAACTTTTTGGCCAGAGGGCCACATTGGGGTTGCGCAACTGTATGGAGGGCCAGGTAGGGAAGGCTGTGCCTCCCCAAACAGCCTGGCTCCCACCCCCTTTCTGCCCCCTCCCACTTCCCGCCCCCTGACTGCCCCCCTCAGAACCCCTGACCCATCCAACCCCCCCTGCCCCTTGTCCCCTGACCGCCTCCTCCCGGGACCCCCGCCCCCTATCCAACCCCTCTGCTTCCTGTCCCCTGACTCCCCTGGCCCCTATCCACACCCCCACCCCCGCCCCCGACAGCCCTCCAGGACTCCCACCCCCTATCCAACCGCCCTCTGCTTCTCGTCCCCTGACTGGCCCCTCCCGGGACCCCCGCCCCCATCCAACCCCTCTGCTCCCTGTCCCCTGACTGCCCTGATCCCTATCCACACCCCCGCCCCTGACAGCCCCCTCCCGGGACCCCCTGCCCCTAACTTCCCCCCTGGGATCCCACCCCCTTATCTGCCCCCCCCGCTTCCTGTCCCCTGACTGCCCTCCCAACCCCTATCCACATCCCTGCCCCCTTGACAGGCCCCCTGGGACTCCCACTCCCAACCCTCCCTGTTCCCCATCACCTGACCGCCCCCCCGCCCGAACCTCTGCCCCATCCAACTGCTCCCTCCTCCCTGACTACCCCTCAGGACCTCCTGCTCCCTTACTCGTCCTCCCCGCCCCCTTACTAGCAGCAGGAGCTCGCAGCCACGACACCCGACCAGAGCCAGCTGCACTCCCCACGCTGCCCAGCGAGAGCGGCGGGCCAGAGCGTGGCCTGCGCGGTGGCGTGGCTGCGGGGGAGGGGGGGATAGCGGGGGAGGGGCCGGGGATTAGGCTCCCCAGCTGGGAGCTCAGGGGCCGGGCAGAACAGTCCCACAGGCCGGATGTGGCCCGCGGGCTGTAGTTTGCCCACGTCTGCTTTAGATGATCCCTTTTAATGTTTCCTCTTACTTTAGGAGACTAAACTAATTATTTGACACAGGCAGAAAATAGGAGTGTGTGAGGTGCACCAGTTGCAAAGGCCCCCGTCATTGTGAGATATACCCAGATAATTCTGGCAAGTGACCTGCACCCACATGCTGCAGAGGAAGGTGAAAAAACCCTAAGCTACTCTTGGCTCTAGTTTCTTCCCAGGAGTTCACATCACTGGGGGGGGTTTTCGACTTCAAACAAGTTTTCTCTGAGCGAGACACATGTTTCACTTTTTAAATCTACCTGCATAGGCCAATTCAATCCAGCCACATGTTTTCTTTTAAGTTACTAAATTAGAAATAAATTGAAGTCTGTTACAGTCCCATGCCTTACTCTCTTGGTATATCTGGTGGATACATTCTGGTTGCATTTTTTTTCTGTTAATAACACAGTCAAAGATTAAACTATAAGCACCGCATCAGAGGGCACTGCTGGAATGGTTAGCCCACATCTGGATGAGTGAGTTTGATCAAGAAAACATTAATTAGAATTCTTTAGCTCTCTTTCTCAGAACTAAACAAAATTGTCAGTTGTGTGTGGGCATTGATGGTGACGTGTATTTAACATAAATCTCCACTGCTGTCAAAATCCACTAATTTCCCTGAGTTATAGCATAGTATCAAATTATATATTATTATTATTATGGCTTTATATTTAGGTTATCCTCTTATCTTTGTGTACATGTGAAATGTAATGCTGGTGCAGAGTGCTAGATTGGTACTCTAGAGAGGCTAACATCTTCTGTTTATCCACAGAAGAGATACAGCCTAAGTAACTGCTGTGCAAGCTTCGCCATGCTTTCCCCCCCAGCATGCCTCTACTGTGACCTGGAAGGCAACACCTCTACTAGTGAGAGAGTAGCTCATTCTGCACAGTCAATTCAGTTCTCTTCTGAAATTGATGATAAGGTGGATCACTGTCCACTGGAAATGTGACTAACCCCAAAGATTTAATGGAGATTGGGTGATGTTTGCACTAAGAGCAATAAACTGTGGCATAGAAGGGCAATTCTTCATTTTCAAACTTTAAAAAATGTTAAATGTGTAAATAGAGTAGGAGGTTGTGCTTAGAAAAATAATAGACGTGGGTAACTTAAAATTGGAAAGGAGAGAAAAGCCTGCAACAGCTGCTTAGTAGAGAGGCAGTTAGAGGTAGTTTGTGTGTGTCATTTATATATTTGTGCATGTGTTTATAGGACTGCATATACAATTTTTTAAAAACTAATGATACCTTAGTCACTTTGCCTGTATGTTTAATTCCTTTCACAAAGCTTTGTCTTTTTAAAAAAATAAAAATTTGTTTAATAAAAGATTGTAAGCTCTTCGGGGCAATTCCTGTGTCATGGTCTTTGTACAGCATTTAGCATGATGGGGGTCTCCAGTCCTTTGGGCATAGGTGTAATACAAATAATAATAGTAATCACATGTTGATAAACTAATATCTCTAGCATCACCTCTGCCCGCACCAATCTGAGCTGACTTAGAACTGGCAACTGCTAAGTGAAAGACTCTGTACGTGACTGTTACTGCATTTCTTTTTATAGCTGATAAATTCTTAAAATGTTCTTATTCATCTCAGCCACATTTAATCAACTTCTGTTAAAAAATTTTAATTAACTTCTAGTTTCTTTTTTAGCTCTTTTCACTTGTATTTTATAATTGCCAGAAGAAGAAACTCCCGAGAGCTGGCCATGTTACTCTTCTAGGATAGGGCTGCTTTGTGCTATTTCAGGCCTCTTAAGCAGGTCTGTTTACTGGGGAATTTCTCCCAACTAGGGGATACTCAGGCACCATAGAGCTGATTCTACACCATTCTCCCTGTGACCCTAAGAGTGCTGACTGGCAAAAAGGGTTCAATGTCATGTAGCAGCAACTTCTGTCAGGCCTGAGAAACACACTATACCTAACATATAGTTGTCATGGTATTTATCTATAAAGAATGCAGTGTATGGTATCAAATGAGAACTTATATCACATTGGTCATCATAATCGTTGTGTGATGTGTATATAGGGGTAACAATTAAAAAGTTGTATGCATGTACTAAAAATATGCTCAAGCCATATAACCAGGGAGAGTTGGTAAACAAGATTGTCCCAGAGAAAGAAATGTTGATATGCCCGTCTGCCTAGGTCTCAAATGTAAATGGAGTAGGGTAAGCCAAAGTCTGTGGGAATTATATTTGTCTCTGAAGTCAACAGGAAAAGCAAATCATGTAGAGGATGGGAAAAGGAGCCAGGGTGCCAGCGTTCTGGGGAACAAACAACAATACTTTTCAGAGATTTACTGGACTAAAAGGAGAAGGGAGAAAAGACTTTTTGGTTATACATCACTGAGGGAACAAAGAGGTCAGTCTGTCTTGTATCTCTGAAGGGTGGATCTCCAGCCATGGGAGTTGGTAATAGAGGTGGTTTTAGGTGAGAAACTGCCTTACACAGGACTGTAGCTGGATAAGTTGAATTTTAGTTACTAGAAATTGTTATACTTTTGTTTTATTGTTACCATTTTCGGTTTCTATTCTCTTTGCTTATCACTTTTCACTTTTAATAAAATTATTCTTGGTTTTACTATAAATTCATCTCGGGCTGTAATATTATAGGAAAGTATAAATCCTCAGCTGATAGGCTGGTATGTGTACTATCTCTTTACAGACAGCGTACTTGGTACTTTCTGATGTTGTCCAGTGATGGGATGGATGCTGCAGAAGAATCCTCTTCTGGGGAGCTCAGGGTATTGGGGTGCAATGCAAAGTAAGGGCTGGTTTGGCTAATAAACTGGGGTGGCAGGGAGTTGTCACTCAGTTTAGCACCAGCAAATCTCTCTCGCTAAGGCAGCGGCATAACAAGGTGACTTACAGTTCTGAATGCCCAGAGAAAGTCATACTCCCTCCTTCCCAGGTGGTGGTGGAGGTGGTGTGGCCAGGGTGTCCCTGCATCCTACCAACCCCTGATGTCTGGAATTGCTCTTGCAGTGGTCAGCTGTTAGAGCTGACACAGATTAGATAGGCTGCTGTTGGTAAACCTGATGCCCAAATGACCCCAGAATCAGTAAGTGGTAAGGTGACTTAAAGCCACCTTTGTGCCCTGCTGCCTCAGCTATAGCTGTGGATCCAGGGCCCATATGGTTTTATGTATTGCTATATCCTTTAGAAGTATTATTCATTAAGGGCCTGATGCCCATCATCTTTAAAGGAGAGATTCCCTCCCTCCTACCAAAGGATATTGGGACTTTTTATGTCATTTCCAAGATTTTAGTGTTTGAGATAGTGTAGTAGGAGAGGACCATAAGGAAACACCATAGCTTTGCAGAGCATTGCAGTAAGATTTTTAACATTTCAAATGAAATTAAGGGTATGGGGTTAACTATGCTTAAATATGTTAGGGTCACATAATTACTGTATGATTTCCTTTATTCAAGTCTAAAAGTTAGGAAAATATCTTTGATAATTGCCATATGCATTAAGTAAATTGACTTTCTGGTGGAATATACATTTTGCTTGCTTTCATTTGCTATTGTGTGCTTTCTCTGTGTGTTCTTCTGTTTACATACCTGCCAATATATCTTTCAGATCCTTAGCATGCTAAATGCAATGAGTATGATCAGCCCAGTAAAATGACAGAAATTGATATTTCTTCAGACATAAAAACTAGTTGTAGTTTTAGAGAACAGAGGGGCAGCTGGGGAGAATTAAGCTGAAACTGCCAAGTTTAAATAAGCTGCCGAATTCTGGACAGGATAGTAATAGAAAACATGAGGGATTGTTATCAACCATGACATCTTATTAAAACGTGCAGTGGGATGTTCTGCACTGATCAGATATCAAGTTAGAATTTGAGTTATGAAAGGATGTTTTTCAACAAAGCAAAGCAAAATCTACATTTTAAAATATTTTTCTGAATAGTTATCAATGTTGTCACTTTTAAAATATCGCCATTCTTCTGCTTGACCTGTCAGTATCTTATTCTTAATTTATTTTGGCCCTGTTTGGTCCCAGACAACTCAGCATGGAATCTGTTCAATCCACTGATGCCATCCAAAGCCTATACCATGGGGACTTGCTCTATTTTGGGATAAGGACTTAAGACATAGGGTTGGTCATGAGTGCTGAGGTTCTCTTTTATCCATTTGTTTATTTAATGACGATCCAACTCAGCAAGGTTCTTAAGCAAGTGTCACTTTTTACATATGTGAATACTCTCATTGAAGTCAATGGAACTACTCACATGCTTAAAGTTAAGCCTGTGCTGAAGTCCCTTGCTGATTTGCAGCCCTATTGTAGTTCTCCTCCTTAGCTGCTAAGGCAGGATGTGCAATCCTCTTCATGCTCCTGCGTACTGAGGTTGTCATTTGTGTAGCTCTCCCAGGATTTCAGGACAAGGCAATCTGTTCCTGAGCTCAGGTCACTCCTTTCATCATTCTGTATGCTACTTGTCATAATTGTAAAATTATTAGGTATTCATTATGTAATGTATTTAAGTACCCGTAGTGCTGATTAGTACAGCGTTCTGTATAATGAAAAAAATCCTCTTTCCTTTAGTTATCTGAAAATGTTTGTGTTCTTCACCTGCAAGCCTAAGCATTAGCATAGGCCTACAGCTACCTTTTCCCCCTACCAACTTGTCTATAGAGCACCATCTATCTTCAAAGGAACATTGATGTAAAATGTTGTATTGACTGTATTTATTTAATCAGTTCAGCCAGTATGCCGATGTTGATAGGCTCAGTATATTAAGCATATAGTACAGTAGAACCTTGGAGTTACGAACACCAGAGTTACAAACTGACCGGTCAACCACACACCTAATTTGGAAGCGTAAGTACACAATCAGGCAGCAGCAGAGACCAAAAAAAAAAAAAAAAAAAAAAAAAAAA
>NW_020664444.1:20479271-20480961 GCF_002925995.2 Terrapene triunguis | reverse complement strand
TAACTCTGAGGTTCTACTGTATCCAAAATGCACTTATTTATCTTTATAACTTGTCTATTTGCCAGTGGAGCAATTTAAATCACCTGACTTTTTTTTTAAATAAGTTTTTTTTTTTATAAAACCGCAACCTGATTTGACCTATTTTGTTTGTTTGTGCTCCTTTGTTTGCCTTTATGCACCTGTCGTCTCTTGTCTTGTACGTAGACAGTAAGCTCTTATGTGGTTGTACAGTAGCTAACACGGGGGGGGGGGGGTCCTATTCTGTGTCTGGAGCACCTAGATGCTAGCACAATATAAATAATAATAATTTGAAAATGTGTATCATAGCAATTGTAGTTTAATATTTCAACTGCACTAAATTATAAGCTGCCCACTAGAATGGAATGAAAACTCTCTATTAAATTGAATACTTGTTGAATTGCTAGTAAAAAAACTACTCTCTTTCCTCAAACTGAAACTTTAACTGCTCAGCAGGATTGTCTGGCTATGTGGACTCTCTCCTCAGGCCCTATGCTACCAGCAGTCACAGCTATCTTCGAGACACCACTGACTTCCTGAGGGAACTACAGTCCATTGGTGATCTTCCAGAAAACACCATCCTAGCCACTATGGATGTAGAAGGTCTGTAAACAAACATTCCACACAAAGATGGACTGCAAGCCATCAGGAACAGTATTCACGACAATGTCATGGCAAGCCTGGTGGCTGAACTTTGTGACTTTGTCCTCACCCACAACTATTTCAGATTTGGGGACAATTTATACCTTCAAGTCAGCGGGACTGCTGTGGGGACCCGCATGGCCCTACAGTATGCCAACATTTTTATGGCTGACTTAGAACAACACTTCCTCAGCTCTCGTCCCCTAGCGCCCCTACTCTACTGGCACTACATTGATGACATCTTCATCATCTGGACCCATGTGAAGGAGGCCCTTGAGGAATTCCACCAGGATTTCAACAATTTCCACTCCACCATTAACCTCAGCTTGGACCAGTCCACACAAGAGATCCACTTCCTGGGCGCTACAGTGCAAATAAGCGATGGTCGCATAAACACCACCCTATACCGGAAACCTACTGACCACTGTACTTACCTACACGCCTCTAGCTTTCATCCAAACCACATCACACGATCTATTGTCTACAGCAGTGGTTCCCAAACTTTAACAGCCCGTGAACCCCTTTCACTAAATTGTGAAATCTCGTGAACCCCCTCCTAAAAATGAATATTTTCAGGGATTTAAGTTTAAATTTCCTCAGTGTGATGGATGCCCCAACTGCCGGGCCCCGGAAGCTATGAACCTCTGAAAAATATTTTTAATTGAAACTTTTTTTAACGAACATAGAAAAACCAGAAACCAAATATGTTTCTGAAAAATGTTTTTTTGGCTTTTGTTTTTTAAAAAAAAAAATGGTTTCTAATAAAAATAAATTCATTTTTGGTTTTCAAAAATCAGAAAATGTTTCATGAAAACAGTTTTTGAAAATGGACCATTTTTCCGTTTCAGTTTTTTGTAAAATTTTCTTGGGGAATTTTGAAAAATGTGAAAAAAATTCAAAACTTTCTGTGAAAAATGCTTGGTATTTTTCACCCACCTCTAGTTTCGGGTGAGGTTGTGGCTGGTGGTAACAAGGAGGGCCGTGGTTCTGGCTTTAGATGAGATTTGGCAAATTCCTGGGGCTGGGGTTC
>NW_020664444.1:20447612-20479261 GCF_002925995.2 Terrapene triunguis | reverse complement strand
GGCAGGGCTCGGGCTGCCAGCCCCAACTGCCCGGCCCCGCTCTCCCTGAGGCTCGGGCTGCCGGCTCCTCTGCTGACGGGGGCAGGGCTTGTGCTGTCGGCCCCAACTGCCCAGCCCCGCTCTCCCTGGGGCTCGGGATGTCTGCCCTGCAGCCGGGTCCCACCTGCTGTCTCCAATGCCCGGGGTCCTCTGTCCGCCATTAGTGAAATTTTTCTGGCGAACCCCCTGTAATGTTCTGTGACCCCCCAGGGGTTCGCGAACCCCAGTTTGGGAACCACTGGTCTACAGCCAAGCTCTAAGATACAACTGCATTTGCTCCAATCCCTCAGACAGAGACAAACACCTACAGTATCTCTATCAAGTGTTCTTAAAACTATAATACCCACCTGGTGAAGTGAAGAAACAGATTGACAGAGCCAGAAGGGTACCCAGAAGTCACCTACTACAGGACTTGCCCAACAAAAAAAGTAACAGAACACCACTAGCCGTCACCTACAGCCCCCAACTAAAACGTCTCCAGCACATCATCAAGGATCTACAACCTATCCTGAAGGACAATACCTCACTCTCACAGACCTTGGGAGACAGGCGAGTCCCTTACAGACAGCCCCCCAACCTGAAGCAAATACTCACCAGCAACTACACACCACACAACAAAACACTAACCCAGGAACCGATCCCTGCAACAAACCCTGTTGCCAACTCTGTCCGCAGATCTATTCAAGGGACACCATCATAGGACCTAAGCATATCAGCTACACCATCATTCACCTGCACATCTACCAATGTGATATATGCCATCATGTCCCAGGAAGCCCCTCTGCCATGTACATTGGCCAAACTGGACAGTCTCTACACAAAAGAATAAATGTACACAAATCTCAGACATCAAGAATTGTAACATTCAAAAACCAGTAGGAGAACACTTCAGTCTCCCTGGACACTCAATAACAGACTTAAAAGTGGCAATTCTTTAACAAAAAAAACTTCAAAAACAGACTCTAACGAGAAACTGCAGAACTGGAATTAATTTGCAAACTGGACTGAATAAAGACTGGGAGTGGATGAGTCACTACAAAAAGTAATTTTCCCTCTGCTAATACTCACACCTTCTTGTCAACTGTTGGAAATGGGCCACCTTGATTTCATTGGCCTCGTTAGCACTACAAAAGTAATTTCCCCTCCCTTGGTATTCACCCCTTCTTGTCAACTGTTGAGAATAGGCCACTTCCACCTTAACTGAATTGGCTCGTTAGCACTGACCCCTCACTTGGTAAAGCAACTCCCATCTTTTCATGTGCTATAATATATATTCTGCTTACTGTTTTTTTTTCACTCCATGCATCTGATTAAGTGGGTTTTAGCCCACAAAAGCTTATGCCCAAATAAATGTTGTTAGTCTCTAAGGTGCCACAAGAACTCCTCATTGTCTTAACTAGACGATCTCTAGTTGGCTTGATTGACTGCCATGGTTTTGCCATAAGAGTTCTGATACCACATTGTTGCATCAGGCAGCTTGACTTGTTTGGAAATGGGTAAAACATCCAGCATAATGCTGTCTCTATGAAACCATTAACTAAATGAGGTGTTGGATATGGAACATATGTGAAGACGTCCCAGACTTATCTGTGTGATCAGAATTAATGATGGTATAATGAATGACAGCATCCATATATAGCACCTTTCCTCTAGAAGGAATTTCTAAGTTCTTAAAAGTCTAGGTCATATTCAGGCCTGGTGTAATTAGGGACAAATTCCTTTGGGATTAAAGCCAAACTTGGCCCTCTATCTTTCATACTACTTTATTTTGCCTATTGCTGAAATGCAGTCATCTCTGGGATGGAATATCATTCTGTACCATCAATGCAAGGCAATACATTTTAAGAGGTGCAGCAAAGAAAAATGTGTCCTGTTGAAATTTACAGATGGAACATAATCACCAATGCTGGAATTTGGCAAGGGCATCAAGATTAGTAAAGAGCAGAAAATATCACTGAATATGCACTGAATATGAAATTAGGTCTCTGAAGTTTAGATGCGATTATGCTAGTATTTTGGTAGGTGATTTAGGGTTCAATAAAAAAATTTGCTTACCCCTGCCTACTACTAATGAAGTACTATACAAATATGCATTTTTCATATAAGGAAAAAATATAGTTTAAAAAAATATTATGGGGATCCCCTAGTATCCCTTAGTGATTTGCTTATGTCACTGGTGCTTTACTTGCATTTATGACCTCTCACCCACCATTCCTAAACTCTCATGGAAGACACTAGTATACTTAGCAATTGATACAGAATAAAAGACCCTAGTAAATAATGTTTCAGACTGTCATAATCAAAGCTTTTTGATTTTATTTTTCAAGTGCTATGTTAAATAATTCATTTCATTATTGTAATGAATAAGCTCCAGTGAGCCCTATAATGTGCATTGAATATGAGAGATTCTGGAATGCAGTGTATCGTTTTGATGTATAGTTCTGGGGCCAGAGAGACTGCACCTGAGCAGCACTTGATGAAGCTGAGGAGGGGGGAGTGGTTAAAGGTGGTTTCAAACCTCCTTGATTCTTCCCCTTCCTGGGACCTAGCTCTAGATTGCTCTTATTTTGTTTGAAGTGTTTGATTTTTGTCCATAGATTGTATTGAGAAATGTAAACAGCTCAGGGCATATGTGGTCCTCCATCCTTTGTGTTTAGCAGTCTTCCAATTCAATTTGCTCACACTCTCTAGAGAAGGTACAAAGTTTATTTATTTAGGAACAATGTGTTTAATTTAATCAGGCATTTTTGGCCTGATAAGATCAAGCAGAGTTAAATCTAATAAAACTTCAATCCACGAACCATGTCCTCTCTGGGGATGGACTCAATGCTCTACTAATAGTTAATTATTTTTAATCTCTAAGTACTACAGTCCTCAAAAACACAGGGACCAAATTCTGTACAAGCCCAATAAACTGTGTCTGCACAAAAGATCATGGGATCTAGAAATTACAAAACATCTCAGACTGAAATTCTGGATATAGTAAAGTTAATATATTGTCTCTCGAAACTTGTCAAGTAATTCATCTAGCCACAGAAAAAATAGAGTACAAGTGAAGTATGTGATTTTACACAGAGTAGTGTGCAGCAAATACTCTTTTTTTTTTTTTTTTGCACATTTGGATTTCCTTGTAGCAGTGACTGAACTTTAATCCAGGAGAGAGATTATTTGCTGAGGTACAGTTTTAAGACTAACTGAATTTTAGTCATTTTGTCCACAAGAAGGAAAAACTGCTGATCTTGATGGAGGCAGAGAACTGTGTTATGTGACTAGTCCATGTCAAGACAAGATATCCATGCTGTAGTGTATAGGAATTTGGGTAGTATTGCTTTTAATAGTCTGGGATCCCACTAGTGGACCTTCCTTTCTTCTATTGCAGAAGAGCTCCCAAACTATTTAAAGCAGTACTACTCAATTCCTTTACACTACACATTTGCACAGCAAATAACATTTCTGTGCATTCCTGAATTTGGCAAGGCTTTCAGTAATTTCAGATAGGTGGATGTTCTCCATGTGAAAAAAGTAATAGTGATAATATTTGCCAAGATTTTCAAAAATTGGTGCCTAATATTAGGCTTCTAAGTTCATATTTAGGCACCTAGATAAGTGGCCTGATTTCCAAATCATTGATGTTCCCACTGACTTCACTGCTCAGCAACTTTTGAAGATCAGGTCACAAGATGTATTAGGCACATTGATTTTTTTTTTTTAACCTATACAATACTTGTATAAAGGTGCCTTTACAAACCATGATTAGTGCACTGTAGAGGGTGAAGTTATTTCTGTTCAGAAGAGAGAGCTTTAGAATTAAGGAACATCAAAGTTGATAGTGCTATTGTCTAGGTAGAGCTAAGGTTTCATTTCAATTTATAATCACTAAAGTTTTAAAACCATTATTTTTCAATCCATTCTGAGAGACCTACTAAAGGGATTATTTTGGGGGCATTTATAGGGTTGTCTGAGAAGCATATTTTATTCAGTGTGGAACAGACGGAGGAAAAAAATACACCACTCAAAATTCTCCCAATGAAAGGCCTATATTTTAAAATCCAATGTTTTCCCTAGCCATAAAGGGGCATGACAATTATAAATATTCTAAACCATTTTACTTATGAGGCGGTTCTGAGGCTGAAAAGGCACTGAACACTTGATTGCAATGGGGTCGAGGTTACATAGCACATCCCAAGAGGCTCTAAGTATCCTTCAGTGTTTTTCTCAAAAGGGAGACTAAGATAATATTAGGCAGAAGCTCTATCTAGCTGTTGACATTTGGTCAAAAGAAGTCAGCAACACTTACACTGTGAAGGTATACAAAGTGGTAAACTTTAGCATAGTTTTACAATTGATTTAATCTAATTGACATGCTTTCCAAACAAGAGCCTACAGTACTTGTACTTTATTACATAAGGATACTGAATTATCCTGTTCACATTTTAGCAGTTGTGGTAGTTGAATAAGGTTTGAAGCCCTTTGGTGCTGCTAGTGGAATTTGGCACCCGATATGTGCTATGGATATAATGCTGACAATCTGTATTCAGGCGCAGAAGCAGAATTTATGCACTTGTGAACTGAACAATTCACAGAGAAATGATGGCTCCCATACAAAGTTTTAAGGTTGTGTGCATTGAATTATCAGCAAAATCTACAAAGAAAAGAAATACTTGAAACTTTTAAATATTTTTTTCAAAGTGCTTTCCCCATAGTATATAATAAGTTATTGATCACTCGTCTTTGGTCAAGAGTCACTTTTGTTATTGCTGTTATACTGTCATTAATCTTGTGATGACGGTCTCCTTTGTCTTTGTAACTGTAAATAAAAGCTTTTCATATAAAATTGAAGCATTACAGCTTGCCCAAAAGGGACGGGGACACCTTTTTATAAGGTCTGCTTTAATAAATAGGGATTTTATTTTAATTAACAATACTGTAGTTTATAAAAAAAAATTCCCTTCCCCATTCAAAATTTGACAGCATAAATTCTAATGTATTTGTTTTGTCTGCTTATATGGCCATATTACTGTGGTTACTGGTTTTAAAAAAATCATACTTCCAGTGATGATATTTAAAATATGGTGATGACTTTAAAAAGTGACTGTAAACATGTCACCTTATTAGAACACACATTTACTCCTTTTTGTCTTCTCGGAGCTGATCTGCTTAGTTTACTGACAGAAACAAGTTTGTTTTGTTTTTTAACTACCAGCACCATTGCACAGCTGTGCAGAAGCCAGCTGTATTCTATTTCATCTCATGTATTTTCAGCAAAATCAGTAGCTAAATCCTGATTCCAGGATCTTTGTTGGGTGGTGTGGAAGAAAACCTTCCACTTCCACAGTGGTGATTCATGATGGAGTGCGAAGTAGGAAGAGGACAGCTTGATTTTTCAGATACCAGGCTGAGAATTCAGAGATGATATTTAGAAAAATGCTTGCTCTGGTGTTTAAACTGCTCAAGTTCTACATGAGTCGTGGGAGAATAACTGTGGAATATTAACATGTCTGACATTGCCTCAAGTAACATGAACTGATTTACTGCTGATGGACTGTGCACATGTGTTCTGGATTTGATCTAGTCTCCTGCCAATAAGTAACTTAAACTAATTGAATAATTTTTTCATGTGACTGTGTGTGTGCTATTTTTAAATTTGTTGTTAATTAGGAAGAAGCCAAAACTATCACAAACTTTGATGGTTTAGATATAATGAAATCCACATTCAAAGAACACTTGACTATTTTTTCTCCAAACCCTCAGCCCATTGGTAATTTTTCATGTCCAAAGACTTTCTAGATGGAGCAAAAACTGTCAGAGGGGTTTTATATTCCCTATAAAAATTCATTATATTTGTACATTACTATGAAAATATTTATTTGTGCAATTATCTGATTTCAATAAAAGCTAATGGAGCGCTCACAACCGCCAGACAACTTAGTATGAAATTGTATTTGCTATAATCATCCCATGAGCAGGGAAGTATGAAATACACTCAATGCATGGTTTACCTCTTTGACAATATATTTTTGGCTTATGGGAACAAAGGAGCCATAGTGCAGTGAAAAAGAATTGTATCTGTTGAGCAAGTGTGCTCTCATTTTATTCATGTGCTATGTCCTAATCCTGCAATGAGATCTGCTGTAGTGGATCTTGTGCCCCGGATGAATCTTGTTGACTTTAACATAATCTTACCACTCTTCCTATGCTCAGACATTGTTATAATCTTTAACTACATGAACATATAACACAATATACTATCAACTTTCTTCTAAAACCTTAGATATATATTTACTTTGCAGAGTCTGCTAATTTAACTGGGTAGTCTTGCCAATAATATTGTTTTGATGTATACTGAGATCAGGTGTTGAAGATGCTAGTTTGATTTCCCTCCCCCCCCCCCCCCATATTCTAACAAAAATTTCATCCAACAAAAAAAAAATTATTTTTTTTACCACATCTTTATTTTTTCTTCTGTATAGGTGTAGATAGATTAGCTACAACTATTTATTGAGCCAGTGGCAATGATTCCCAGCCCAAAGAGGTTTGATTCCATATATTATTCTCTCAGGTTGTTAGGCTGCACACTCACTGTGGTATCTAAGAACCGACAAATATAATAACAATCCCATTTGTTTGTGGTATGAATGAGGTGTAGCTTATATATACTGTGTGCATTCTGCATAACAAACCATTTGTCTGGCACATTATACAGTACAGAAACTCTGTTGTATAGTGTTTGCTTCCTCATTTGTCTTCTTGGAACTGTCCTTTGTTTTAAGGAAAGATCATTAAGTGAAATTCTATGTCCTATATCATTTAGGCGGTCAGACTAGATGATCATAATGGTTCCAGTCTCGTTTTAAATTCAGTGAATTTTGAAAAGGTGTATTTCAGGCCTTTTTTCTGACCATCTGAACTGAAAATTGTTTTCTACTTCTTCCTCCTTGGATGATGATGATCCATGTCCAACCAGCACCAAGTTTGATTCTGAGTTCATCAAGCTGGAATGAGATGGGGAGACCTCAATGTGCTAGTTTTCATGGAGTCAGTAGGAGACAACATGATCTATTGGGTACTGAACTGGGAGTCCTGGGATTCTTTTCCAGAGTCTGCCACAGACTATGGATGAGCTGCTTCACCATTCTGTCCCATCAGTCTGTTTTGCCTATTTAAATTGTAAACTCTTTGGTGCAGGGACTGTTTGCTACATTATTCTGTTAAGAGAACTGGTTTAAGAGTTCTTTTGCAGATATAAGCTGCATTCCTCTAGGATGGGTTGCCAGTATATTTTATCAGTATATCTATACTGGCAAACCACAGTAAGTATAGACAAGGCCTAAGACGGCAGAGTAGGGAAATTTCCCTTTCAATCTTTGCACTTTCATCAAAAAAACTTTTTTAGTTTTCTGGTTGAATATAGTTGTTGGTTTTTGGTTTTTTGTTTTTTATCTTGTAATGGGACTAGAGCCACAGTTTGGTGAAAATATTTGCAGTAGATATTAGACATGATGATAATGCCTCAGTAGGAGATGAAAAATATTATGAAGACCTCAGAGCTCATGAGCTTCTTCTAAAAAAAAAAAAAGCAGTAACCAACTCTCAGAATATATTTAAAGTTTGCGTAGCTAAACTTCACCTCCATGCCTCTTGAATAAAAATAGCAATTGGAAACTAGTAGTTTGTGTCTTCAGTGGTGCTCTATTAACTTTTTTGTAACTTTTGTAACTTTTGTGTAATTATGCTAGTCTTGTCATGGTAACAATCGGAAACAAAGCATTGGCAGTGTTGGACTGCACTTGATATGCAAGGACTAATTTGCTAAGGTATGTGTGTGGATAAAAGAGCGGAGTGTACTTAAATGAAGCATAGTGATTATTTTCACAGCAGAAGGTGGAACAATAATTTGAAGGACTAGGTAGTTAAATGGACACCTGTGCAGCTGAAAACTAGGAAAAAAGCCTGAGTTCACAGTCATCGGTATAATGCAATGCATTGAAACTCCAGGAATAGTTAAGCTGCTGAAAGATTCTTTTCTCCATTTGTTTTTTATTTCACTGTCATTTCAGAAATATAATAATCCATTATGAGCTCGTACTGTAGTAAAATTTTTGTATTGCTTACTTCAATATAGAATGCCCCAATATCAGCCTCTCATATCTTAGCTGTGGTAAAATGGCTATTTTAATTCCCAATGAAAAGATTCTTTTAGGTTTCTTTATAAAATAGGAAGCAATGGGTAATTTGTACCAGTGGTGTATTCATAGAATCATAGGACTGGAAGGGACCTCAAGAGGTCATCTAGTCCAGTTCCCTGCACTCCTGGCAGCACTAAGTATTTTGTAGACCATTCCTGACAGGTATATGTCTAACCTGCTCTTAAAAATCTCCAATGATGGAGATTCCACCACTTCCCTAAGCAATTTATTCCAGTGCTTAACCACCCTGACGGGAAGCTTTTCCTAATGTCCAGCCTAAACCTCGCTTGCTGCAATTTAAGCCCGTTGCTTCTTGTCCAATCCTTAGAGGTTAAGAAGAACAATTTTTCTCCCTCCTCCTTGTAACCTTTTATGTACTATAAAGCTGTTATCATGTCCCCTCTCAGTCTTCTCTTTTCCAGACTAAACAAACCTAATTTTTTCAATCTTCCCTCATAGGTCATGTTTTCTAGACCTTTAATCATTTTTGTTGTTCTCTGGACTTTCTCCAATTTGTCCACATCTTTCCTGAAATGTGGCACACAATACTCCAGTTGAGGCCTAATCAGTGTAGAGTAGAGTGGAAAAGTGACTTCTCGTGTGTTGCTTACAGCACTCTGCTAATACATCCCAGAAGGATGTTCGCTTTTTTTTGCAACAGTGTTACACTGTTGACTCATATTTAGCTTGTGGTCCACTATGATCCCCAGATCCCTTTCTGTAGTACTCCTTCCCAGGCAGTCATTTCCTGTTTTTGTATTGTCTTATTAAACTATGGTTTCAATCACTCAATGAATAGGTATATATGTCTTTGCGCGGAGTAAAAATAAGAGACATTTCCTGGGTGATATTTGGACTTCAGTCTCCAGTTTTATCAATAACACATATACTATCGTGTTTACTAAAAAGATAACATGAAACATTTTGCCTATGACAGCACAGACTTTAACCCAGAAGGAATATATTTTAACAACATGACCACATGGAGATTATAAAATGTGGAGTATCCAATGTGCTCTTCTTGCATATATTAGTTTGAATTGTTAACCCACACGCATTTGCAATATGTTGTATTTCTGTAGCAACTTAGGATCCCTAATCATAAACCAGGACCCCATTGTTCTAGGCACTGTATAAACCAGGGGTCGGCAATGTTCGGCACGCGGCTCGCCAGGGTAAGTACCCTGGCGGGCCAGGCCAGTTTTATTTACCTGCTGACGCGGCAGGTTCGGCCGATCGCGGCCCCCACTGGCCGCGGTTCGCCGTCCCGGGCCAATAGGGGCAGCGGGAAGCGGCGCGGGCGAGCGATGTGCTGGCCGCGGCTTCTCGCCGCCTCCATTGGCCCGGGACGGCGAACCGCGGCCAGTGGGGGCCGCAATCGGCCGAACCTGCCGCGTCAGCAGGTAAATAAAACTGGCCCGGCCCGCCAGGGTGCTTACCCTGGCGAGCCGCGTGCTGAATGTTGCCGACACCTGGTACGAACGCAACAAAAAGATGAACCCTGCCCTAAAGATCTTACAACCTAAGTATAAAACGAGGTCCAACAGATGTTTGCGGACAGATGGGGGAGTACAAGGAAACAGACAGCATTGGTCAGCATGATAGACAGCGGTCTCAGTACACCAATGATTGTTAAGTTCTTTGTACACATCACAGAAAAGGAGAGTTCTAAGGAGAGTTTTGAAGGAGGATAGTGAGGTAGCTTTGTGGATGTTAACTGGACCTCCTCTCAAGTGTGAGGGGCATCATGGGAGAAAGCACGAAGGTGCTTGTTTGAAAATTTAACAAGTGGAAGTTGGAGGCTGGCATCATGGACTAAAGGGAGGTGGGAGTTGACGCATCAATAGTAGATGAGTGTGTAGAGTTCTGCTGTGAAGGGCCTTGAAATGAAGACAAATAGCTTATGTTTATGATAAAGAAGGGGGACCCAGAGGAGGGATGCAAAGAGAGGGATGACGTGGTCAAAGAAACTGGTTAGGAAAATGATATTTGTATGCTTTTGTCAAGGCCAGAGAGAAAGATGTTGCAGTAAATGAGACATGAGTTGATAAGACCATGGATGAGAGTTTCAGCTGTGTGGATGGATAAGTAAGGATGTAGAGATGTTCTGCAGAAACAATTAGCAAGATTTAGACATAGCCTGGATGTAAGGATACAGAGAGAAGTCTGAGTAAAAAATGCCACTCAGCTTATGGGCCTCAATGGCAAGCAGGATGATCACAGTGATTGGAGGAAACGGGAAGTTTTAAGAGCTGTTTTAGCCATTTTGAGCTTGAGCTGACGGCTGGATCCACAAGGAGACGTCAGAGAGACCGGCCATGATTTTAGTTTAGGGTATGTCTATACTACTCGCCGAATCAGGCGGGTAGTGTTCGATGTATCGGTGATCAATTTATCGCGTCTTGTCTAGATGCTATAAATCGATCCCTGAATCGACGCCTGTACTCCACCTCGGCAGGAGGAGTAAGCAGAGTCGACGGACCGTGAGGACGGCCAGGTAAGTCGAACTAAGATACTTCGACTTCAGGTACACGAATAGCGTAGCTGAAGTTGTGTATCTTAGTTTGAAACCCTCACCCGCTCCACCAGTGTAGCCCAGGCCCAAGTCAGAAGGAGAAAGTTTGGAGAAACAAGTAGGCCTGGGAATCATCCGCGTAGAGATAGTAATTGAATTTGTGTTTGCAGATGAGATTATCCACAGATAAGGTGTTGAGGGAGAAGAGAAGGGGACCAATGGCAAAGTCCTGAAGAACCCACAGAAAGAGGTAGGGGGCTTGAGGAAGATTCTCCAAAGGACACACTGAATGAGTAATTAGAGAGATACAGGGAAAACCAGGAGAGAACAGAGGCACAGAAGACAAAAGAGGCCAAGATTTCAAGAAGATCATGGTAGGTGGTGGCAAGAGCAGCTGACAGGCCAAGGAGGATGAGGATGGAGTACTGCTTCTGAGCTTTGGTAAGGAAGGATTCTTTAGAGACTTTGGTGAAAGCAGTTTCAGTGGAGTGCAAGGGGTGAAAGCCAGATGGAAGAGGTTCTAAGATGGAATACTGTATATGTACCTTTGTCTTAGAGTGCTGTTTGTAGTGATCATGTGCATTTCTTTGAATGGGCCTAATTGTCTTTTTTACAGTGTAACTCCACTGACATCATTGTAAATGAAAAAAGAAACAGGTCCAATATTCATTCCTCCATCAGTGGTGCTGTGCCATCTTTTGACTCTTTTAGACTTGGTACTATTTCTGCCTGAGAATTCTATTTTGGTATTATTCTTACATAAAATGCAGTTCTTCCCAGTCTTCAGTCTATCCCTGTAAAACCAAATTTGAGTAGGACAAAGCTAATTAGAAAGCCCTGTCTGACCTGGAGGAGGTCAGATAGAGAAATCACGCAGAATAGAGAGTCTATATGTTGTGCTGTGTCAACTCTATAGCCAGTAGAGTTGTATGAGTCCATGTCCATTGTTGACTAGTCTGATTATTTGGCACCCAAATTATAGGATGCAGGGACAACTGGGCACTGCAGCCCCCACTGACCTGGATAATAGGACTCCTCCTCCAATGATTAACTCTCCTGTTATATGGTGCCTGACTTAGACAGCCACCAGAACCCAAAGGGAACCATATCTCACCATCCTTACTGCATGTCAGTGGGAGATGTCCAGATGCAGCACACCTAGCCCATGTCCACACTAGCGGGGGGTTTGACCTAAGATACGCCACTTCAGCTACACTATTCGCATCTTTGGTAGACTTACCTGGCCGTGAGGACGGCGGCGAGTCGACCGCTGCCGCTCCCCCGTCGACGCCTCTCGCGAGCTGGAGTTCCGGAGTCGATGGGGAGCGCGATCGGGGATCGATTTTATCACGTCTACACTAGATGCAATAAATCGACCCCCGATAGATCGATCACTCCCCGCACAAGTTTGCAGTCGGTAGTGCTGGCTGCCCTAGAAAAGTCTACCCACCACAGCAGGTGGTAGTATCTTGGTAGTGAGGGCTTATAAAAATAATATCAGCTTGAAAGAAGATCTATATTGCATAATTTCTCTGTAATAACTGCAAAGGAGGGTGAACTCTAACATAAATGAAGAGTTGTCTTTTTGATGCAAAATTCACAATAAAACACGTTTACAAAACCACAAATCTGTGGCCCCAGTTATGTGGTATTTTAAAGCATATTTGTAGCTAATGTATTGAAAAACATCATTTTTTTAAATATGTAGGTTCCCTCTGCATTGCTACCAAGGTGAGTTGTAGCATGGATTATTAGCAGAAGGATTATTACCTTTGCAGAATAAACTGCAAATACTACTCCTGCTGACTACAGCAAGTTTTGGCAAAGACATTTGCAAAATAGACTTCTTCCTTTCTTGAAATCTGCTCTAAGTGAGAGAAGAAAGGTTGTCTTGACTTTTTTGAGCAATACATTATTGGAAATGTTTAGAGAAATAGAGACTTACAAATAACTTACAATAGAAAGATGTTCTGCAACAGAGATGTTGGCATTTCCCCTTTATACTTTTGCTCATGTCACTCAACTTTCAAAAAATGGTGCAACAGAAAGCTCAAAGGAAAATTGCAGATAACTATACTCTAGTGACAGTTCTAGCTTCTTTATATTCCTTAAAAGCAAAACTATCCTTCATGGGCTATTAATTTTTAAAGTCATTTATCTTAGAGCAAAGCTGTATGTACAGAACATAATATATAACATCAACATAGTATGGTGTAGCTAGTGACTGAAGGCATTGTGACATTATAACTCCAGGATAAACTGAACAAAAATGAACTATTCATTACTTTAGTTATATCCACCCTGACACTTCCCAAGTCAAGTTTCCCTGTCATGCCTTCCAGCACTCCTCTTCCTCTTTCTGCCATTTTCACGCTTCAAGAAACAGCTACAATAAAATACAAGACTAATAAATATCACCTCACTTTTATTTAACCTTCCCCACGGTGAACACTATGTTGATATGTGTATTAGATTACATACAGTATACTCCTGTTCACCCAAGTAGGATGGGGGACATGGATTGTATTGAGATAATTGGGAGTTTGGATAATTGAGAAGCCATTGAATAAGCAGTGGGGAAAACAAAAGTGCTATCACTTTCTTTATTTAGAAAAAGAGTGCACATTTATTGAAAAGTAGATAAGCACAAACAAATCAGGTTGCCAGCAAATACTAGCTCTCACAAAGCACGCTGAATACATAAGCAGTCACAGTAATCAGCTACAATACACCAAAGAACTCTGTTATAGCAACCTGCTTTTTAGTACCATTTAATTTTTCTACTGTCTGCATGCATGCATAACTTTTGGAGTAGCAAGACGTACAAGTAGTTAACGTTCTCCTGACTTCATCCAGAGTAAACACTTGTTCAATGCAGCAACTGCTGTCTGGTAGTTGATCCAAAGGTGCTGCTATCTTTGACTCTTCCTTGTCGTCCTCTTCAGCTGCGCCCATGAACTATATAGTGACTACTATGTTGGTCATTTTGTATACTAAGAGGCAATGTGGTCCATTGAATTGGATACTGAACAGGGACTCGGGAGACCTGGGTTGTATTCTCTGCTATGCCAGTGCCCTATTGTATGACTTGGACTCTGGACAAGTTATTTCTGTTTTTTACTGTGCGCCTGGGGTCCCCTCTCACTCTTTATCCATCTTGTTTAGTTAAATTGTAAGCACTTAGCTAAGGGACTCTCTCTTTGTTCTGGGCACTGTGCCTGGATGCTCAACCTCAGTGAAGCCTCCAGGTGCCACTGTAATATAAATAACATCTAGGTCCTTAGCTCTCCATTTCTGTTGCATACACACACATTGCTACCTTTACTCTTCCTTGTTCTCATTTTTAAAAAATAAACAAATATGTATAAATTGTCTGGACCTTTACTAAAAATACGAAACCAACTATTTAATTCTCCTAAAATTACTCTTTTGACCACTTAATACAACCACCGAGGCTCTTGGGGGCAGAGACCTTGTTTTTTGTTTTGATGGCTAATTTTTATTGTTGTAAGGCACCCTGTATACCTGTGTTGCTATATAAATAAAACTCTACTAATTGAGGAAACTACTGCATTGCTGTCAAAGTGTCAGGGCTTCTTCCTTCATGTAGCCATTTGCATTTTTCAAGCTTTTTGCCACTCCTGTACTAGTAGTAGTAGTAAAACACTAGAGTAAACTTCTGTCATTTGTTAGATTCAAAATGAAAGTGGTAAGGTGATTATTTTAAGCTTGTGTTTTTTGTTAAATTTTCAATTCCTTTTTTAAAAGTCACTAGTAACATTTATTTAAAGTCAAGGCTATATCAGCATTCAGACCCTAGAAACTTTGAAGAAGCATGAAAAAGAAATTGTATAAACCTTATAGTGTTAGGTGCAATTAAAATAAACTTTTGTAATAGATTTTATATAAAATCTATGTAGTTGAGAATTTTAAATTTGTTTAAGTGAACATGTTTTTCATAGTTGTTACATTTATGGTCACCACTGCAATGTGAGTCTCAATTCAGATCTCCTGGTAAAGAAAGACTTTTTAAAAAAAAATCCAAACCCAGTTTTATAAAAATGGCTTCTTGGATTCTAAAATCCAACTATGTGAAATTTACCTTTGTAACATTGTTCCTTTAAGTAAAATACATATCTTTTTTTAGAAATGTAATACTTTAATTCATTTATAATAAACACATAGCAACTGTCTCTATATGTAAAAAGTATTCTTTTCTCAAATGTAGAACAAACTTTTTCTGTTTTTATTTAATGTAAAATAAATAAAAACACTCTTCAAAAACAAATTTTTCCTAACTTTTCATGACATCGTGTATGTTTCTCCAGTGATTAAATATACATGTCCCAAGAGTAATAGGACTTCCTGTCAGCAGAATGATAAATACTTTAGACAGTCGTATTATAAATCCAGCCATGGGGGGAGGAAACAAATTGGTAAAGTGCACAATTACCCCTCCTTAAAATTAATCCCATGTTCTATTAATTGTTAAAATAATTTTGTATTATCTCAATGAATTTCTACAGGACACTAATTGTTTTTGCTGAAGCAGTTCTAGTAATGAACAAAAACTCCATTCTTTTACGTAGCCATAAAGTATAAACCAGATGTTTCATCAGTTGCTACCTTGTACACAAACTTGAATTAAACCTTCCAGTGAGTCTGCATTTTCCTCAATGGATCATCAGTCTGTATGATGTACCTAGCCTCTGTTTGTCAGAAGCTGGGAATGGGTGACAGGGGATGGCTCACTTGATGATTACCTGTTCTGTTCATTCCTTCTGGGGCATCTGGCATTGGCCACTGTCGGAAGACAGGATACTGGGCTAGATGGACCTTTGGTCTGACCCAGTATGGCTGTTCTTATGATGGGGAAAAAAGGGGAGAGAGATTGTGTTTGATGCAAAATACTGACCATGCATCCTTATGGCATCTACTGTTGGGCAATCTGTGTAAATTGTCTTCGGCAGCCTTGTGCATTGAAAGGTATAGAGAATGGCAGAATACTGGCCAGGGAAGGAAGGAAGGAGGGAGGCATGAAGGAAACCGACAGCAGAGAAGGCATCAAGCTTAGATGACTGATAGATATATTAAAAATATAATTAAAGAATAACATTGTACGTTTTGTCTGCTGCATATTTGCTTTATCTTCATAGCAGTGTCATTTGGTTTTTACTGTCAATGCTGTCTGTATAAACAAAATTAAGTGGTGGTGGTGGAGGAAGAGTGTAGCATAAACATAAAAGGTAAAATAACTCAACAATTCTTTTTTATAGGAACTCAGTGGCGAAAGGACCAAGAACAAGATTTGAAAAATGTCCTGAAGAACATTGACCAAGACATTCCATTGGTATTTGTCAGCGGAAATCATGATATCGGCAATGTTCCAACACCTGAAACAATAGATGATTATTGCAAGCATTGGGGAGATGATTACTTCAGTTTTTGGGTTGGAGGAGTTTTCTTTCTTGTGCTTAACTCTCAGTTATACTTTGATTCCTCTAAATGTTCTGAGTTAAAGCAGGCCCAAGATGAGTGGCTTAATGCACAACTGGCTGTAGCTGAAAAACGGAAGTGTAAACATGTAATAGTATTTCAGCATATTCCTCTATTTCTGCAAAACCCGGATGAAGACCATGACTATTTTAACTTGGAGAAGTCAGTTCGGCACGAGCTGATGGAAAAGTTTCGTAAAGCAGGTATCGTTTTGCATTTGACTGATTTTTCTTTTCAGCACTGTGATGTGAACAGCTCATATCCTGGGATACAATAAGTGGACATTGGTGGCGTTTGGGTTAAGAGCTTTGTTTTGGGTTTGGCATAGGAAGGGAAATTTTTATGTTTAGCCTTTTTAAAAAGAAAAGCAGTTAGAGGTAAATGAAATTACATACAGTGGGTAAACTCCCCCCCCCCCCCCAGAAACAAATAATCCTTCATGGACAGCCATTAGTTTGGACTGCCTATTTGACAAGGGTGTAAGAGAGAGAGAAGTCCCAGGATGCTTGATTGTGTGAATGGACAGTATCCCACAGGTTGAAGCCTCCCACTGCTCTGTGTGGGTGTATAATATTTTTAAAAATTACATCCAGAGAATAGGCTGTATCCCATACAAGTGAAGCACCAGATAATACTGATTAAAGTCTCGTTTAGAATGATGTGATTGACAAATCCGTTTGATCTGACAGGTGTAAAAGTTTACCTATGGTAAAGAGTAGTTTCAGGCAGCTCAGCTCAACTTTGTGAGCTATCAGCCTCAGCAGGACATCTCCCATTTTACATCTCCCCACAAAAAGAAGAGCTGCAGTCACAATAAAATATCCCTGCTGCATATCACCATGTATTTTACCTTGATCACCTTAGCTTTGTTGTCCATTTAAAAAATATGCTCTGCGTTAACCAGTAGCAAAAACGAATAGGTATGGTTGTTCTAAAACAATGACCTAGAATTCACATACCTGGTTTTTGGGGGTATTTAAATCTATGCCTGTGTGTGTCTGTTCCCTCCAAAAATAATTGTCAATATTTTATTTCCCAAGCCCAAAAACTATCACAGTAGTCCAGCAAGCATCTTTGAATGTTAACATTTTAAAATACATTTATCGTTTAAAACAAAAACAACACCACCACAAAGCTATCCCTTGGTACTGTTAAAATTTTAACCTTTTCTATCACAGAGCTTCTCTGACATTGCAATATATCTCACAGATGTATTATTACAGAATCATACTCTGCCACATTTTATTTTCGTTATTAGATCCCTGCTGCCAGTCTGACCCTAATATGAAACAAAATGTCCCAGGGGTATGGGAAATAATATAAGAGGTAGAAGGAAAAGTATCATCTTTCAAGACTGTCCTGGAAGATCATAGTGGAGGTTCTTGTACAAAATATAATCCTTCCATTTTACCCTTTTAATCTTTGTGAATGAAATTGTTTAGCATTTTTTAAGAAAAATACAATATGCATATCTGTTTATGGAGTTTTTAAAGAGCTGTTCATATCAGTACTAGTTTAATAGGAAATATCTTTAATAGGGTAAATACTTATACATTGTTTTAAAAATGTATGTGTGAGATATTGTTACTTAGGCGTTGTCTACACTGCAGAGTTTTATTACCAAAAGGCAACTTTTGGCGACGAAACAATGGAGGTGTACACACTGCAATGCCACTTTTGGTAACAAAACTCTTCAGTTTCAGCGAATAAAACCACCTCGATGAGAGGCACAGAGCTTTTTGCGACAAAGCATTAGTGTAGATGCTGCCGTTAATTATATCGCTATAACTGGCTTCCCCCAGTATCCCACAATGCCTGCCATGACTGCTCTGCTCGCTGTTTTGAATTTGGCTGCCCTGCATTCCTGCTACACAGGAATGCACCCCTCCCCTTTCAAAGCTCTGTGAAGTTCTGACAGCTAAGCATGCCGCTCAGCTCCCGCAGCAAAGAGGAAATCATTAACAGGGAATGCTGCTCTCTCCCACGCTATGGAACACAGAGGCAGGCAGGCAGAGGCATAGGGGGTGTGTGTGTGTGTCAGAGAGAGAGACTGAGACTGCTGTGCTGTGCAGGGAGGCGGGGGCTGATGTTGGGGGTATCCCCCTCCACCGCCTCAGGACTGGTTGCTTCTGGTGGTTGGCTGAACTTAGAGACAGCATGCCGACACACTCCCTCTCCCTCGACACACACCCTGTTTCTTTCACATACGCACGTCCCCTCCCTCTCTCTTTTACTCCCCCAACACACACTCTGTCTCTGTGTTTCCCACACACACACTCCCCATCACATGCTCCTCTCCCCCCCGCAAACTTCAGTTGAAAAGTGGCTGGCAATCTAGCAGGATGCCCATGGAACAATGGGATTGTGCAACCTACATCATGTGATGCTGTACTTGTCCCATGAGGCATTGCAAACCCTTCCCAAAGAACCCTGCGGCCAGTTGCACAGTGGAATAGCTACCCACAGTGCACTGCTCTCTATGCCAATGCGAGAGCTGCTAGTGTGGATTTACTCTGCTGACAAGGAGCATAGTGTGGGCATGCAATAGCAGTTTAAAGTGCTTTAATTAAAGCGACAAAACTCTGCAGTGTAGACAAGGCCTAAAATTAAATGGGTGTCATAAGTCTCCCGTAGGTAAATAAGCAGTAATGTAGAGTCAAAACATTGTTGTCTTCCAAGTTTATTTTCATTCAGTTGACTTACTAATATTTGATACCATTTTATAATTGTGACATTATTCCTTTGATATCAGAATTAATTTATGTAAAATGCCTTCATTGTAACTGATAAATGATACTGCATTAAGGCACTAGTGCATTATATACTCCTGGGGGAATTCTGTACCTAAAAATTCTGCACATTTTCAGATTCTACAAAATTCTGCATATTTTATTTGTCAAAAAAACACAATATAATCATACCAGTTTCAATTATTTTTGGTCACTTATTTCAAAATACCTGTCAGCAAGTATGTCTGTAACAATACAGACAACAAAAAAGATTCAGAAAATGTTTTTTGACAAATAGATTCCTTATTAGGCATATTAATACAGAACTCTGAGTAATAATTAATTTAAACTACAATACGGAACTGTATTTCCCGCACCCCTCAGAACCAGTGAAAAGGCTTTAGGGAGTCAGGGTTAAAGAAGGAGCTGAAGGAGAGGGAAGTAATTTCTGGGAAGGAGCCTGGGTGTGAACTTGGAGTGTTATTGGATATGAGTGGGAAAAGTATGGATGAGGTTTTTTGGGGGCGCGGAGAGGGACTGCTAGGGAGCTTCCCCCAGGTAGACCCTGGCTGACCCCTAGCCTCTCCCATTCAGTCAGGCACATCTGCCCCTGTGTCCTTGCACCCCCTATCCACATGTGTTCTTCCAGCCCCGTTGAGACACCCACTCACCCATCCCCATGTGGCCCTGCACCCCCTGTCCCATGTGTCTTTGTGCCCCCACTCAGCAACCCACTTGTTCCTATGAAGCCCTGCACCCCTCCCCCGTCCCCATGTGACTCTGTGCCCCCACTCAGCCACTCCCCCTCCCCCTGTAGCTCTGCACCTCCCCCTTCCTCTGCCCCTGTGGCTCTGCACCTCTGCTCCCATTCAGCCCCTGCCCCAGTCTGTCCTCCCCCACTACCCCTTATGAGCCCCGTCTGACCCCCCAGCAGCCCACGCTGTCTGTCTCCCCATAGCCCCCGTCTCCTGACCTGGTCCAGCAGGTGCTGTGAAGAAGACCAGCTCTTTTTCTTCCCCAGCTGGCTTGGAGCGGCTGCTGTGTTCTAGCACCACAATGCCCTCTGATGGGCAAAAGGCGGAACTATAGCAAATTTCCCACAGAAGCTTTTTTCTGCACAAAATATTAAAAATATGCACTGCTCATTAATTATGTGCACACGCAGTGGTGCAGAATTCCCCCAGGAGTAATAGTGTTACTGAAAACTAACATTCCACTTGCCTTTTAAAGTTCACGTTGCACAGTGCTTCTCCCTATCAGAATATTTCACAGAACTACATCTTGCATAGTCTTATCCTGCCATTAAACTGAAACTTGGTTGACTGAAACTTTTATCAGTATATAAAGGTCAATCATTCCTATTTTCTGGCTGCGCAACCATGTTAATACTTCAGAGAACTATCTGTTCAGATAATGTTTTACAGAGTTAATTAATTTAAAGATAACATAAAATAGTACATGGCTGTTGTATTTAACTTGGTGCATCCCTGGCTTTTTTACAGTCTTTCTTCTCACAGTGATATTTCATATTCATTTGTCTAAGACATATTGGTAGCTGTAATAAAAAGTCAATACTTAAATATGTTAAAACTTTATCGGAGCACCAAGATAGCTTTAATTTATGGGAAAAAGAGACAGTAATAAAAGACCACTCTAATGAACAAATCACCCACCCCCACATAATAAGAGGCACATTCTGTTTGGTTCACTTACAGATATTTTAATGGATAATTCTGGCTTATTCTACAGAACAAGTAAATGATTTAATAACTAATAACAATCAGTCAAACATTTGTATTAATTAAACAAATGAAATGAGGATAAAGCGCTAGGAAGCTAGCAATACAACAGCCTAACTAAATAAGCTGTGAAAAATTCTCTGAATCAAAAATGGAGAGCTCTCTGTGGCTCTGAGTTTCCTTAGTAACAGATGCATTCTGCTTCCATTTTTTTTTATTCTCTTGAAGAGCCTTCTTTGTATGAGTATAAAAAACAGTTATCGTGGTAGCACAGATGTGTAGTGACACCAGTTATTTTCTATTTTTATGCTTTTCCCAAGAATTAATCAATTTCACCACGTCCTTGGTTATGAAATTGGTTTTCCCCATAATTCACCTCATATATACGTGGAGGAAAGAGAGAGACAATAGATAACAAAGTCCCAGTGTACTCTGTTTAATTTAAAAAAAAAAAAAAAAAAAAGACACACACTCTGGCTCTTGCAGGTTTAACCTTTTGATCCCTTAATATTTATTCTAATTTCCTGACTCTAATCTGAGAAAATTATTCTGTCTTTTTAATGAAAGGTTTTTTAACACCCCCTCCACTCTCTCCCCCGCCAATGTTCTAGTACTTTTCTCTGCCTCAGTGGGAATGACTTGAAATGCTATACAAAATGGTTTGTAACGATGAAAAATTCTAGTAAATTCTCTTCTGTAAAGGTTAACAAGATATTTTTGTCTGAAATTGGAATATTGTTCCTGTTTTTAAAGTCTGTCTCTCTAATATCAAAAAGCAATTTTAATGTTGGGGGAGGGCGGGGAAGAAATTGCCAGGGAAAGTGAGATAGGGAAAACATTTGCACTTAATAAAGGGCTATATAGCAATAAGTAAACTTGGTTGTACTATAAATGAAGAAAAAACACATGGAGATACACCTCTACCCCGATATAACGCGACCCGATATAACACGAATTTGGATATAACGCGGTAAAGCAGCGCTCTGGGGGGCGGGACTGCGCGCTCTGGCGGATCAAAGCAAGTTCAATATAATTCGGTTTTACCTATAACTCAGTAAGATTTTTTTTTTGGCTCCCGAGGACAGCGTTATATCGGGGTAGAGGTGTATTTAGGAAGTAAACAGGGTGTTTTAGCATTCAAATATTGCATAAAGTTTCTTCAGATTAATTAACTTGATTTAGAAACTTCAATATCCTTTTCAAGTTTAGAGCTCAGATTTGGTGCGGTTACTCTAATAATCAGTTGCATGTTAACATAATGTTTTTAATTTGATTTCAATATCTCATTCTTTACAAGCAAAGATAAAAGACTAACTGGCAGAAGCTACATCTGGTGCGAAATGCTGAATTACATTTCTCACGTTAGAAGTGTCCTTAACAGTTGGGCTAATTAAAGATAAAATCATGTCCTTAAGATAAATATTTATAAATTGAAAATCTGGCATTTGTAAATGAGTACTATTACTTTATGAAGTTAAACCATACCGATAACTATATATCTAACAAATTATCCATTTTCCTTCCTATAGTCAAAGAGATTTTTGGTTTGGAGTGTAATAGTAGATCAGCTCAATCCAAAGCAGTTTTTATCAGCAAATAGAAATTTGTTTCTGAAACCATAATGCTATAACTTCTGAGTTTTAGGCCTCTGTTTGAAAAGGCTGGTCTCCCTTATGTGCACACATATTCTTTCTCTTGCTGTGTGAAGGTAAAGAAAACCTACGTGAAACCTATGGAGTGAAAACATATTTGACCTACCCTAACGCTTGGGCATGTTAGGATTTGCACCTACAACATCAGTTAGAGCCAATGGATTCTAAAGGAGTTGTATGCATGCTCAGCTGTTCACATTTTAATAGTGCGTACACAGGTGTTTGCACCTGAAAAGTGCAGGCTCAAGTGTGTGTACACAGTTTTGTATGTGAAAGGCTGGGTGCAGGTTGAGCTGAAAACTTGGCAAATATATATTGTTTCTTAAAACTGAACCATTGTTTATTTCATACAAAGCATAATTAATTGTGACTCTATTTTATTTAAATTAGCATAGTTTTGTCAGTAAATTACATACATTTCTGTGACTTGAAAATGTAACTACAGTTCAATTTAAGAACCCAATCCTGCCAACACTTAGTACTCTGAGTACACGAGTGACATCCATGGGACTGCTTAGATCAGTAAGTGCTTCACCCAGTAAAGTGATTGCCGATAGCCCTAATTCAGCAGAACACTAATGTGATGTTTAAGAGTTTTGTTGAATTAGGGACTAGTTTAGTGGGCAGATTTATAGACCAAAGAGATTAGGGAAGAGGAGTTTGTGGTCAGGGATGACACCAACATTACAAACAGTGTTTTGTGAGAGATTTTGAAAAGATGATTTTGTGTCCAAGAAAGTACTACTTAGAAATGCGGAGTTGAAGAAAACCTCTTGTTTTTGGTAATGGAATCTAACAAACAGGTATAAGTCTGATTGCCTAATTAGAGAACATGTTGATATATTTTTTTCTTTGCATAAATTCTACAGGAGTCCTGCATCAGTGCATTTATTAATTAATATATTTCAGTAAATTCTGATGAAAACTTTAAAGGCACTTGTAACTAATCCCTACCCATTTTATCTTTTTAATACTGCTCCAAATTACACTATACTTTTTTAAAGCCTAAGGATTGAGAGTTGAACTCAATATTTGTTCTCCAGCTAAATTTGCAATATTTTCTGTTTTATAAAAAACACGTCAGGTTAGTAACAAGTTCTCACTGAACTGTAGTTTCGGATGCTCAAGACTTTATTTTTATAACAGAGCATAATTTAAACCATGACTTTTTTTGGTTGCTTTGTTTTCAAATATGCCAAGCAGTTAACCCAAATTGGGGAATACTTGCCTTCAAAATTTCATTGTAAACACTTTTAATGGATATTCTTCAATTTAAAAAAAAAAATCCGAGACCAAGGCCTTGTAAGCTAAATATTCCTACTGAGTTTATTTTGCAAATAAGTTATAAGCTTTTAATGAGGCAAAGGCAGACCCTTATATGGTACCCCATTTAGATGCTGGTTTTGTAGCTTGATCCCTCACCCACTGCATGTGTGTTGGATCAGGCCTTTGATCCTTCTGTTATTATTTAAAACATAGTCTCCACTTGCTGAACTAAGGGAGAGCTTTCCTAAGTAAGGTCTGTGGGAACCGGCTTACTGACAACAGGGAATGGTTTCTAAATCCATTCTCTTATACTTAGAATTCAGTATTTGTAAATCTAGCTCAACCTGCATGTTCATGATTAATATTAGCATGAAGGGGCAGAAGTAGTATATGGCTTACGAAAAAGAATACACAAAATGCACATATGATACTGGCACTTAGATTGGATTTTATCGATTACGAAACTGATGGTGGCATTCACACACAGGCACGATTTTAATTCCTTGACAGTTTTATCAGTGTACACGTCCTTCTGTCAGACCACACTGAACAGGAAGTGATTGCTTTTTAGAGAATAACATGAAAAT
Source organism: Terrapene triunguis (assembly GCF_002925995.2). NCBI lineage: Eukaryota > Metazoa > Chordata > Testudines > Emydidae > Terrapene > Terrapene triunguis. The sequence continues at coordinate 20,455,052 of NW_020664444.1, read as the reverse complement.
TGTCTCAGCATTGTGCAGTCCTGCTAATATTACCCCTACTATTGTATTCACATCTGTGCTTGGTGCTATAGCACATGGTTGGCAGATGGCATGAGGTGAATACTCTGGCTCTTTGAGTTGTAATGAGAGAGAGAAATCAATTTCATTCCACAAGAGATAGATATGGTGGTGTGGAAGATTACTAAAAACTGTCATTTGCTTTGTAGCACTGGAGTCTTGAAAATGATGTGGAGCACCTGACTAGGAAAAAAGGCAGTGATGTGGAAGTTCCTGGGTTGTGTCTGTGCTGTAAGAGGAACACTCTGAAGTGCAAAATCATTTTGAGATTTTCCTGTACTGGCCACAATGCATGCTTGGAATTTTAGAAAAATTACTGCATGCCTGTAGTGAAAGGAAAATCTGTTTGGGCCTAATGTTTCTGGGGAAATGCTTGAGAACACTTTGTCACAATGTGAGTTGTGACTTACACCATTGCATGTGCCAGAAACTTCTAAGTTCTTCCAATAAAAAAAAAATATTTTTAGAGTAACGTCTATCTGAGCCATGGTGCTGTTTGGTTTTGCTTGCATGCCTGTTAAACTCTGCTACTACTAACAAACAGTGCAGATAAAACTATTGTTTGCACTCTGTGAGATTTCTGACCTTAACATAAGTACTCCCAAACTCCTACCCTTTTATTTTTACTTCCACTTCAATTCTCTTGCTGCCCCACCTCTTGCTCCTACAGTCTTTGGCATAAATCTGTGCAGCATCTGCATCACTTTCTGTTGGCACGGTTCCTGACCTAGTGTAGCCAATGCTGATTGGGTAAGGGGAGTGAGGCTGGGAATTTTTTTATATGTATATTCCATTTTAAAATGTAACTTGATTTTATTATAAGTCTTATCTAATTACTCAAACAGTATAATAAATCTGTGATTTGGAGTTTGAAGGTAAGATGATGTTGGTGCTTATATATACCTTAGGTTTTTTTGTTTTGTTTTTTGTTTTGTTTTTTTAAATAGCTCGCCAATCTAAGAAAACATGATCTTGATCCTGCACCATTCAAGTTGATGGGACTTTTCCTATTGATTCTGAATAGGAATAGAATCAAGGACCATGTGATTAAGTACTTTGATGAACTGGGACCTTAAAGGAGCCATCAACCTAAAAAAATATTTTTTCTTACATTCTCCAGAGAGTGAGTGGAAAGTTCAAGAGAAATAATACTCTACCTATTACATATTTATTATGTCATTCATATTTTCACGGACTAAGCCCTCCTCATTCTGCTTCAGTCTCATTAGCTAAGGAAAGAGTTTATGTAATGGAAGCTTCATTCTTACTAAAAAATGCTGCTTTCATCTCCTATGCTGATTATCCCAGGCATGCTCTCCCTACTTACAGTTCTGTAGTTTATTTTGATATTGGTAATTCTTTTCTTGCATAACATCACACACTAACTTTGCCCATATAGCTGGGCTGAGCAGTATTTGGATCCAGATTGGGGCTAGGCTATGAATTAACTCCTAGATAAAGAGAGGGAGGGTTCAGAATCTAGACTCCAGTATGGGCTCATTTCTGTTTGCATTAAGCAGATTGTTTTGTAAGTACAAGTTACCATGTGGAATTACTTTTAACAAATGTCAATCCTTCAAGATAACATTTCCTCATTTATTTTTCATGCTATTTTAACTGGTTAAGAGCTCACTTTTCAGTTATCACAATTTAGATTCCCTGTGTGATTGGAATTCTCTTTATGCTACCTGAATTAACTTATTGTTTTAAAATATGCCATTGGTGTCCGATAATTGAATGTATCTTATAATTTCGTGAAACTAGAAAAACAAACATTTTTCATGACATCTGACCATCATTTTGCAGTTTTTTTCCTATCACTTTTTTGGCCAGACTGATTTTAAGGAACTCATTTGATCATTTCAAATCTAATGCATTTAGTCTAGTAAAGTTCTGTTATAGCTCTTCCTTCCTATAAACTATAGAACTCTGCAGCTCTGAGCTATTCCTACCCAGAGCACTGGTGATTTTCAGTGGAAGTCATAATTTGATGCATGAAAGTGCCAGTCAAAACTACTCCTCTTTCAGGTTGTCGTTTAAGTAACACACCTGTCGTCAGACATTTAATGCTGAGGGTAGTGCTCTCACGTTGACCTGTTTGAGAGCGCTTCTTGTGGACTGTGATAGCCTGTACCCCTATGTTCACCCTTTTACTAAACTATGATACATTTAATACATAGTATGCCTTATGAGGTATCATTTGAAGAACTATAAAAGGAGAGAGGAGATGCACAAATTGTTCCTCCTTTCTCTCTACCCATGGCATCCACAACTTCTGAAGAACTAAAGAAACCACTTTGGACTGGGGGAGGGATCCTGACTGAAAGATTCAGCCAGTATGACTGCTAAAACATTTGCTCTGAATTCACTCAACTTGTTAAATTAGGCATTAGTTGCGATTTACTTTTATTTTCTTGTAACCAATTCTGACTTCTATGCCTCATTACTTGTAATCCCTTAAAATCAATCTTTCTGTAGTTAATATACTTATTTTATTGTTTTATCTAGCCCAGTGTGTTTGGACCGAAGTGTTTGGGAAGCTCCATTTGGGATAACAGGATTTGTGCCTATCATTTTCTATTTAATAAAATGACAGAATTTATATGAGCTTGTGTTGTCCAGGAGAGGCTGGGCAGTACAAGACATACATTTCTGGAGGAAAGTCTGGGACTGGAAGTTTGCCGGTGTTGCTCTGCAGTGTAAATCAAGGGTGCCTGGCTGTAGCACTCTTGCAGTATAACAGAGTAATTTACATGCTGGAACCTGTGTATGAGCAGACCAGCAGTGTAAAAGGCACCCCAGGCTGGAGAACTGAGGGGACACAGGTGTTCATTGGTCCAGATTGTACCCTGGGGAATGTCACAGGGACATTTTATTGATTGATTGATTGATTGCCAGGAGCCTCCAGGAACATAGTGTTCAGGACTGCTGCTGAGCAGGTTGACTGGTGTTCCAGTAGCTCTGCTGGAGTGGACAGAGCTAATGGAGTGCTGGTCAGGATGCTCCCTGCCTTGCCAAAAGACCAGTGATAGTTTACCCCCTACTTATTCCTGATTTCATGGGGGAATGGGGAGAAGAGCCCCTGGCTCGCTCTCACACAGAAAAATTCCCTCGGGTTCTGAGAGGGAATTGTATTGCCATTTTCTCCTCTGGCCCGTATGGGGAGAATACCCATTCCCAGGACCTTTGCCTATCCGAAATATTTACATGTATATGCTTGGGTAGCTCATAGTGGAACAGGTGAAAAACATTAATAAGATGCAAATATTTTAAATAGTTCCTATAGAAATGTAAATGCAAATTTCACAATGAAATATAGCACTGGCTGCACAAAATGTACAATACCAGACAGTTTTCTTTTTAATTAAAAAAGGGGGAAAGCCTGACATTTATCTTGTAAAAATAGACATTTTAAGGTTAAATAGACAAATAGCCTTTATATTAGGCTACAGTGTGTATAAAGATGAAGATAATCAGTCTGAGGTTAAGATTGTTCCTTATAGATTCACCCACGTATGGGGTGGGAGCGATTCCAGACTTTGTGCTCTGTGGCATGCACTCTTCTTCCCCCCCCGCCCCCACCCCGCCCTTAAAAGGGTATAGTGAATGCTCCACTTAATGGCCAGCCAATTCTGTTGGTCCATGTGGAGACCTAGCCCTTCTTTCTTCCAGGCTGTTAAGGCTGGCTAAAGGCACTAGCATCACACAGTTCTTGCACTCATTCCATTACTAAGGGAAAATGAGAGTAGAGCAGTACTGACTGAGGGGGTGGGGAAGGGCTTGGAATCACAAAAGTGTAATTAAACAATAAGGCAGGACTGGGGTGTAATTATTGTGATAGAATTACCCTTCCAGGGCTTATGATGCATTACACACAACTAACTTCCTGTGTTCCACTACAGTGCAATTATATCATAATCACGCTGATCCCTTTTCCCTGGTGCTGCAAAACTGATATTCTAATGGGTTTATTTGTAAGTAAGAATATATTTCATTAGAAGATGGCGCTGCAGTTTTAAAGTTCTAAATAACTTCACTCCGCACTCTTGCTGACAGAGGAATATACTTCTTTAGGATGTTCAGCATGTGACTTATACTCAAAGATTAAACCTTTCCTCGTCTGTAGTGAAGATTTAATTTCTAACAATTTTAGCTACCTAGATGTTCTGTAATTGTTTCTAATCCTTTAAAATTCTGGTCTGGCCGTGTCTACATTCCTCAATGTTGTAGTTGTGAAATTAAACATGACTGCTAGGCCCTGAAGGGGGCGGAATATCTCAGGACCAAAAAGCCCAGGCTTGTATATAATTTCTTGTCAGAACAGTGCACTGCAGGTTGCTTCTGATTGTACTGGGATTACCCAGTACCATAAACTGTTTTTTCATATCCACAAAGGATACATGATTTCCCCATCAGAAATCCTGCAGCATACTTGGACATGTCAATTGTATTTATAATAGAACAACCAAAACCTGCAGAGTAATTTGTGTATTTACTCATTTTAAAAACAGTTTCAGCAAAGTTCCACCATTGAAAAGAGGTCAAAATGTAACCTAGACTCTGGAATCTAGACCAGTGGTTTTCAACCTTTTTTTCACTTGCGAACTTCTACAAAATTTCAAAGGGAGGTGTGGACCACCTTAGAAATCCTAGTCATAGTCTGCAGAACCTCAGGGATCCGCAGACCACAGGCTGAAAACCACTGAGCTAGACCATATGTAATGCTTTTGACAACGCATCAACATTTGATATCATGATTATGGGTGTGGTATTAGAATCACTGAATAGCATAGCTAGAATGAATGCATTTGCTTCCAAATAAGTAACAGGAAGCTCAATAAACCTCTGATAAAAACCTTTAACTTTATAATTTTCCTGTTTAATTTCTGCATCCAAGAGCCAAAACCAGACAGGTTCTGATTGCCCTCAGCTACCATTGATGTCAATGAGAGTTGAGGACACCGAACAGCACAGGATCAGACCCTGACTCTTCACATTTGTACATATTTCTGAATCTTGTACAGTAGGAACTCCCTGGAGCCCACACTTACAGCAGGTGTCCTGCATCTATCCTTTCCCAGTAAGTTATGCACATAGTTTAGCAGGATCTACTGGACCTTCTCCTTCAGAAAGGCCCCTTTTAATTTAGCCTGCTGTTTTGTGTAATAGATAGAGAGTTAAGAAAAAAAGAGGCTCTGGGGAATGCTGATAAATATTATCCTTCTCACAAAAAGCTACTGCAGCTCAAAAACATCCAAACCAAAGAGAGCTTGTCACACCCCATAATCACTTCTTATTTGGTATGTTGCTCAATAACTTTTGTTTTTTAGATACTAGGCTCTCATACATTAGTATTCATGGGGGAGGCAAAAATATTTAAAAGCATTATTTTTAATTCCCCTTGAAAATATGTACCATACAAGAAACTGTTACGAATTCTAACAGAAATTAAAAATGAATAGGGTATTCATGTAATGCCCTTGAATATTTCTCCAAAATGTGATATATTTTTTTTTTTTTGCTTGATCAAGCATCCATATAAAGTGTGTTTAAAAGGTAGCATTTTGAATTACATAAACTACACGCTGCTTTCTGAAGGAATTTTATTCTTCCTTTACCTGTTCCACCGGTTAATACATATAGTTTGAGCCAAAACAACATAATCTAATGTTTATATTGGTTAGAATAAAAACAGGGACCTTTTAAAACTTATTTCATGGTCAAGATTTTCAATAAATGCAGAGTTATCAAAATTTTGCAACAACTGTTAAGTATCATTTGAAGATAAACTACACATTGTCCATTCAGGGCCGGCTCCAGGCACCAGCCCACCAACCTTGTGCTTGGGGCGGCACCTGGAGGGGGGCGGCGCGGCGCTCCGGCCGCCGGGGAGAGCGGGGCCACGGCCGGGGCTCGCCGCCCTCTCGCTGCCCTGCCCCCTGTGCTCTGGCCGCCGGGGGGAGAGCGGAGCCCCCGCCGGGGCTCGCCGCCCTCCCCCCGGGGCTCCGGCCGCCCTCCCCCCCGGCGCCCTCCCCCCCTGTGGCGGCAAAAAAGCCAGAGCCGGCCCTGTGCCCATTGATTAAATATGTCATGAAGCAGATGCTGCTAATGGGCTGCTGTGCTCACAGAAGAGATACGCAGAAAGTCATTTAAAGTCCATTACTAGGACAGCATGATTAGGGAAAAAAAAACCACAGTCAGTTATTTGGAACTACCATATCTTGTTGCCTTGTCAAAATCAAGTCAATGAGAACAGTTTCGTTGACTGGAACCATTAAAAATAGTCTCCATTCTCCTCTTAATGGCATGGTTTTATACTAGGATAACTATTAACTTCAGCAGAGTTACTCTCGATTTACCCACTGTTAGTGGGATCAGAATCAAGCCCTGTATTTAGGCACTATTTTAAAGGAAGTTCAGGAATTTTTGAACTGTTTATTTGTGTTCAGGTGGCTGTGAAAGTTCATCTTGGGTCTACAGACAAGAATGTCAATGTTCTCAGGCATTTGTACACAATCTGAGTGTCGTTTCAGTTCAGATTGCTAGAGGCATGGTGATGTAGCTGATTGATTCATGTCTTGAAGACCTGATATAAAATCGCATTTCAATCAAAAGTGAGTTTGGTGCTAGTAGACACTTTGTCAGCATCATAAATCTTGACAGATCTCTGCATGATCGTTAGTCTCTGTTTGAGCGATGGTCATGACTTGGATCAGCAGGAGTTACAGAAAACAGGCAGCTATGATTCTCTGGGATGATGAAACTCTCATTGGTCATGAAAGACTAGTTCAAGCAGATGACAGAGCTTTTTCAACAGCCAGCCCACAACTTTCGAGCTTCCTATAGCACCAGCTGCACTTCATGTACAGTACCTTCCTATAGCTGAGGGTAATAAGGAATCCAACCACCTTCAGTACAAAGCCATATGTAGCTAGATTTAACATTCAATATGCATTTGCGAGCGCACTGTCTGTGAGTGAGAGAGAACTGACCAGACAGTAAAACCTCCTAATTCTGTTTCTTCTCACAGTGGGGAAAGAAGAACATGGGAATGACAAGTTTGTTTTTTGTTAGAACTTCTCTACCTGCCTCTGGAGTGAAAGAGTATCGTAAATGGGTGTCTTTGTAGATCACTCACAGTTTATTTAAATTTTGTAAGACATTCTGGTATCATAATGATAGGTATAATATAAAATCTAGATACAGTAGTTTTGCAGGTCAGGACTAGGGGAGCATCAGCAGAGATAAGTGTATTAAAATTTTATACAGTAACTACCTGCACTGTTCCTGGCTCTGTCCAGTGCATTTAATTTCTTGCTTTCCTGAGCACTTTATATACTTGCCTTTTTTTTTTTTTTTTTTTTTTTTTTTTTTTTTTTTTTT
>NW_020664444.1:20403398-20447512 GCF_002925995.2 Terrapene triunguis | reverse complement strand
AAAAAAAAAAAAAAAAAAAAAGAAAAAAAAGGCAAGTATATAATGAGTAGTCTATTATGCATGAATAGTAATTGATGCAACAGGTCCTAGTTTTTGTGAACAGGTTCTGTAAAACATTCTGTGTTACATAATTTTGGTTTAAAGCATATTTCATAAAACTGATCTAATGTATACTTGTGAAGGTGCTAATGCTTAGACATTTCTTGGCACAGTAGTTTATGATTGCTTTGTACTTCCTCTCTTGGTACCAGAGGTTTTACTAACAGCTAGTTCAGAAATCAACACCATGCCTGCAACATGAAGAATTAGCAGCCATCCACTGCTTTAATCACAATACTTTCTCTAACATAGCGGGCAGCACCATGCTCTTTGAACATAGCAAGTTATACAGAATTGTATTTAACTTATCCAAACATATTCTGAAGCAGGACATGAAATGATGCCTGCCTGGACAAAATGCAGCATTCTTTCTAATAGAATGTATTTCTGAAATAATAATTTGACAGTACTACTTGAGCAAAACATTCTAAGTGAATAAATTAAATTTGAGTGCATTACACATTTTATAAGATTCTTTTTATGTTCAAGATCAAAAGTAAGAGAAAAGTAAATTGCCTGCTTGTCATCTTAGTATTATTGCATTGAGTGGGTCACCCTGGCTTCTTATGGTGATAAGTTGGGTGAATAAAAACCCAAACCCAAACTGTGCATTAGTGAAGGAAGAGGTTTCATCAAATAGACTTCTGTTAAAATACAGCAGAGACCTGTTTCTGTTTCTTTGTTCAAGATGTAACATGCATTTTTGGCCAACATTTTCAACTGAAGGTGCCTGTAGTTAGACACCAAGGGCCAGATCCATAAAAGAGCTTTAGGCACCTAAGTCCAACATGTGGGCCCTCCCTGAGATTCTGAAAATGCCCACTAAGCTGCCACCTAACCCCTAAATCCCAGGCACTTAAGTTTCCTCCAGTGGGCATGTGCAAAACTTCCTATCTCCTGCCACTGCCAAGCACCCTAGCTAATAACTAATCTCTGGGATTCTCAAGCAAGTTGTTCCCCTGCCAATCTTGCGGGTGGGGCCCAGTCTTTCTCTGAGCCATAGAAGACAGCTGAAGGTAAGCAGGGTGGGATTTTTTGGCACTTACTGTATGCATCCAGTTGTTAGAGCACTTAGCTGGGATGTGGAAGAATCAGGTTTGAATCTCGACTCTGCCTGAATTGGAGCTGGGACTGAACCTAGGTCCCACACTCCAGGAGAGTGCCCAAGCAACCAGGCTATTGGGTTTTATGGGGTGGGGCTTTCTCAGTGTCTCCCGTTGAAGCTGTTCTACTTCGTATAAATAATTAATTATTTCTCGGAGCCGGGACTTGCAGAAGACTTGTGTACATCCGTAGCCATTGACTATAGTGTCAGTCTGTCTTGTGAATATTTAAATGATTTATACAAAGTGAAACCGCTTCAATGGGACAGTTTGAGACCCACCCCCTTTTGGAAGGTGGGACACCCTGGGTTCAACCCCCTGCTCCAGATGAGGCAGAATAGGGATTTGAAAACAGGTCTCCCACCTTCAAGGAGCGTGTCCTGGCATCTGGGCCATTGGCTATAAAGGGGTGGGTCTAGTGGTAGTGGCATTGATGCTATTTCAGTGCTGTATTAAAGGATTACCTTGATAAGTGTAGCTAAGTCACATTAGCATCAATAAACATTAAATATGCTGGGGAGGGGGATCAGACCCATTAAATTGCAAAGCTGAAAGTGCTTCATATGACCTAACCACATGTGTAACTAACCACATTTTAATTTCCCATAGGATGTATGAACTTGTTGCAGTATGGTAACAGGCCCCCTAAACAAGTTTTGAGATTGACAAGGTGGGTGGGGTAATATATATATATTTTTTTTTTATTGGACCAACTTTGGTTGGTGGAAGTAGGGTGACCAGATGTCCTGATTCTATAGGGACAGTCCTGGTATTTGGGGCTTTTTCTTATATAGATTTCTATTCTCTCTTCTCCACCCCTTCCACACACACGCGCGCGCGTACACACACACCTCCTGACCTGATTTTTCACACTTGCTATCTGGTCACCCTAGGTAGAAGAGACAAGCTTTTGAGCTTCATGGAGCTCTGACTCAGGTCTGGAAAAGGTAACCAGCGTGTCCTAGCTAAATACAAGGTGGCACAGCTTGTTACGCATAAGGGTTTAACACGTGTTGCAAGAAACCACTTAAAAGGAAGTGGGCACTGAACAGCCCTGCAGTCATAGGACAAAGAAGCCTTACTAGGTTACAGAGTGTTGTAATGAGCAATAAAACACCAGTGTCTGACCATGATTTTAGTGTCTAGCAGCATTATGACGTTAAGTTACAATGCTCATCTTTTGAAGGTGTGCAGGTTTCCTTGACAATGACCCCCCTGCTTGCAGGGCGATTTGGTTGGTCTGGCTGAGTGAAAGAAACAGTGCTTTATGGCTGGGGGAGGAGGGGGAGATGAAAACTGCTGCAAAAGAGGGAGAGTGGTCGCTGACTCCTCCTTTGGGAATGCAGGGTTTGAAAAGGAGCAGCATGGTGCCTGGAGCCTTCCTTTTCACAGGGTAGAACAAATGCCACCTGCAGGTAGGCTCTGTTTGAACAGGGCGTGGGTGACAGAATGCAGGCTGGTGCAAGGGGCCAGCTTCAAGCAGTGGAATGTGCTATGGCCTCCTGTGGGACAACCCAGCAAAGCCAATGGGTCACAGTTGTGGGCTGGGTTTTTAATGGGGGTTCTTATCCCCTCTATGCAAAATAATAATGAAAGTCAGGGGTGGGGTTTGGCCATGTTGTGAAGGCAATACTTCCACAAGAATGAATTCTGAGCCATAGTGGCAGGACCATCCAACCAATTGCCGGTAGACAACTTGTGGGTTTTCCCCAAGGCCAGCTTCAAGTAGCAACGGAATGGGCTATGGCCTCCTGTGGGACTACCCCAGCAAGGCTGTTGCGTCAAATTTGTGGGCTGGGTTTAATGGGGGTTCTTATCCCCTTTATGTACAATAATGATAATGAAAGATGGGTGAGGTTTGGCCATGTTGTTAAGACAATAATTCCACAAGTATGAATTTGGGGGTACAGTGGCAGGGCCATCCAACCAATTGCCTGTGTACAACTTGTGGGCTTTGCCTTGAGGCTTGGCTCCCGGAAAGGCTCCAGGGAATTACATTGCTTCATAACCTCTCTGGGGTTAACAATGGCATAGCACACGCCTTGTCTCATTTTCAGGTCCACTGATTTCTGGAGTTGGCACCAGGAGCCAGCTGGGAACCCAGGCAGATGCCACTAGCGCTATGGAACCTTGGCGCAGAATGGTTGTCAGTGTGGTGCGGAGATTAGTTGTTCCACGCACGTGGCCGAGCTACAAGAGAAGTTTTAATGATTTTATGCAATTTCAGGATCAGGAAAGCCAGTCAATAATATGGCCCATTATAGAGGAACAGGTACTGAGGTACATGCTGTCGTTGGCAACCCGTCAACTGGCATCCTCCACAATCTCGAATCGCCTTTCTGCTGTTACATTCGTTAGTAGGCTAAATGGTTATCCTGATCCTTGCAGTGGTTTTTTTTTTAGTTCAAAGGTTTTGGGCTGGGTGGTCGCGTTCCGGTGGCCCCAGGGTGGATTCCCGTCGTCCCATCACGGTTTACATACTTAGGGATCTCGTGCAGATCCTTGGCAATGTATGTCATTGTTAAACTTATGACAGTCAAAGATGGGTCAAGTTGGCCGGGGTGAATCTGTTATCCTCCGGAAGGGTGGTGAGTCTGGGGTCTGACCAGTTCAGGCTTTAAAGGTCTATAGAGTTATACGGCTGAAGAGGAAAGGGCTCCTTTTTATGTATGGTGATGGGAGTCCCCTCACAGCATAATAATTTGTTACCATGTTGAGATGGGGGCTGATGAGGTTGGGGCTGTCAGCCCATGAATTTGGTTCCCACTCATTCAGAATCGGGGTGCCAAAAGCAGCAGCACTGCCTCTGCTTCCATACCTAGCTATCAGGCTTTGGCATTCGGATGCGTACCAAACATATGTAAGACCTCAGATGGCAATTCAGCATTATATTGGACGACCAGCCATGCAGACGTTGGTGTGGATCTGTGGGCACAGTATTGTCTTTTAGGCTCATAGGCGCTCATCCAGGTTGCTCAAGGATTTGCAGGTGGGCTTCAGTGGTGAAGTGATGCGATGAGGGGCATGTTATGGGGTCAACTAATACCGATGCTATATGCTGTGTGGTCCCATCAGCGGCCCCCAGATATAATTGTGGTGCATCTTGGGGGAAATGATTTGGGAATGCTTGAAGGAGTGGAACTAATGCTCAGAACAAGGAGGGACTTGGGGCTGATCCTTGAACTTTTTCCAGGAGTTAGCATTATTTGGTCAGACATGCTTCAGCGCAGGGTCTGTCAGGGAGCCGTGAGCCCCCGCAGGGTGGACAAGGCAAGGAGGTATATGAACAGGGAGGTGGCCAAATTCCTTGGGACCACAGGAGGGACAGTAATTTCACAACCTGGCCTAGTATATGGGGCAGCAGAGTTGTTTCGGGAGGATGGGGTTCACCTGTCCGACTTAGGTGCTGTCATGTTTTAACTGATATAAAAGATGGCATTAGGAGATGTCTGGGAACCCGACTGGATTTGGGGAGGAGGCAGCCAAGCTAATATGCCTCCTTGTGGCGGATGTCCAGTGCAGGAACCCCATAGGAAAGTGACCGGATAAATGGCTTAGAAAAGGACTTAAAAAAAGGTGTTCATTAAAGGAATGAACTGGGGTGGTTGGGGACTCCTATGATTGGTACGGCAGGGAGCCAACCCCCCATTCTTATAACCCACCTTAACCCTCTTACGAGGGGGGGGGGGTGGATGGTAAGGTCCCGGCAATGGATTTGCTGGAGGGACTGGGAGGGAAAAAGAGGGGGAGCTGGTGGGAGCCCTTCACCCCTGGTATGGTAAGGTCCTGGCAATGGATTTGATAGAGGGTCCTGGATGGAAAAAGAGGGGGAGCTGGTAAAAGCCCCCCAGGTAATTATGGCATAAACTGCACACTGTTATCTGCCAGGTAGTCCCAGACATCTAATAATAAAGTTGCGGCCTGATTAAACCCATGTCAACTGTCTCCCGTCCTCCTTTTGGCATAGCCAGACAATGAAGAGTGAGAGGTTACATGAAGGTGAACGCTTTTCACAAAGCACTCATTCTGTTAAGTGATGGGGTGTTTTTGTCTCTCATCATTTTTCTGTGCGAGTTGAGTGTAGTATCATCTGGTTTCACCCACATAGTTGTTGGGGCATTTAGTGTACTAGGTGAGTTACACCACATGTTGTGCTAGGCATATGTAGGACCCATGGCTCTCAAAAACTGTGTTGTGGGTATTTATCATTGTAGCAGTGGTGGGACATCTGAAAGTTTTGCATCTGTTGTTAGGCCAGGGCCTGGTGCAGCTTTGAATTGGTGGGTCCTGGTCTGTGGGAAACTTGCTTCTGATGTTGAGGTTGCAGGGACGGGAGAGGGAGGGAGAGTTGTATGAAGGCCAGAAGAGGGGTAGTTGTTTGATACCCCATATGGTTTCCAACTCTTCACACTCGTAGTTGTCACCTACTTCCCCAGTCAGTGCAGGGGTTCTTTTTCTGTATTATCTCTCTTTCACCATCAGAAGTTGGTCCAATTACCTTACCAACATTGTCCCTCGTAGCCCTGAGACCAACATGGCTACTACAGCATTGCAAACAAGTTTTGAGTTGTCATAGAAGGAGGCACAGCACTAAGATCAGGGCAAAACACAAGACTAAAGTTACCTATCAGACTGCATCTTGCTGTGCTACTTATGGTGCTTTTATTTCCTCTCTTACTGCTTTTCCAATTATAAAAAAAATACAACAGTAAGGGGTTTGGTTTGGGGGGGAGAGCAGCTTGTCACTGCTGGCCGTTTTCTTTCAGACCAGTAGGATTCTGGGGAAGGCAATAGGATGTCACTTTAGGAATACACCAAACAACTTCAAGCTGAAGAGAGATTATTTTCCTTTCCAAGTTTAAAAAAAAAAAAAATTGTCACACAGGTTAACGTCTCCTTACAGCTATATCACTGTAACTTTTTCATAAAAGACCAGGAGATGAAATTGAGTTCTCAGATGACATTTTCTGCCTTCTGTGGAATTGTAGAGAAGAGCCAAGAAAAGTGACAGTAACAGGAGGAGAAGGGGGGAAAATAGGCTGCTGTGAAACTTGAAGAAAAACTGCTTAGAATTTATCTGTAAAAGTGACAATATTTTCTTGAAAAAACTTAGAATTTCCCCTCACACTGACAGCACTAACTCTCTTCCCATTTCACCTAGAAAGTTATTTTACATAGCCACTAATACTAAAGGTTTAATGAAAGGTATGGGACATAAATTTATTCTTGCAGCTTTAACCCAGAGGTAGCCATATTCTATTTCTGAATGAATATATTGCAATGTTTTGATGGAGCTGAGCAGGCCTTTCATTCTACTATAGGAGAAAGTCTTACAACATAGTACTATACAAGCAGATTAGTGTCAGGACAGAGGGGAACATGTCAGAGATAAAGGAGGTTGGTGGGTTTATTGGGGTGGAGTAGGTTGGAAGAAGTAGGTAGGAAAGGATTTAAAGGAAGAGAGAGGGTGAGGTTGGTGGACGAGAGGTGGGGAGCTGGAGCATTCTGTCTCTAGACCTGGAACAATTATATATCCATGCTACATGAATGACTGCTGTAAGTGGTGAATCATAGTGGGGGAAAAGGCCAATCAAGTGATCAGAAAGGCAAGAAAGGTGGAGGTAATGTGAAAGGAATAAATTGTACAAAAATATGCTTGGGTTTCTGTTACCTTGTTATCCCCATCCATTAGTTTGTTTCATACAACTGCTGTGTCTTTCGTAAACAGATTGTAAGCTTTTGGGGCATGGGCTGTCGTCTTATTGCATGTTTATGCAGCACCTAGTGTAATGGGAGCTCGAGCATTGATCGTACACTAAAGGCCCTAGCAATAATAAAGGGAAATACAAGCAGCGCATGGAAGTCTGGATTTGATATAGTGAACATTAAGTTGTATAAAGAGTGGGGAGACATGAAAGGAGAAACAGGTGCATGTTATACTTTTTACAGAAGCATATTTTATATCTTTTTTTAGAACCATATTCCCTTTTATAAAAAAAATTCCTCCACTAGTATCATGACCATATAGCCTTCATAATGCAGTGCTTTTCACTGAGGCTGGATAAAGGAACAGGAAACTCCAGAAATCATATTTTACATATAAATATTGAGACACTTGTTTAAAGTAAAAACAATACTGCTCCTGCATATAATGTGATTAATAAATATAAAAATTCAGGGAGAAGCAGTTTTTTTGCTACATCCTGTTTATGAAGTTCCTTAACCTCTGCATGATGAGGAAATCTTGAGTAAAGATTTTTTTTTTTTTTTTTTTAACTCTGGCATTCATTAAAACTAATCACTCAATCCTGCTGTAGTGAATTGACCTATGATTGAGACTCTGGCTATGTGAATGTAAGCATCTGGATAACTGTGAATAGGCTCATGTTGGTAAGGTTTAGAGAGGAGGACTCTAAAGAGAAATTTTTTTTTAAACATATGGGATGGGGCTGATAAGAGGGTAAAAGCAGAGAGAACAAACAGGGACTACCACATACTCAGTGCAGAAGAGTAGAATGAAGCCCGCAGCAGGACCATAGGGGCTCCAGTACAGAACAGGGTTATTTTCCTTTAATTTGCATGCGCATGCTTTGGAGAAAGTGATTGATAACACCTACGAAACAAAAACAAACAAACAAAAATCTGTTAAGGTTATTTTTCAAGTCTTGCACTGTGAGACTGTATATTCCACCCAAGCCCTGCCCAGTTTTGGTACACTGCAGTGCTATTATCATCATCTCACTTAGAATAGCTGTCTAGCTTCCAAGGATTATCACATGGGGCATTCCGTTGACTGACTTCAGTGAGAATCTTGCCTGACTAGGGACTGGAGGATGAACTCCCCCCTCTCTTGAGACTAGGGTGGGCATTTATAAAATAAAACTGGGTGACAAAATGGCAGATGAAATTCAGTGTTGATAAATGCAAAGTAATGCACATTAGAAAATGTAATCCCAACTATACATATAAAATGATGGGGGGTCTAAATTAACTGTCACCACTCAAGAAAGAGATCTTAGAATTATTGTGGATAGTGCTCTGAAAACATCCACTCAATGTGCAGCGGCAGTCAAAAAAGCGAACAATGTTGGGACTCATTAAGAAAGGGATAGATAACAAGACAGAAAATATTATATTGCTGCTATTTAATCCTTGGTACACCCACATCTTGAATACTGGGAGTTTTCAGCTTGGAAAAGAGACAACGAAGGGGGGATATGATAGAGGTCTATAAAATCATGACTGGTGTGGAGAAAGTAAATAAGGAAGTGTTATTTACTCCTCATAACACAAGAACTCGGGGTCACCAAATGAAATTAATAGACAGCAGGTTTAAAACAAACAAAAGGTAGTATTTTTTCACACAACGCCCAGTCAAGCTGTGTAACTCCTTGCCTGAGGATGTTGTGACGGCCAAGACTATAACAGGGTTAAAAAAAGAACTAGATAAATTCATGGAGGATAGGTTCATCACTGGCTGTTAGCCAGGATGGGCAGGGATGGTGTCCCTAGCCTCTTTGCCAGAAGCTGGGAATGGGCAACAGGGGATGGATCACTTGATGATTACCTGCTCTGTTCATTCCCTCTGGGGCACTTGGCATTGGTCACTATCAGAAGACAGAATACTGTTCTGACCCAGTATTGCTGTTCTTATGTTTAAAAAAAAAAAAAAAAAAAAAAGTCTTTAAAAGCATGATGGCTCCAGCCCATTTTCCACAGAACCTTTTAAAGATCTGCTAAATCTTCTGGGTTTTTTTTAAAAAAACTAGTTTGCTAGATTCATACAGCTAAGTCAAGGAAGTAGTCTTTTTACGTTTATTATGGTGAATTATAGATATCACTTTTATCCTAGGCGGATTCAAATTTGGTGTGTTGCACTGGAATATTCATTTTGATCAAAAACTGAAATTGGACTACTTTTTTATAAGTGAGTAAGGAGGACTCCGCCGCTGATAATCAAACTGATATTTCACTAGTCATTACGTATGTTCTATTGCGTGCACAGCAGCAGAATACTTTTCTGTTTAGAGAAGTTCAAATGGCTTTGAAAGCCTAGTTAATTTTTTCCCACAAGCAAGTGAAGACTGTTGGCCTACTTTATATCCTCTTTCAAGGCATTTAGAGGCTGTTCATGCCCTCCCACGGACCCTGCAAGTTGGCAAAGTCTGAGAGCTCAGGCTGCAGCCGAAGCCCAAACATCTACACCACAATTAAACTTGGCACAGGCCAGCTGCGGACGTCTAGTTGAAGTGGAGACATATCCCCAGGCCCAATCAAGAGCTCATCTAGAAGGAACTCCAGCGTATCCCTGGTTGGGAGACAAACTGGATTTCTTGTCCATTCAAGAGCACCATGAGGATCACGTTCTCAGAATTCCCTGAAACACATAGATTTGTGAAGCATTTGAGCGGGAAGTTCATGAACGCCCTTTGATATTCAGGCTTTAGAAGGCAAAATATCATGTTTCAAGCCCACAGCTTCAGGTACTGTAAGTCCAGGAGTTAGGAGGCTCAAAGATGCTGAAGTGATATCTATAGGAATCAGAGATGGTGGGTGGCTGGGCCAACCCTTCTGCTAACTTCTTGAAGATTCAATATCTCAGTTGACATGATGATGTGTGAATTGCCATCTGCTTAGGCAGATGACCCTTAAGCTGGCTGCTCTTTTGTTCAAATTTATGTAGTTTTAACCAGAGTGGCTTACTGTAAACCAGTTTTAATCTTTTGCATTTGTACTTTTTAGTTCTTTTCTTAAAGAAAGCTTGATTCTCAGTGGCTGGTAACCATTAAACTCTGATTTGCAGCTCAGGGCATGTATGACCCATTAGTGCGGAGCAAGTTGAGGTGTAAATCGGCAGTGCTCCAGTGTGCCACACAGTCACTCTGCCTGTGGACAGAAAGTTCCCCAGTGCACATTGGGTAAGACAGTACTCACTAGAGAGTTTTCAGTGCACAGCAGTAGGGTCCCCACAGCCAGT
Organism: Terrapene triunguis; assembly: GCF_002925995.2. Taxonomy (NCBI): domain Eukaryota; kingdom Metazoa; phylum Chordata; order Testudines; family Emydidae; genus Terrapene; species Terrapene triunguis. The sequence continues at coordinate 20,437,333 of NW_020664444.1, read as the reverse complement.
GTGTGTGCACTATGCTGGAATGCTGTATATTTACACCCCAGCATGCTGTTAGCTCTTTTATAGACAAGTCCTAAATAGAACCTTTAAACTAAATTTGGTACTGTTTGCTAACCAGGAGAATACATTATACCTATTTATTAAAGAATATAAAACACTTTCAGCTTCTTAATTTATTAGTTAAAATGCATCATTCACCCTTTTCTATTTACTAGATTGACTTTTTACTTGTGATTTGTATCAAGCTGAATTTGGATGGAAATTGGAATTCAATTAAAAATGCACAAAAACTAGCATTTTAAATTGTTTTAATTAAAGAAAACTACCTTAAATGTGCAGATACACAAGTTTAGTTTTTAATGCAAAACACATTTTGTATTAAAAACTGATTTATTAAACAGAGGAAGTATTATCTGTAGTTAGTGAAATGGACTGATTATTTCAGGCTACTACTTCCTTTAAGATTTCAGATGTAGTAGATCTTATCCTCTCACACCTTATTTTTTATTCAGATTGGAGGACAACAAGTTTTTCTTCTTTTTCAAACTTTAAACTGAGCTGGCCAAATAAACTGAAATGAAAAAAATATTCTCTCTGTCCTCACTGCTGCTGTCAAAAGGTGTTTTAACATTTTCACAAACAGTGGTTAGAGTGACTTCCACCAGATCAGTGATTAGACTTTAAAACTTTGTCAAACTTATACTGCTTAAATATTGTAATAGACTATACTAAATTTAGGCCTTAATTAAATTTGAAATTATTACAGAGGCTCTATTTTTTAAATAAACTTGTATTTTATTTGAATTTTTAAAAAAATTCTGTTTTTACCTGTCCTGGTTTTAATCATTAGATGCCTTATGTTGTGAACTGCTTGGCGAGCACACAGTGGGCGCTAGTTTAACAAAAAAATTCCTGCTCTTGGAGCAAGAGAATTTCCCTTGCTTCATTCAGGATTTAATTTGTACTTTCTTGTTCCACTCCTAAAGTACCAGTAAGTCATGCAGGTCCTATTGTTGCTTGTCACATGAATGATCAACAAATCCAAAGGAAATCCTAAGAATAGAGGAAACACTACCCTTTTGAAATGATGGTGACTCTAGCAAGTTGTTCTGCCGAGCTTCCTGGAACAATAATTTGCCTTGAATTAAAGGGGGCCTCTGAACTCCCTCCATAGTGCTGAAGATGAATCTGGTTGCTGATTCTGGAAATTCTCTTAGCATGAAAGTAGCTCTGTCAATACTGTTTTGTTTAGGCTATTTAAACTGTGGTTCAGCTGTAATGCACACAGAGATGGCTATTTCAGTATTCCACTCAAACTGCGGCTTTGATGATACACTGCTGTATCTGATCAAACAACTTTGTTGGTGTTGTCACTGACACTGAAAGCAGCTAACCATATATTTTTAAATCTGTATCTATATCTTTTAAAAAAGGAACCAAACTAGGTTGCTTTCTTATTCCCAATACCTCACAGAAATGAATAAAGTTAAATACTGCATTATTCCTCATGGAGGGGCGGGAAAAAGTCACTTTGCCTACACATTAAACAACTTACATTCAGCCTTACAGTGAATTTCTGTGCTAACATTTCTTAGCTTTAAGATGCTTGATGCTTGGCGGGCCGCGTGCCAAGGGTTGTCAATCCCTGCATTAGGGGATTACCTGAACAGAGTTCTTGAGGATAAGGCACAATTTTCTCCCCAGTTGTCTCTAGCAAGAGATTGAGTCAAAAGTATTTCTTCTTTTCAAGGCCATAGTGATGTTACCTCAATATGGTTTAAAATACAAATGGTGTAATTTAGAAACAAGATTAATTAAGTATACAGAGAAAAATTAGATTACAAACAAAATCATTGTGTAACATACTCTGCAAGAGTTAATTCACGTTATTATAGTACCTCTTTCTCTTTGCAGCTTGTCAGCCTCTCCACTCCAGGTAGTTTTCATCTTCCTTCCCCACCCATCTAACTTAGAGGCCTCTTACACGTTTCAGGTTTCTTTGATGTGCCTGGCTTATTTATATTCCAGACATCCTTCATAAAGGGGTGTATCTCCCAATACCTCTGGACAGGAGGTCTGTCTTCTCATCCTGTAATACACAAATAAGGGAGCCACCTAGGCAGACCCATCATATCTGACCACAGCAGTGTTACTGAAGGAATATTGGGACTCAGAAAAATCATCCTCAAACCACTCACCACACAAAGGGCCAGCTTCCTCCAGAAACTCCACAAAATTATCAGGTTCTCTCAGAACACCATCCTTGCCACCATGGATGTCAGCTGCCTATACACCAACATACCTCACAATGATGGCTGCCTGCCTCAAACATTTACCAGATAATGTACAATGCTCAGATATCCACCCCAAAACTTGTCCATTTCATCCTTCCCCGTAACTATTTTACATTAAACATACACACCATAGGAACAGCTATGGGTACTAGGATGTCTCCCCAGTATGCCAACCTCTTCATGGACCACTTTGAGGAAGAATTTATGGATAAATGCACCCTGAAACTAGTCATATACCTGAGCTACATTGATGATATTTTTATCCTCTGGCAGCTAACCTACAGACCCTCAAAGATTTCCACCACAATTTCAATTACCAGCCCTCCATTAAACTCTCACTAGAACACTCTCACACTAGCATCAACTTCCAGGACACCACGATCAGGTTCAACAATAGAACCACAACAAACCCACGGATTGCCACACCTACCTTCACAGATCCAGTAACCACCCCAAACACACCAAGAAATCTTATCTACACCCAGGCACTCAGATTCCACAGAATATGCTCTGAGGAGAACATCTGGGATATACATCTTAACACACTTAAAACTGCCTTCACCAAACAAGGGCACTCCACCAGAGAAGTAGATCGCATCATAGAGCAGGCCACCCAAATACTGCCAGGAGAACCTGCCTTGATACAAAAATGAAACCCCTTTTGACTGCACACCCCTAAGTTGTCACCTACCAACCATATGGGGTAACGAACCATGATAACCCATACTCAATGGGGACCACAGCCTAAAAGAAATCTTTCCTGAATCCCCCTCCCCTTTCTGGCTTTTAAACAATCCCCCAACCTCATCATCAGCAAGGACTCAAAGCAGCACCAGACCCTGTCAGAACAACAGATGCAAAAACCTGTAGACATCTCTCCAATGCTATGATTTGCAACACCCCACATAACACACTTCCCAATATCCAGGGGTCCTGCACATGTCTATCACAACATGTGGTACACCTCATCGAATGCATTAAGGGCCACAACAACAATGTGGATGAAACCCAGCAATCACTACACTGTTGAATGAATTCACACATTAAAAACCATATCACTTGTGGGTGAATACTTGTCACAAACTGATGTTCTTAGATGACCTCAGTCCTCATCCTCAAAGGAAACATGCATGACACCTTCAAAAAGACAAGAGCTTAAAGTCATAACTTTGCTAGACATTAAAAATAATGGACTGAATAGCGACACTGTTGTGCTAAGCCATAAATCCAATTTAGAACCCACTTAAATACCCCACCCCCCACCCCATTACTGGAGAGGTATTAGCGGGCCACTTTCACTTGAATAGTCCCTTGAAATATGTAGTAACTAGTATACTGTACAACTCTGTTCCACCTTGTATTTAGCTGAGACATTTTCCAGATCTGAAGAACTCTGTAAAGGCTCAAAAACTTTTGTCTCTCACCAACAGAGGTTGGCCCAATAAAAGATATTACCTTCCCCACTTTGTCTCCCTTCTCATCCTGTGTCTGTCCTATGTTTTAAAGTCATTCACTCTTATAATCATTATCCCTTAGAGTAAACAGGTTTGAGGGTCCTGTTACCTTTAGTTCTCCAAATGTTAATTGGAAGGTAATGTGTGGATCCAACAATTGACTTTCCGCTCCTATCTACATGCACCATCCTCTGGTTAATTGCTTGATTTAGAATTACAAAAGGACTTTCAACAACACCATGCTCTCACATTTTTACTGTTTCTGATCAAAGGAGTATTGGGAAAATAGCTGGCTTGAATCGGAGTTTAAAGATATGGGGCTCCAATATTTTTAAAGGGATTGGGAGGTTAGTTGGTCTGAATATCAATATGTTGCTAATATTTATTTTCTTCTTAAATGTAATATCATGTAACTGATTCCCTACTAATTTCACAATTTCTGAATCCATTAGATAAAAAATGTCCATTAAGAAAATAAGGGTAAGCACGACAAGTTGTAGCTGTTCTTAGTCATAAATATCTCTTCAATTATAGTGGCTGCATAAGCCTAAAAAAAGGAGATCCGACTGTTTTTAAGCTCATTTTCTTCGTAGGCTGTAAGTGTTAACTAAATATATATCATAAATATAATAATATATATTATTTTTAAACAGGCATTAAAGCTGTATTTTCTGGACACTACCATAGGAATGCTGGAGGGTCCTACAAGGATCTAGAGATGGTGGTTTCATCAGCAATCGGATGTCAACTGGGAGAAGATACCCATGGGCTTAGAGTGGTCATTGTCACAGCTGAGAAGATTGTTCACAGATACTGCAGTTTAAATGATCTGAGTAGCCAAGGAATAGAAAAAGAGCTGATGGATTTGATTAAGCAAAATTAGCCATTTTCTAACTGACAAGTTTCCAGTTTTTTTTTAATTCACATCTTTTATTTCACAGAGAGAAACACCAACTCAGCAAAAACAAAAAAGCCTACCACGGGCTGAAGATGATTCCCAGTTGTGTATTATGCACCAAAATACTTGTCTTAACTCATTACCATCCTAAATAACAAAGCAGAAAGGTATGCAGAGATATTTATACCTTTGAGGGGAAATGAAACCAATTATAATATGAAAAATAATAGAAGTAATGCTTTCGCTATTGATTTTGTAATGGGAAAGAGCTATTCTGGGGATTAGCTGCTCTATTCCTGGATCAGACTTTTATAGCTAAGTAAGCATATCCATGAGTAGAAGCAGTGGCTTCTGGATGACAAACTCAACTCTAGTCCACCCTTCTGTTCTAGTTTGGCCAGCAAGATGCATCTCAAAACCATTATACTTAATGTTCTCTATTAAGTTCTTGATAATCCTCCAGAAAGTGACAAAGTAAATGTGGCATGTTCGTATTCAGTATGGGCTAATCCAAAGCCCATTGAAGTCAGAGAGAAGACTTTCATTGACTTCAGTGAGTTTTGGATCTCACCCTATTTCTGCTTCCTTCCAGTTGATGTCATCTCCCATCCCTAGCCTTTACTTCTGTAATATCTTCAGAACCACTACAGCAATCAGAGCAAACTGGATTCGTCTCTGCCTAGCAAATCACCATTGTGGGTGCTGTAAGAGAGACAAGACTCACAATTTGGGTCTTCAGGAGTGGAGGTTAGAAAAGCCTGTAAACTAAGAAAATATAATAGGAAAGCCATAAAGAGAAACTAAATATAGAAGAATCATTTTACTGTTGCTTTTGGCATTTAACCGCAATTAAATTTGCTATTGAGAGTTCCCTGTAAGAGCATATCCTCTTTAGAAAACAGCTGACTCCTAGACAAATGGAGATTTATGGATGTCCATAAAGAACACCTACAATATTGTAGAGACAGAATACATCATCTCTCTTGTACATATAGAAATGTCATTTCTATAAGAGGATAGTAGAGAGATTTAGATATGTGAGAGATGTGCCCCTCTGTACCCCGAGTTAGTTTCGGTGAAGTCTCCGAAAGCCTGTCAGGTAGTTTATTACTTAATTTTAACTGTCAGCTTTTCATGGAGATGCTCCACACTACATGTTAGGGAGGCTGAGGAGATTCTGACATTTGTCAGGACTATTCTGGCTACTGACAGCACAAATTGAATAATTAATTAGGGTGAAATTTCAAAGCTGTGCTTAATACAGGGAAATATTTTTATAAATAGGCAGACAGGAAAACCAAGGTATAGGCTGCCTCCTACACAGCCATAGATGCCTCAGCAGGAATCAGTTTATCCACACAACCCATTATATAGCTTTCATGGTTTAAGAAAGGTTTAGAGCAGAGCTGGGCAAACTATGGCCAGCAGGCCCGTCCTGCCTGGGGAGGCTACCCCCGGCCCCTCCCCTGCAGCCTCAGCGTGCCACTCCTACCGGGCGGCGTGGCTGGCTCCAGCCGGGGAGCGGGGCTGCAAGCTCCTGCTGCTCTGAGCAGTGTGGTAAGGGGGTGGGTGGGGGGTTGGATAAGGGGCAGGGGATACCAGAGGGCAGAGGGGGTTGGATAGGGGACAGGGTCCCGGGGAGTGGTTAGGGACGGGGGTGTGAATAGGGGTTGGGGCAGTCAGGGGCTGGGAGCAGGGGGCAGTTGGTTGGGGCGGAGGTTCGGGTGGGGTCAGGGAATGGGGAACGGGGTTGGCGTGGGAGTCCCGGGGGTCCTGTCAGGGGGTGGGGGGGTAAATAGGAGTCGGGGCAGTCAGGGGACAAGGAGCGGGGGGGGTTGGATAGGTCAGGGGTTTGAGTGGGGGCAGTCAGGGGGGCCAGGCTGTTTGGGGAGGTACAGCCTTCCTTACCCGGCCCTCCATACAGTTTTGCAACCCCGATGTGACCCTTGGGCCAAAAAGTGTGCCCACCCCGATATAGAGCCTCCAAGTGGCCTTACATAGTTGGATATTGTTTTAATAGTCTGGTTTGCAAGACGCCACCTCAGATTTGGCAGCTAATGTCCTTCACTAAGGCTAAGGACCAGATTTATAAGGATATTTAGGCTTGAGTTTCAAAAGCATCTAGGTGCCTAACTTCCATTGATTTCAATAGTAGTTAGGCACCTAGTAGAATTTTCAAAAGTGCCTATATGTAGCTTTAGACACTTAAAAATCTGGCCCCAAATGTGTTGAGATTTCTTTGTCCTTACTGCTAGTTAATGCTTTAGAGTGGTGCTCCCCGTACAGTTTGTTGCAGAAGGAAGGGTATTCCAATGTTACTTATATCATTTAAGTATGTCAGTTCAGGTTATGGTAGCTCAGCGGAAAGAGCAGAGAGTATGATAAGCACTGGATGGTTCTGTTGGTTTTGCCCCATATATTAGAGTGAGCAGAAAAAAAATAAGGTGGTTCATTTAATTGTGAGGGTGATATTTGGGAGAGCCGAGAGAGATTTGAAAAGAACGGTTTTCCGTAAACATGAGAAATTAATAGAATGGGTATGAATGAGTGGTTCTAAAAATTTTAGAATTTATGATTTTATAAATGATATATACACAAGTGGAATGATAAAGCATGAACGTGTTTATGCAGAACCATTTTAACTATACAAACTGATAACTCAAATTTCAACATTAATTCATATTGTATAAATAGCTCCAAGTTTGCTTTTTATAAGAGATTTTTTACCATAAATTGTTCATTGTCTTCTCACTAAAGAGTGTTACTACACTGTAAAATCTTTTTAAATCCAATTAAAAAAAATTTATATTCCAAATATTGTGTACCTTGTGATTTCTAAGACTATTTTAACTGTTACAAACCCTTGTAAAAACAAAAAGATACTAGCTTTATAAAATACAGAAGCTTCTGGTGTCACATTGTTGAATTCAAATATTAGATTTACTGAATCTTATACTTTATTTGAATGGAACTAATGTTCCAGAAGTTTTGGTTTCGTTTTATATATATTAATTTTCATGATTGAGTGAAGTATAAGAAGCTTCAGGAATTATACATTAATTATACAGTCTACCATGAGAAATAAATATACTGCATAAATCAGGGCTTTCAAGTCTTATTAATAACGAATCTTTCAGATCCATGATGCTATGCTGGAATAAAATAAATACAAGGATCACTGAGCCAGTGGTGCCAGCCTTGTTGCCATAGGCCCACTTCTATCATGGGTTTGCTTTTTTCCTAGGCCACTTCCTATCCTTGAGAAGTCCTCCTGAGGCTGAAACCCAGCGGACTACCCTGTCCTCCTTCAAATCCCTCCCTAAAGACCCACACTTCGACCTAGAAGAATATAAGCTGCGAGGCAGCTGTATGTTTTTTTTAAAAATGGAACTAACATGATGTGCTTAGTATCACCCCACACATTTAATGACATTTAAGGATAAAACTTTGATCAGCTAAAAGTGGGAGATACTCTGACTGCAGGACATCTACAGCGGATGGCTGCCTGTCCGGCTTACCAGCAGCTGGCTCAGCAGCAAATCTCCAGTTAGCCCTCCAGCGAAGGAGAAGTAATTGCTACTTTAAAAAAAAAATCCCAAAATGTCTGATGTGTGGTCAAGTTTGGCAGACATTATGGGCAACAGGAGGTTTACCCTGGCATCCCCACTCATCCTCCACTTCACACAGCACAGCGTTTGCACAGCCTCTGCAGTGTGTATGTGCACATGCTTCCTGCTGGCTTGCAGGGTCAGCCCCTTATTGTCTGTATAATTAGAAGACCAATACATTTTAATTGGGAATTAGAATCTTGGTTAAGGTGACAGGAACAATACCAATCAGCAGCAGCTAGTGCTAGTGACGTGTGAACTCGCTGTGTGTGCCTGTTTTTCCAGAGGAAGGATGCAACATGTGTCCATACTTTATTACAAAACAGGCGTCACTTTCCTGATTTTAGTCATGTTACACCTTTTTTATTGCTTAGCAAAGTACAGTAGTGTCCCAGCTGGCTATTGCAAGAATATACAAGCAAATGTCTAAAACATTTCTTAACCTGAAGGTTAAGAGATTTGAAGCAAGGGTATCTCGCATATTAAAATACATTATAAAAAAAAATGTTTGTAACCTGGAACTTTATCGTGGATAATCAACAGAAAAGGTAGGTTGAGGAGTCGTGGTGCAAGATAAAGAATACAAGTTGCTACAAAGCTGGACAGCAGATCTTTTGGGGAGTCTTATCAGTGTCTCATTCACTGATCAGATGAGTTTTCAATTCTAGATCAATTCACATTTATTAAAGCAATGATTAATACATATTTCTGGTTTTTAAAAAATAAGGCCCAATTCTGAAGATCTTGGGGAGAACAGGCAAGGGGGGGCAGGAAAGGGTGGTGGAAATCGAATTAATGGAAGTTCTACCCAGGTAATGACTGCGGGCTTGGATCTGTAGTAATTATATTTACTCTAGTCACTTTGGAAAAAATAAGTTAAAAGCTATTTCGTATGCCCGAGGCCCCATTCTGAATTTTCTTTTACAATCATATTTTCCTTTAAGATGTTTCTCTCTCTCTCTCCTGTTATATTGGAGACTATTTCCCCCATATAGTTAATGAAACTGACTACGCACAAAATAGTGTCAGATGCACTAAGCAAGCAAACTGAAAGAAAAATCTAGTCGCTTAGTCTTTATAGTTGCTGCTTGTAACAACGGCAAGTAAGAGAAATGTCAGACAGACATGTGATTTAAAAGTTGATAGTGCCCCTTCAATATTGTTTGATTCAAGCCTAATCAGCCTGGATGAACCACATTGCTAGAATGGGGACACTGATCTACATTACTAAGCCATCTACTTTCCATTAGTTTCTCCCGAATATGAAAGTAAAGCAGGAATATATACATACAGATCTTGGTGAGGATCTGATTACAGAAGTGACTCATGTATAGTCTTATCTCTAATAGTGGGGGGGAAATTAGATACACAAGCAAGGTCTAATATTTTTCAAACCGAACATGTTTGTTCTCATTTTTCAGGAGTTTTAAATGAAATGCCAAGATGTTAGAGGTGATCAAGCTGATTCCATAATTTGCCATCCGTTCAAACTTGGTTCATCTTCTAGGTTATAAGTAGAGCAACACTAGCTACGTTCAGAAGTGCTCAGAGGCAACATTCTTAGTAAAAACAACGAGGAGTCCTTGTGGCACCTTAAAGACTAAAGTTACTAAGGTGCCACAAGGACTCCTCGTTGCTGATCCAGACTAACATGGCTACCCCTCTGATTCTTGTTAGTGTGTGTCTAGGCATATCTAACATAAACCCCATATAAGGTGTTGACAAAAAATGAAAACCCTCTTTTCTGTAAGAGTTTTTAAACTTTGTGGGAGGTTTTAAAGCTGAATTTATTGACTTTTTGTTGGGGAGGGAGGAAACTTTAATGACCCATTTTGAACAGAAGGTAATCAACACTAGAACTGAGCAAATAATTGACTTATTAATTTGGCTTCCAAACAAAAAAACCCCCAGAAAAATAAAAAATGGTTCGGTCAAACGAAAACTGTCCTTTTTAACCTAGCAAACAACAAGCTTTTCAGTTTGAACTAAATGTTTTGTTTGACTCAACAATTTTTTCTAGGTTTTCATTATGTTTTTTGGTTTTTCATTTCCAGTGTTCCCATGTACTTAAGTACTTTGAAGCACTCTACTTATTATGTTGTACTTAGTACCTGTATTTAAGTACATTTTAAAGTTATTTTATATAGCTTCTTTTTAATTTGCAAGTACTTTTTCAAAATAGATTTTTGAAACAATCACATCACTTCCAACTGTCCCAGATTCTGGAGGCCCCCAGACCCCACTATCCCAGCTTGGGCACTTCAGACCCTGAGCTCCAGCTTCCAGGCTTCTTTCTGTTGATCCTGGTGTTGTCTGATTGGTCATTCAAACAGGCGGTTGGGAGACTCACTCCCCAGCCCAACAGCAGTGGGGAATGGGAGACTGCCAAGAAGGAACCATCTTCAGGATGGTGTGTTGGAGATTATTGAAGAGAAATGCCCATTTCATGGAATTGATGCTGTCTGTACATATTTTATACATAGATATAGATATAAAAAAAATGGAAGTAAATTTATAAATTTACATTTAAGAAATTTTTTCATGGTTATTCCATGCTTGTGTCTATGAATAAAATTTCATTGTTGCGCTTCTCTCTTCCACAATGTGCTTATATTATTTAGGTAGTTGTCCGTATATTGACTAGACAATTGCAGGGAATAGGGGAGCTAAAAGTATTTGCACTTATGCTTATAAATACATAGTACTATTTCTACAGCATATTTGAAAGTACTTCTGTAATAGTGTAATTGGCACTTATATTTAAGTCCATTTTATCAATATTTAACAGCAACACTGTCACTTCAAAATGAGCTGTTATGACTTAAAATTCCAATTTTTTGGCAAAACTATTTGCCAGATTTGACAAGAATTAGTGTAAAGGTTTCAGTGCCCTGTAAAATATATCTTGTAGTGCATTTACTGTTTGCTGAAAAACAAATTCATCCAGCTCTAGTCAATACCCCTAAAACAATGAGGAGCCAACTTCTGCTTCAGGTCCATTGGCCTAAATGGACTTGTATCAGTGCAGGTGAGAGCAGAATGTGACCTAATTTTCAATCCAAGTGCTGGTAGATTCTTTACCACAGTGGAATTGCTTGGCAAATACCACCAGTGTTTTTAAAAAAATCAATTTCTATCAGCAAAAAATGACAAGTTTGTTGGATTCATTTACTTTGCCAGGAATAATTAGCTAATTTAGTATTTATACTGATGTCTTAACTAATTAGAAATGGCAGAGGTCCTTATGGTCACAGTGTCTCATCTTGTTTATGTACAGAAAAATAATTCATACTGCGGTAATTTATGAGAGTCCACCCATGGAGACACTCTAATTGTCATTCAAGAAAACAAGCTTTTGATGTTGTGGAGATATTTCTCTATCTCCAACAGGGCTGATAATTGTAACTCCTGTCAGTGTATGAGTGGCTTTGGAGTGGGATGCCATGAAAACCTCAAACTGCTGATGAAACAAAGAATAATTGAGTTCTCGTGCATTTCTATGGCTCTTGGACTCACTCTAGGTGGAAAAATGTATAATCAAATGACCACAATTCATCTTAGTTTCCTGAGAGCAGCTAAAAGTCTAAGGTTCTCGCTGAAGAATTTAATCATGTGTAGAAATGTCAGGTTAAAAACACCAGAACAATCTGTGAAAGAAATCTAATTCTTCATAATTAAATTCAATCTGAAGGAGAAACCTGTGATCAGGGTGCTCACAGGACATTCAGAATAGCTTTGGCAAAACAGACGGTTCTGAACTGCCAATTTGTTTTTCATTTTAGTTTCAGAAGTAAACGCCTTTCTTTATCCCTGAACCCCTCCAAAGTTTACCCCTTGAAACTGTGTATTTGTTGTTTGAATGCAGTGACTCTTCCCTCCTCCCCTTTTACTTTTCTTGGTCCAACACTGTCTGATCTCATGTTTTTTTGTAACTGATGATAGGGTGTTAGTAGTGCAAGATGTCACTAGTGTTTTTTGGGGGTTGTTTTTTTGTTGTTTTGTTACAGTATATAGTGCCACTGGTATGCATGTTTATAAGCAAGGCAAAGTCCCTGTCCAGGAATGATTCAAACCATGGATTGAAGAGCATTATTTGAGGAGTTCTCGTTATTTAATTACATAGTTTTGTGGTGGTTCTTAATTACTTTTAGGTGTTTCAGTTTTAATACAATCAGAGCATGAGGGGAAGGAGCACAGAGCTGAGAATGCCAAAAGAAAAGCTAATAGTGAGAAGAGGATTTTGAAGAAGGGAGAGATGGAAGGTGATCAGGGTACAGAAAGGCTGTACCATTTAAAAGTGCACAAAGGGAGGTATGGGAGGAGAAGACTCATGCAGAGGGGGATTCTAAACTGGAAGCGACTAATGAAAAAATGGCACTTTCTAAGCCAACAGACCTGCTTTACTTTAAAAAGGAAAAACACATAAATTTTCCACTCCTAAACTTGCAGAGCCAGCACAACCATGAGAGAATGTACTGAGTTATCCTGCTTCTTGTGCATCAACAGAATTATTAACTAAGTTTCTCAGGTAAGACACATTTCTACCTTCAGGGAATCCTCTGCAACGCAAAAGAAGGCACTGGGATTGCACAGCCATCAAGAAGGGCAGAATTTTGCCCCCCAAAAGGAAGAACTCCAAATGGATTTTTAGATCACAGTGTCAATTTCAGAGCTAGCAATGAGAAACAATATATTTTCTTGGACCGAATTAAGGAAATTTGATCTGGAAGTCTAGACACAAGAGGGAACAGGCACACTGCATAGAAACAGAGGCCTTAGCTAAACTGCTTTTTCCTAGTGGAAGACACGGCCTGAGATAGAGGAAATACAACCAATGATGTAGAAAGAGCACCTCAATACAGAGAAATCCAGTTTTTGCCATAGGGTGGGTTTTACCAAACACATTCACAAACTAACTTTATACCATAAAGCCATCAACAGTCAGCGTTTCTTTCTATCTCAGTTGGCTGACAAGTACTTAACACACACTATGGTGCTAGTTGAGGGCACAGATCCCCTTGCAGGAGGTACTCTGTCCCTGGCAAGATTGGGCTCCTTCTGACTGCTTTTGTACACCAACATCACAACGAAAAATATAATGCTCAGTGGTGCTGATTTCAAGAGGTTGTTATCATGTTGGTGGTTTTAGAGCCTTAGGAGAATAATTATGGATGAGTCCAACATAAGCAAATATTCACCATATTAAAACATTTCAGTGCTTAAAAGACCCATGCTCCCTCAATCCGTGTATTTCCTTGTGCGAGCCACTGAAGGCAAACGCAGTATTGTTTCCACTAATATTAACGCTGTCAATAAGCCTCTTTTGTTAATGTTCTCACTAAGCCGCCTTTGCAACTGCAGTTTGAATACTAATACGCTAATGTCCTTTGAAAGAGACACTTGTAGGTATGATAATTATTGTCAAGAATCCCTGCCACACAGAACTCTGACAGAAGCTCCCTAGCACTGTGATATGCACACATCGGCCACAGAATTCCAGCTTGTATAATGACATAGTGATATGAGGGCAATGCCACATCAATATTCTACCATAACTGTTATCTCAACATTGCAAGGGTACATCTTTCTGCCAACTCAGTTCTGAGCCCTAAGAAATCACAACATCAAACAGTACTGGGCTCTCGTGAGGATATGCTCATTATTTAAAAAAAAAAAGACAACTCCTGATGTTTTGACAGGGCTATTTCCCCAAGATGGCATAGGCAGAGCAGACAAATGAAATCCTATGGAGTGACAGCTATCCCTAGCAGATGAAAGAAGGTCCGCTAAGAGACTGTAGAAACAAATAACTTCTAAATGCTGCAACCTTCACTCCCAGAATGTGGCTAACCCAGCGTAGTTCTGAATCCACAAAGAGGGAATGCAGTTACCTTACTCCATGCTACCTCAAGAGAGGAGCAAGTGATGTAGGCTACAGTCAGTGGCCCAAAAGTCTGTCACTGTACAGACCCAGCTATAATAGCGTAGCAAACTACCCCTCAACTGTATTACAACGCCTGCTCTACAGCAGTAACAGCCACAGCGCTGCTCAGTGCCAAGCTGTGAGGAAGGACTCCTTTCCCATCTCTCACACCTTACCGCTCCTGTACAAAGCCAGTTTATATTGGCCTGGTCCAGGCAAGGCAGGCTTCTACTGTCAGCCTGGCAGGTTACTGGGCACATGAAGAACACAAAGAGAGAAACTTTGTCAATTAGGTAAATTAGGTTGAATTCATCCCTGCAGTCCTCTGGTATCAACAGATTTGGGTCAGATGCACGCCTCTTGTAACTCCATGGGTAGCGATGGAACAATATGAGGGATATACGTGGCCTGGTAATTACAGGTTTGTAAATTTTTTTGTTAATATTTTTTTAAATAAAAATTGTTCCTTTGGAACACTAGCAGCAGTTTGCGTCCATGCTAGCTCCCGTAACCCCCCACAAAGCAATTTTATTAATCATCCCCAGGTCGGGACAGTCAAAGCTGTTAGATGCTGCTATTGGGACACATTTTCATTAAAAAGATATTGTACAAACACCATCGATGGTTAGTATAGCGAGACCAGTGTGGCAACGATCACGATAACCATTAGATTAAACTCCTGTCTAAAGAAAATCCAACTCCAATACCACAGATATAAAAAAGAAAAATAAGCAAGCTTAAAGTGACTGAGATAAACCACTCTCTTTAATCACCCGGGTGAAAAATAAAGCCATGCTTCCATTCACAGGAGGGAGCAAAAGGTGACAGCTTTTTTTTTTTAATGACATTTTCATCTGTTTTCTAGAAGTAACATTATCCATTAGAACTTTTATCACTTGCAGGAGGTTGACTGACTAAGGACACCTTTTTACCTCTAAAAGACCTGTGAAAATGCTTCCCATTTAAAAAGCCGAGTGCTATTATCTAAACTTTGGGTGACTAGTAACTGACAGAACATAAATATTGCTCAGTGCTTTAAATGTAGCCTCCTTATATTTCTCTAAGCTTATTGTAAAACCAAAGAAAGACTTTGGCTCAAAGGCTGCAAAAAGAGGCTGAAATTTCTAACAAGCTGATAACTCCAGTAGTTTGACCTTCCAACACTGCATAAGAGTCCAATCATAGTCCTTCATACAAGAATTGGTCTTCCTCCACAATTTCTGCATAGAAGAGGAGGAAGATGGCTCTGTACTCTTCTACTGTGCAAGGGACATTTAAAGTCATGCAGCTGAGGCTAATACAGAAAGATAAAGACCAAATGTTGCTTGAATGCGACCAAAACCCAGGACCATTCGCTGCCATGCTTTATGCTGCAATGATTCCAGACTACTGGCTTGGCATGGTAAAGTGTCTTACCATGGAGGACGAAATAAGACAGCCCTCCCCAGAAACCTTCTGCAAAGGCTTTCAGAGTACCTCCAGGAGAGCTTCATGGAGATGTCCCTGGAGGATTCCCGCTCCATCCCCAGACACGTTAACAGACTTTTCCAGTAGCTGTACTGGCCGCGAATGCATCCCAAGTCTTCAGGGCAAATCAAACATTAAACACTATTGCTTTTAAACCCTGTACTGTAGTTTCAAATGTGCACTCCCAGAGGGGCCTTCTCCACCTTCAGGGTCGGGGATCCCGTCTTGGGAGGGTATTGGCTCCAGGGTGATGAAAAGGTCCTGGCTGCTGGGGAGAACGGATTCACCACTTGCCTGCTACGCATTCTCCTCCTCCTCATCCACAAAATCCTCCTCCGTGTTGCATGAGACTCCCCCCTTGCAGGTGTCCACGGACAGTGGTGGAGTAGTGGTAGGGTCCCCACCTAGAATGCCATGCAGCTGATCATAGAAGCAGCATGTCTGAGGCTCTGACCTGGAGCGACCGTTTGCCTCCTTTGTCTTTTGGTAGGCTTGCCTGAGCTCCTTGACTTTCACGCAGCACTGCTGTGTGTCCCTGTTGTAGCCTCTGTCCATCATGCCCTGTGCGATTTTGGCATATATATCAGCATTTCTTCGTTTTGATCGGAGTTCTGCCTGCACAGATTCTTCTCCCCATACAGCAATCAGATCCAGTGTCTCCCGTTCGGTCCATGCTGGAACTCGTTCACGATTCTGGGGGGACTGCATGGTCACCTGTGCTGCTGAGCTCGCCACGCTGACCAAACAGGAAATGAAATTCAAAAGTTCCCGGGGCTTTTCCTGTGTATCTGGCTAGTGCATCGGAGTTGAAAGTGCTGTCCAGAGCGGTCACATTGGAGCACTCTGGGATAGCTCCCAGAGGCCAATAACGTCGATTTGCGTCCGCACTACCCCAAATTCGACCCAGGAAGGTTGATTTTTGTGCTACTCCCCTCGCCGGGGAGGAGTACAGAAATTGATTTTAAGAGCCCTTTAGGTCAACGGAACGGGGTTGCTTGTGTAGACTCATTCATTATAAAATCGACCTAACACGGCTAAATTCGACCTAACCCTGTAGTGTAGACCAGGGCTTTGACTGATCAATGGTATTTCACTCAAATCCTCTCAAGTTTATTTTTAAGTCTTCAGCATTTTAATTATGCGCCCTTGCCTTTGGGTTCCTAGAAATCCAATTTAAGTAGAGAACATTCAACTGGTGCTTGTATTAACTTAGTATTGAAGATAAGCATAACCATGAAGTTTCTAGGCTCCTAAAAAGCATCATAACGTAAGGCAATTAAATACTTTACAATTTACTGCTCATTGTATTTTATTTCTCCATGTTTTTTGTATTAGCAGCAAAGGAGGTTATTCTACCCTAGATGACCTTAAGTATTAATTCCAAAACTGATCAAGATTAGCATCAATAAACTCAACATTTAGGTTAATATTAGGAGCTAGAAGAAAAAAATTACTTGAAAATGTAGATTTGCCAAATCCAACATTCCCAGCCTAACATATAGCTCACTCAGAGCAGGATTACGTTCCTCTGAGCTCCAAATCCTAGGCTGTTATTCAGCAAAGTATTTAAGCATATCAGCAAAAATGCTTAAAAGTACCTTGCTAAATTCATGGCCCTTCTCATCACCATTTTTAAACTTGTGCTCACACATGTAGAACTCCACGTCTCTGCTATGCAGGATCAAACTCCATGTCTACTTTTTTTCAAAAGAAGAAAGGACAGTTTTCATGTAGTGCAAGCGCGCGCGCACACACACACACACACACAATCTCTCTCTCTCTCTCTCTCCAAGTTATTCAGAGGTTTCAGGAGTAACCTGAGTCTATAGGGAGTGTCATCAATAAAGAAAGCTAGCGTACCACGTTTGAGGTCTGCAGGCCTGGAGTGTACACTTCAAAGGCTCCCATAATCTTAGAGCTAGGTGAGCTATCTAGCTTTGGTGCAGACACTGCAATCTGGGGTGGACGGAACCCACAGCTTAATGAAGACAAGCTGATTAACTTTCCCAGTGCTAGTTGTACCTACTTCAGACACTGCACTTTGGGGGCTCGAGTGTAGTGAAAACCTTTTCCGACACTAAGCAGCTCTGGAATAGAGGTGGTGTTTTGAAAACCCCTAGACACTGAAGATATTTTGGTTAGCCAGCAGAGACTATGCCCCATAATTAGGGGACCGGGAGTACAATCATCACAGTAGCACATGGTGCCATGCTCTGGCAAGTGCCAGATTAGGGATTTATCAGAAAGACACAATAAAGCCCTGGGGCCATAATCAAATCTCAGTTAAATGAGAATATAATCAGGATTGTGCAGTACACAGTACATATATAAATTGCCCCTTTTTTGGTCTAAGTGGCTAGCCACTCTTTGGGGCATTTCCAGGATGTTTCCACTGGGGAAAGAAATTGATAAGACAAGACTCAGGTATTTCCTTGTGTACCTTCTTTGCATATAAACAGGATTGCACTTAAGTCCTATTTCCCTTTTTACAGTAGAAACAGACAGGAGGCAGGCAGTTTCCATGCTAAGAAATCCAAGCCTGCCCTTCCAGCGAGAACTGCGCCTCTGCTCCCTCTTGGGTCACGCTCAAAACTGCATCTCTTGCTTTCTGCCTTGCATACACATCTGCAACCAATCAAATCAAAGTTTGTTTACCTGCCACATCCACAGGTTTGGCCGATCGTGGCTCCAACTGGCCGCGGTTTGCTGTCCCAGGCCAATGCGGGCGGCGGGAAGCGATAGCCAGTACATCCCTCAGCCCACGCTGCTTCCCACCGCCCACATTGGCCTGGAGCGGCAAACCGCAGCCAGTGGGAGCCGTGATCAGCCGAACCTGCGGACGCGGCAGGTAAACAAACCAGCCCAGCCCGCCAGGGTGCTTACCCTGGCGAGCCGCGTGCCAAAGGTTGCCGACCCCTGGACTAGGTTGTGAATATTATTTTTTTATTGCCTGATGGTTAAGTAAAATTTTGTAATAACCTTGGATTTAAAGCGACATTAATGAAAGACACTGTGCTGCATATTTAAAAGGAAGATGTTGGTAAACTTGGTTAAATTTAATTTTAATGATCAAGGTCTCATGTTCCATATGATCTATTATAATATGCAGATAATAAATTATGTACCCTTGAAAAAATATATGAACAAGTCCCAATCAGGAGAATAACATTTTTTTAAAAAATTCAGCCAATGTTATTAAGCACCTTATTTTTGAAATATAATTAACAGTTGATTCATAATGAGAACAGCTGCTTACCTTTTGAACATGCAGTCTGGTGGGCTGAGCAGAAAAGGATTGAGTTTTTCTTTTGAGACTCAGCATGGTGGTTTAAAGAGTACAAGATGAATTGTTGCAATTTACTTTGATCTGACATAACTTTGTTTCTAGGCTGTCTCAGTGCACTATTTGATAGTTTTTTCTAAAGAGGATTATATCTTTTCCCTCCTCATTTCAAGATTAATAGCTGGCTGTAAATAAATAAATTCCATCGCAAAAAGTGTCCATACTGGCACAGAGCATATGTACTTGTGGAAAGCACTATGAAACAGTTAAGGATAGATAGATAAAGTAAACAGAGTTTATTAAATTGTGCATTCTGTGGCGCTTACTGCATTCTTGTCGGTTTGCATTGACTGATCAGTCCAGTTATTTCTTTACATAAGAACAGTCTTTTCTACATAGCAATTCTAGAGCAGTTCAGTCTTGCCCATTATATTTCCAAAGGAATCTTCCAAATGGAAGGAAGGAAGGAAGGAAATGACTCTGTATGACAGCTAAGCAGATTAACATTTCTCTATAAATACAATCTCTTGTAATGCAGCACCATTCTACACATCATTCTTTGCTGCAGTGCAACGGAATCATGATGCAACATGAATGGTACTGCCCTTCAGCTCTAAGTCACTTTCTTAAATCTAGCATTAGTAGTGACAGAACATAATACAAGGGTTGATTTCTAACCTATATAAAGTAAGTGGATTGTCCAGAGGTGAAAGTAAGCCGATACTTTAAAGCGCCGCCAGAGCTCGGGGCTCCCTGCAGCGGCCGGAGCCCCTGACCCTTTAAATCACCACTGGAGCTCTGCCGCTACTGCCCCGGGGTAGCGGTGGCAGGGCTCCAGCAGCACTTTAAAGGGCCCGGGGCTCCCCGCAGTGGCAGGAGCACCGGGCCCTTTAAATCCCCGCCGGAGCCCTGCCGCCACTGGGGCAGGGCTCCTGCGGTGATTTAAAGGGCCTGGAGCTCCGCGGTGGCCGGAGCCCCAGGTCCTTTAATTTGCCCCTGAGCCCTGGGCCACTTACCGGTAGGGGCGGGGGGGGCTCCGGCCCCCGGAAGGGGTGGGGCTGGGGGTCAGCATCCCCCAACCAACCCTTTCAGGCCACCTGGCCCACGCCACCCGGGGCTCCCGTGTTGATTTAAAGGGCCCGGGGCTCCGGACGCCACTGCTGCGCTAGTGGCAGCAGCATCCAGAGCCCCGGGGCCTTTTAAATCGCCGGCTCCAGGGCAACTGCTCCCTTTGCCCCCCCCCACCCGTCGGAGGCTGCGGAGGAGGGGGGACAATGGGGCAGGGACATTAAAGCACTGCAGGGCCCTTTGCCGCGGCAGTGCTTTAAGGATGGTCCTTTGCTGCGGCAGTGCTTTGAGGATCCTTAAAGCGGCTCCGTAGCAAAGGACTGTCCTTAAAGCACTGCTGTGGCAGCACTTTAACGTCGCTGCCCATCCCCCTTCCCCCCATTGGCAGCCCTGCCAGTACGGACCCTACCGGCAAGGCTGCCAACAGGGGAGGCAAAAGGGGCAGAGACATTAAAACACTGCCACAGCGGCGCTTTAATGTGGGCTGGGTATGGGCCGGGTTCGGGTTCTTACTGGTATGGAATACCGGCCCATAACAGCTCACTTTCACCCCTGGCCCCGGGGCTCCCAGCTACCACCTCTGCAGCTGGTAGCTCCAGGATGATTTAAAGGCCCTTGGGCTCCCAGCCACAGCCAGAGCCCCAGGGCCTTTGAATATTGAAAGGCCCCGCCTCTTCCGGTTGAGGCCACGCCCCTGCTCAGGACTCTGGCGTACCGGTAAATCCTTTAAGTTACTTTCACCCCTGGGATTGTCTCAGACCAATTTCTAATAGAGAAGTTTTCATATCACATATCACCACCACTCCGTTTGGCACCTTCATTGTCAGTTGCAGAGAGATCAAGAACAGAAAAGGAGACTAAATTAACATAGCGTAACTGACTTCATTGCAGGGTGTGTCACTCCAAATCTTGTGATACACCAGTTCCCCAAACGTGGTAGCATGCTGGTTGTACCACAACCTCAGAGAGACAACCATTGTAGGCACTCCAAACTGTAGGCTTTAAGCTCTTGGTGTGCTCCCAAGAACACTTGCACATTTCAAATAAGATAGAGGATTTCTTGATTATTGGAGGTTAACATGGCACCCAGTAACAACCCAACAGGTTCACTACAGTATGTTCATTAGTCCTAATTCCTCCAAGGCCAGGTTGAAAAGGAAAGATTAGAGGAAGTTTACACTGCCAATCTGACAACTTTCATCTTTGTTTTTAAACCAGCTAAAATGTTGGTTCAGAGCTGGAGCCTGTAAAGTGCTGCATGTTCTGGCCCCGACCCAGCAAAGCACTTAATTTTCAGCACATAAGCAGCCCCCATTGAAGTCAGAATCCCTAGGAAGAAGTTGCAATTCATCAATATTGTTTACAAAATACTATTTTCACTCATTATTGTGCCCAAAACATAAGAGCCACAAAAGTGCCAATGTGACATAGGCACCTAAGGCCCAGAGAAAGTCAATGGAATGTAGGTTACAACATGATTTAGGTGCTTTTGAAAGTTTTACCCACTTTCAAGTCGGTTGGGCCCTAAATTAATATTGTGCAAAATAACAAGTTTTATAAAACCCAATATGTTTTCACAGATTAAATGAGAGAGAGAGACACACACATAATATTCCTTTAAGGGTACACTTTTGATTTAAAATGTGATAGTTAAATAATAAAGGCCCGATCCAAAGCCCATGGAAGTCAATGTAAAGTCTCCCATGCATTTCAATGGGTTTTGAATGACGTTATAAAAGTGTTTGAATACTAAGGACTTGTCTACACTTAAAACGCTGCAGCAGCGCACATGTACTGCTGCAGCTGCACTGCTGTAGCACCTCAGTAAAGACACTACCTATGCCGACATGAGGGCTTCTGCCATTGGTGTAGTAATCCACCTCCCCAAGAGGCAGAAGCTAGATTGACAGGAGAATTCGCCCATCAACCTGCCACTGTCTACACTGGGGGTGGGGTCATTTAACTGCATCATTGAAGGGTGTGGATTTTTCACACTCTGAGCAATGTAGTTATACCAACCTAATTTCCTGATGTAGACCAGGCCTAGGAGAGCAAGTATCTAAGTACCTCAGTCTCATAGCCATTTCCTTTCTTCACTTCACAATGTGCCGGAGGTAGAAAAAACTAAGTAACATTTTAAAATCAACCTCATTGTGAAGTCTCAGTTAGTGAAGACATCTGATGTACAGCAGCAAGTCTCAAATGTGTTTTCCCCCTTACTATTTCAGTAATAAAGAGCCTAAAATGGTGTCAAGTGCATCCTGTGCTATCATTTGTTTCTCAGTAGGGGAAGTTAGAGGACCTCTTCTCTGACTCTGACATTGATTCCACACTCATTACTTTAATTCTCTCATTGAACTGTCTTGTTCCCAGTGTTTCCACAAGAGGTACTTAAAAGCTGTCTCCAACCGTGCACACACTTCTTTATAGTGAGACAGAATGTGTTAAAAAGATACAATGAGACTCCTGTGGGTTCTCATTTTGATAAGTCAGACAGAGTTGTGTCAACTTAAATTTGACAAAATGGTTTTAAATTTGTATTTGTGGCAAGAACCTACTAATGGAATTGTTCATTTAGCTCTATATTTTCAGAATGTTTAATGGAGAAGGAGAAAAGGGGAAAGAGGAATTCAAAAGACGGGTGGTTTTTCTTGTTCAGTTGAACGTTCCTTGCTAACTTGCACCATAACTGCAAGTAATGCATCACTGACTGTTCAAATGCATTGTGCCTTTTTATCACCTCAGCCCTGAGCACCCATTGTTACAGTGATGGGCACCGAATAAGACATATGACTAATGCATTTTAATGCACTTAGAAGTCTTGGTAAAAAAACATTTATCAGACAGAGCATTTTAATAAAAAAATCAGTTTAATAAAAAAAGAGTTTGTATAGTCTTACAGTTTTTGCAAAGCAGAACTGAGTTTCACTCAAATTAAGATTTTAAAAGGCTTCAGAAACATGGTTCAAAAACATTTGATATGCTGGAATTGTTTGCCACTTTATGAGAAACATCAAAGGAGGAAAAATTAAAATCTTAATAATCCTCCAAAAAATCCTGATTTGATGACTTGACCCTGGTATTAAATTATTTTGGAATGGCTGCATTCAGCAATGCTAATGTATCATAAGTATTTTGTTCCTGAATATCAGAATTTACTAATCATAGTAGAAAACTACCAAAGATACTGGGACATTTTAGTACATAGTATCTAGCAGCAACCAAAAAATCAATGGAAGTGGTGTTGCTGCTTTGCCCTGCTTATAATTTATTATTCCATATTATTAGTCAGAGCTAGGGTCAGTCAAACATATTTGCTGAATAATTCATTCAATTAATTTCATAATATATTTTCAATAAATTATTCAATAATTTTTGTATTATTCATGCAGTTTTAGCATGACACAATATAGTTTTCAAGCATTTATTCAGTGAATTTTGAAATAACATTTAATAGCTTATTCAAAAAAAATTAAGCAATTATTCACCCAGGCCTGGTCAAAAACTCAAAATTGCTCTTTTTACAAAATAATATATTGTTATTGGCAACATGTCACCAGGTCACCATGTTCAGCTGTGGGAAGAAATCTTGTGGTGATGGTAGTTTTTGTTATGCAAGGTTCTGAGCAGAGGGAGCTGGGCAAGCAGCAAGAGAGTTTGCTCTCTACCTTGGTCTCTGATTGGAGTCAATTCTTGAAGTACCTGGGAACTGGGCATTTGGTGTCAGGCTGAAAGGAAGAACTGTCCTGCATGCTGTTTGACCATCTCATTTCAGGACTTATGTATGTATGTAATTAAAATAAGTTCCACTTAGACATGGGTGGCGTGTAATGGAGGCTAGGGGAGGCTAAGCCTCCCCAAACCTCACGCCACTGGGTGGGGTCTGTGGCAGATTTGGGAGTCCCTGAAATATCCCCCCGCCATGGCCCCGGGGCTGGAGGAACTCTTGCTCCCTGCCGTGGTCCTGGAGCCTTTTCTGATCTCAGGAACACAGCTGGAGAAGGGAGCAAGTGAGGGGCGGGGCCTCAGGGGAGACAAGGTGGAGTGGGGGCGGAACAGGGGTGGGGCCATGAGCGAAGGGGCAGAACAGGGACAGGGCCGTGTGCGGAATAGGGCGGGACCACAAGGAAAGGGATGGAATAGGATGGGGGCACAGGGGAAAGGGGCAGAACATGGGAGGGGCTCTGGGCTCAGAGCTCCAGCCAGGGCAGAGAGCTCTCAGCCCACCCCCTCCCCCACCCCAGCTGGGGCCATGAGAGAGAGAGGCTGAGCTCTCAGCCTGCCCCCCTCCAGCCCCAGCTGGGGCCAAGCTCTCAGCCTGCCTCTGCTCCCCCGCCCCAGGTGGGGCCACAGGAGAGAGGGGCCGAGCTCTCAGCCTGCCTCCCCTCCCCCACCCCAGCTGGGGCCACAGGAGAAAGGGGATGAGAGCAACAAGCAGGGGCGGGGCCTTGGCTGGAAGAGGAGGGGTAGGGGGCTAGCCTCTCCAAGGGGAAAGCTTCACCCACCACCCATGCACTCTAGAATATACCTGTACTCAGTGTCACCGATTTCTCCTCCAGTGGGAAGCCAAACTGCAAGGCCTTGGACATCTCCCACCACATAATCTTTTAAAAGAAATCTTAAACAGCCTCCAATTCCCACCCTCCTCCCTCCCTGCCACATATACAGAGGTATTCTGTTTGGTTATTTAAGAGATCTTTTTTCCCTAACGTGAAATTTTTGCACATATGCAAAGTCCCAAACTGAGCTCTCCAGAGGCTGAAATTTTGTCTGTCCACATGGTAGGAACAGCACAGGCAGCAGAAGTGCAGGCTTCCCTTTATCCCTCAACTGGATGAAAGTATCACCAAGGAGTGAGAAGTTACTTCAACCTTTATGGCCTCTCTCTAAGGCTGCCGGCAAAGGTGCAAATTGTGATAGCAACTCATTATACACTGCCATAGGGGGCAGTGGTTTCAATCATCGTTGGTAGTTAAGTAGTAGTAGTACCCTGCTCACCAACAAGCTGTAGATTGCATGGTGAGTTACACACGCTGAGTCAGGATAGGAAGGCTGATTCTCTTTTACCTACAGCAGGGTAAAATAAGGAGCAATTGCACTGAAACCAACAGAATGACACCAGTGTAAATGAGAGGAGAATCAGGTGCAGTGAATAATGGCGTTGAGGTAGTATCCCCACCTTGCAGCGCCAGCAACAAAGGGGATTTTGGCTGCTGTTAATGTTTGTATACATTAATGTATTGCTCCAGAAAGGTACCACATTGACAACTCTTAAATCTAACTATTTGCTATCCAGAAGACTGGCACAGCTAAGCTGCAGCACTGTTATATTAAATCAAAAACCTCTTCTATAAATATGAATTAATAATAAAAGATTCTAACTCTAAGTTGGAGGTATTGTTGCTGGGGCCAAGAGGATTGGTCTCTCTATTCAGTTCTTTGTATCTATTCTGAAACCACCACCACCTAGGTTGCAAAGGCTAAAAAGCAACAATAGTAAGAGGCCAAACTGTCTCCATCAGGAGCTCTTTAATGACCTGAAATTTTTTAAAAAAAGGAAACTTACAAAAAGCGGAACATGGACAAATTGCTAAGGAGGAGTACAAAAAAGCTCAAGCATGTAGGGACAAAATCAGAAAGGCAAAGGTACAGAATGAATTACACCTAGCAGGAGACATAAAAAGAAATGAAAAGAGGTTCTATAAATACATTAGGAGCAAGAGAAAGATGGGAAAAAGAGATAACTGATGACACCAAGAAAGCTGAGGTGTCTAATCCCTACTTTGCTTCAGTCTTCACTAAAAAGATTAACAGTGATCAGATACTCAACACAATTAATATTAACAAGGAGGGAGAAATCAGAATAGGGAAAGAACAGGTTAAAAAGTATTTAGGTAAGTTAGATGTGGCAGGACCTGATGCAAACTGAAGCAATCTCAGAACTGTTAGCAATTATCTTCAAGAATTCGTGGAGGACAGGTGAGGTCCAAAAGAATTGGAGGCTGTTTAAGATTTCTTTTAAAAGATTATGTTGTGGGAGATGTCCAAGGCCTCCGCCGGCTGCTGCTGCAAGGCAGCCTCCACCCGCAGCCAAACTCCCTCCTCCCCCGCCTCTTCCCCCAGCGTGCTGGGTTCCTGTCTCTCCTCCTCTCACTCCCTGCGGCCGAACAGCTGATGGCCCTGGAGTGGGAGGGGGAGAAGCGGAGCCGGAACCGCAGCCGCAGCGTGCTCGCTGCTCTGGAGAAGAGGCAAGGATGGGGCCTTGGGGAAGAAGGATGGAATCAGGGCATATCCCTTCCAGCCCCCTGTCATGAGCCACTCAGGGCAGGGGGCTGGGAGCGTCCCCATGATTCCAGCCCACACTCCCAGCCCCCTGCCCTGACTCCTGAACCCCCCACACCACCCCAGGCCTCTGCCCTGAGCCTGGCACCCCCCACACCTGCCGGGCCCCTGCCCTGACCCATGCACCTCCCTCACACACACACAGCCCCCTGCCCTGACCCCTGCACTCCTCCACGACCCCAGCCCTGACTCCAGCACCCCCACACATACCCAGCTCCCCCACACTCCATGCCCTGACTCCTGCACCCCCTCACATGCCCACAGCCCTCTGCCCTGACTCCTGCACCCCCCCACACACCTCCATCCCTCTGCCCTAACTCCTGCACCCCCACACATACCCAGTCCCCCTACACCCCATACCCTGACTCTTGCACATCCCCACCCCCACCCTGAGCACCAAACTGAAGCTCCTGCACCTCCCCCCACATTCCTACCTGCACCCCTCACACCAAATGGGAGCTGCCCAGATAAGCACTCCACACCCAAACCTCCTGTCCCAATCCTGAGCCCCCTCCCTCATTATAGCCCCTGGCCAGTCCCTACACCCCAACCCCCAGCCTGCTCCTTCACTCCCAGCCCTGTGCTCAGTGCACTTCCACCCTCAGCTCAGTGCAGAGAGAGAGGAGGAGAATGGGCTAAAACCAAGGAGAAGGTAGGTACCCACTCTATGTGACAAGATTAGAATTGAAAATGACCTTGACAAACTGGAAAATTGGTCTGAAATTAACAAGATACATTTCAAGAAGAACAAGTTTAAAGTTGTACACTTCTGAGGGAAAAAAGTCAAATACACAAGTTCAGAATGGGGAATAACTGGCTAGGCAGTAGTACTGCAGACAAGGATCTGGGGGGGTTAATGGATCAGAAATTGAATAGAAGCCTACAATGTGATATAGCTGCAAAAAAGGCAAATATCATTCTGGGGTGTATTAGATATGCTTGCTTTGATCTGCTTAGCTCTTGGAAGTCCAGGGGCTCCGGGCTGCTGGCCCTGCGCTGCCCGGAGTCCCGGTCTGCCATTAGGGATTTTCCCCCCGAGAAATCCCTGTAACATTTTGCGACCCCCAGGGGTTCACAAACCCCAGTTTGGGAACCACTAATCTAGAGCAAGGGAGATTTAGGTTAGATATAGTTGGAAAGTTTTTTCCTAATAAGGATAGTTGGTAACTTATTACAGTACTTAAGGGAAACTGTGGAATCCCTACCATTGGAGGTTTTAAAGAACAAGTTAGAGAAACATCTGTAAGGGATGATCTAGGTATACTTGGCCCTGTTCTAAGGGGCGGGGAAGGGGGTGAGGACTAGATGACCTCGAGCGGTCCTTTCTAGACCTACATTTCTATGGCTGATTTATAGTTGATTCTGAAAGGTCTTTGTTTGTTGGACAAACATGGAGGTTTCTAATGGTCTGTCAATGATCTTGTTACCATATGTAGCACACTCAGTGAATGCATGATTAGAACTCATGCCCCCCATCTTTAGAATATAGATTACACTTCATATTGACAATAAAAGTTATCCAGGCAGATGCACTTAATCCACCAGAGGCATGTTTTCCATTTTTGTCACAGAATACTACAGTAGGTTTTAAAAACGCATTTTTTCCAGGCTGAAAAAGATTTCATAAATACCAAATTTAAATGAAACTCTTTCAATACATAGCTTTGAATGGGAAAAAATTCTTAGTGAACCTTCCCTTCAAGAAGAGCGATCCAAATGAACCCTGCATCTGGCTAAAAGTCCCTTGATGCAGCATGCTGCTTAATAGTCCTCAGGAAATCACAAGCTAGAGTTATATTTCTAAATATGCAAGCCTTTGACCACTACTGCTTAAGAGAAATGACAATCTAGTCCAAGGGAAACCTTGAGTTTTAATTGAGATGTATACAGACGAAGTAGGTAGTGGATGTGTGAAAAGTTGTTTTCACACCCGTCTTCAGCACTGTGTGCTACTTTAATTTAACAACTTTTTATTTAGTAAAATCAGCTCTCAAGATACCTTTGGCCACTCCAACTTGTTCCCATGATATATCTTACACAAAAACACCAGGCAACTACAGCTACATAAGCATAACTGGGGGGGTCGGGGCAGGGATTGTACCTTCAAAAGACCAAATGGGTCGCAATCTTCAGAAACAACTGCTAAATTTGCCTCCACTAAACTTACCACGTCAATGGTCTGGAACTTGACAATTCTTTATGACACTCTTTTGCCATATTATTGAATTTCTGTCTGTCACAAGAAAAGCAGACATGAAAACTCATCTTTCAGCTGACAGCTATTTCAGTTACTATCCCCTTTACGATTCCATCTAGACATAGCAGCATAAGAGAGCCAGTCCAGATGATCTAATGATTCCCTCAGCTAAAGCGTTTATTAAAAAGATTGAAACCCATAGTCAATGAAGCACAGCGTCTAAAAGCAAAAGGAAGAGTCTATAGTTCTTACTTGCAGAGCACATCCTGGTGGTACTCAGGAACTGGATGACCCTTTCTCTAATTTAAAAAGCTATTTCTCATGGCAATAGTGGATGGGGGAATTCTGCAGCACAAAGTGTCTATTTTCATGTCAACAGCCAAGACACCCTTATAGCCCTTACCTTGTCCATAAGGGTGCTAGTACCTGAATACAGAGAACAAAGCAGCACATTTGGAGGAGACTATGTGCACACACTGGACTGGACAAGGAGAGCAGCACATTTTGGGCATGCTATAAATAGTACAGCTGGTTCACAATCATTCCTCAAAATCATTTTTAATATTTTGTGGACACCACCCCAAAACATCCTCACATACACTACTTCGGTTTTCTAAAACCAAAAGAACAAAACTTCTCAGCTTTCTGAAAAAAATAGGTTTTCTTAAAAAAACCTGAAAAGTAGTTGTTTTTCATGAAAATTAATATTAAAAATCCTTAAAATCACGTGAAAAACTCACATTTTTTATCCAGTCTCATACATAATTGGCCAGTTTTCAAAAAGAGCTGAGTACTCAGCAGCCCCTACTGATTTCTATGGGAGCTGGGCAATTCTTGTGAATCTGGCCACTTCATTTAGGCGCCTAAGTGGAAGCAGAGTTCTTTTGAAACTCGGAGTCAACAACAAATTGTATTACACAGAAAACTAGCCCCATTTATATCAGCTGAGCTACCAGCCCTCAACACACTTGAAAAGAACTTTTGCAAGCTTAACACACTGTAAATCCCATCAGAGCTTACTGCTGCCAAAGCAACTCCCTGTAAAATGGCCAAAGAGCACTAGAACCAATTTGTGCTACTGTCCAGGGAGGTAACAATAAGACTGATTAACTGCAGGTTATTTTATCTGCTGATTACAGTCCATTTAAGTCCTCTTGCTCCCCATTCACCTTTCATAGTATCTCTGCTGTCCCTGGCTAGCTCCATCTGATCACAGAATGGGAGCCATTTTGCCTGTGAGCATTGCTTCAATCTCATTGAAAACATCCAGATGGACTCACTTCCACATGCAGATGGACTGTAGGGAAAGGACAGTAAAGCTTGCTGAGTTGAGTCCCACTGACTGTAGTAATAAATGGTAGGATTCTGAATAAGGGGGGAAATTAGTAAATTGGCAGTTTTCACAAGACAGGAAAAACACACCCCAAAATTGCTAAAGTTGTGATCAAATTGTGGGAGTTGGCAATACTGGCTTTCAGGACTGTGGTCAGTCCTGGATCCAGTGGTATTCAATATTTTCATTAATGATCTGGATATTGGAATGGAAAGTAGGCTTCTCAAATTTGCAGATTACACCAAGATGGGAGGGGTTGCAAGCACTTTGGAGGACAGGATTAGAACTAAAAAATGACCTGGACAAATTGGAGAATTGGTCTGAATTTAACAAGATGAAATTTAGTAAAGACAAGTGAAGTAGTTTGCACTTAGGAAGGAAAAATCAAATGCACAACTACAAAATGGGGAATAACTGGCTAGGTGGTGGTACTGCTGAAAAGGATTTGGGAATTATAGTGGATCACAAATTGAATATGTGTCAACAGCATGAGTCAGCTGTGAAAAAGGATAATATCATTCTAGGGTGTATTAACAGGAGTGTTGTGTATAACACACAGGAGGTAATTATCCCGCTCTACTCAGCACTGGTAAGGTCTCAGCTGGAGTACAGTATCCAGTTCTGGGTGCCATACTTAAAAAAAGATGTGGACAAATTGGAGGGAGTCCAGAGGAGAGCAACCAAAATGATCAAAGGGTTAGAAAACCTGACCTATAAGGAAAGGTCAAAAAAACTGGGCATATTTAGTCTTGAGAAAGGAAGAGTGAGGTGGGACTTGTTAACAGTCTTCAAATATATAAAGGGCTGTTAGAAAGAGGGCACTGATCAATTGCTCTCCACCTCCACTGAAAGTAGGACAAAAAGTAATGGGCTTGATCTGCAGGAAGGAAATTTAGGTTAGCTATTAGGAAAAACTTTCTAACTATAAGGGCAGTTAATCTCTAGAATAGGATTCCAAGGGAGGTTGTAGAATCCCCATCATTAGAGGTTTTTAAGAACAGGCTAGACAAACACCTCCCAGGGATGGTCTAGGTTTACTTGGTCCTGCCATAGCACAGAGAGCTGGACTTGATGACTTTTCAAGGTTCCTTCCAGCCCCACATTTCTATAATTCCATATAAGGCCTTTGTCTTGGTACTGCATGCCATTTAGATTAAGCAATTAGAATGATACAAAATCAACATGGTACACGCTAACTGGCTTAAAAACTGGTTGATAATTCTCAAAATGTAATTGTAAACAGGGAATTGTCATTGAACGAGTAAATTTCAAGTGGGTCCTGCAGGGATCGGTTTTTGGCCCTACACTATTTATCCTTGCTATTAATGACCTGGAAGAAAACACAAAATCATTACTGATAAAGTCTGCAAATGACAGAGATTGGGGAAGAGGTAAATAATAAAGAGGATACGTCACTAATATAGAGCAATCTGGATCTCTTGGTAAGCTGGGCACAAGCAAACCATGTGTTCAATGCAGCCAAAAGTAAGTTCATACATCTAGGTAAAAAGAATTTAGGACACACTTACAAGATGGGGTATTCTATCCAGGAAAGCAGTGACTCTGCATGGACTCCCAGTGCAACGCAGTGGCAAAAAGGGCTAATGTGATCCTGGGATGTATAAACAGAGGACTATCAAATAGGAAGGTTATATTACCTCTGTATTTGGCACTGGTGCAGTTGCTACTGGAATAGTTACTGGAATCCAGTTCTGGTCTCCACACTTCAAGAAGAAAAAGTGTTGAAAAATTGTAGAGGGTTCAGAGAAGTGCCACAGGAATGATTAAAGATTGGAAAACATGCCTTATAGCGAAAGACTCAAGAAGGTCAATCTATTCAGCTTATCAAAGAGAAGATTAAGGTTTGACTTAATCATAGTCTATAACTACCTACATGGGGAACAGAAATTTAATAAAACAGGGCTCTTCAATCTAGTAAAGATATACTAAGATCCCAATGACTGGAAGTTGAATCCAGCCATATTCAGACTAGAAATAAGGTGGAAATTTTTATCAGTGAGGTTAACTAACCATTGGATCAACTTACCAACGTCTGTGGTGGATTCTCTATCACTCAAAAATTTTAAATCAAGATTTGATGTTTTTCTAAAAGCTCTTTCTAAAGTTTCTTTTTAGAAAGTTTCTAAATGCTCTAGTTCAACCATCGCTATTGGACATGAAACAGTAATACATTTAGGTCAGACTAGATGTCCACAGATGTCCTTCTGGACTTAAAATCTATGCATTTGGCTAGACACTGATGTCAGTATAACGCCGACAGACCCCGGTTGTCAGCAGGCAGGATCGAACCGGGGACCTCTGGAGCTTAATGCATGAGTCTCTACCACATAAGCTAAAAACCAACTGACTATTAGTTAAGGCTGTAGAGCAGACTCATTAATCTCTCTCTAAGTGGCCTCAATGCTACTAGATGGGCTGGAACACCACATCCAGAAGATGTGTGGGTTACATTAGCACTCCCATTGTTAGGGTTTGCTAATGCCACAGAACTCAAAAGGCAGAAAGGAATCAGGACACTGGATTTAGCTCATAATTGAAAGTCAAAGATAAACAATGATAAAAGTTAGAAATACAACACAGAAGACTCATAGTCTCTGACATGACCAGTGGTAAGGTCTCAGGTAAGCAAGTGGCTATATTACCAACTAGCAGGATAAGACTTTAATCAAGCCTTTCAGCGTGATAGGCAGTGGTGCAGAGGTCTGGGCCTTCCAGTGGTCTGGGAATAACTGATATTGAAATTAATAAATGTCAATAATATTCTTTGCAGGCTAGAAAGACACAGAAAGAGGTGAACCAAGCAACTGAATCGGAGCCATCATGATCAAATGCAATCCTTGGAAATGATTACCAAACATTTAGAGTGGCCTTTATGTGCACTCTATTGGAGCTCTGCACACAAGAGTTGTGTAATGCTAATAAAGAATGTGTAGTGATATTCTGAAGGTAATTGTAACATCACCCTACTGCCCTACTATTACATTGCTAAAGGCTCATTCTTTGCCCTTTTGTACAAGGTTGTGTGCTAAGGAAACAGTATTATTTTCCATTTCATGCAAGTTTTAAAACTTGACAGGTCAAAAGAGCACCCAAGATGAAATAGTTTTATAGTCTCATTTGGCATTCAGCACAAAATATTTATGAAATATGCACAAAGATCTTGATGTCACATCTTCACAGTTCTGCCGTGTCCCACAATTTTATTATGTGATAGAAAATGCAGTGTTACTGAAGGACTCAAAAAACAACTCTGATTGACTTTGTATTCAGGGTTGTTGTTTTTCTCTCTCGCACTCTCTCTCTTCTGTCAGCAAATTGGAACTCAAAGTGCATGAAGACTTGGGGTATGTTTATACTACCCACCGGATCGGCGGGCAGCGATCAATCCAGTGGGGGTCGATTTATCGCGTCTAGTTTAGACGCGATAAATCGACCCCCAAGCGCTCTCCCGTCGACTCCTGTATTCCACCGCTGCGAGAAGCGCAGGCAGAGTCACCGGGGGAGCAGCAGCAGTCGACTCACCGCAGTGAAGACACCGCGGTGAGTAGATCTAAGTACATCGACTTCAGCTATGCTATTCACGAAGCTGAAGTTGTGTAACTTAGATCAATCTCCCCCCGCCACCCCGCAGTGTAGACCAGGCCTTGGTGTTTACAATGACATGAAATGTCTATGATACTTATAGCACAATATAATCCCATTACATGATAAAGAAAACCATAACTCCTTTGTAGCAATGGAGCAATGGGACAAGATTATTTTGCATGAATACATTGAATGTAAGTTGATTTTTTTTTAAATCCATATTGTGAAAACTTGTAATTTTTATTTCCTGGTGGAGAGTGCCAGTCTGAGCACTTGATGACTGTAGCTAGCTTTTGTGTATCCATTTTTCTCTCATTTCATATGGAATACAAATCTAGGCATTAAAAAAAAGAGAAAAGTGTTTTTTTATTGCTTCATAGTACTTGAGCCTAATATTGCTGACACATAGCATTCCTGATGCTAAATCATTTACAGAGATGGGTCTCTTTGTCTAGACAACTTTCA
>NW_020664444.1:20379153-20403388 GCF_002925995.2 Terrapene triunguis | reverse complement strand
CATAATCAATAGTAATGTTCATAGTGCCTACCTGCATGCTCTTACAATATCAAACCACATTCCCAGCTGGTGTAAATCTGTGTAGTTCAACTGACTTCATTGTACATCATCTAAGGATTGGGCCCATCTTCTATACGTTAAAATCTACATTTGTCTTCTTATACTTATTATTAAGGCTACATTTTAGTCACAGGTATTTTTAGTAAAAGTCATGGACAGGTCACGGGCAGTAAACAAAATTCATGGCCTGTGACCTGTCCATGACTTTTATTATATACCCCTGACTAAAACTTGGGGTGGGCGGCCCTGGGGGTACTGCAGGTGTGCGTGGGTGCTGGGGGGGGGCACCGTGGGTGCCCAGGGAAGCACCGTGGGTGCAGGGGAGGTGGGCGCAGCACGGGGAAGCACTGCGGGTGCTCAGGGGGGGAAGGGGGGATTGGGGAGGGCTCCCTACCCAGTTCCTGGGAAACTGTGACCCCAGCGCCTAGCTCCACATGCTGCCCCCGCTCCGCCTGAAGCCCTTGTTCTGCAGCTACCATTGGCTGGGAACTACAGCCAATGGGAGTTGCGGGGGCGGTGCTGCGGGCAGAGGAAGCACCTGGAGCTAGGAGCTGAGGGAGGGGAATTCCTATCGCACTTCCGGGGAGCTCCCCCGAGGTAAGCACTGCCCCGCACACCAACCCCCAGCCCTGAGCTCCCCACACCCAAACTCCTGCTGCTGGGGAACCGGGGGTTGAGACTTCCCCAGCAAGTGGCTCCTGCCCCAGCCACACCTGCAGAAATCATGGAAAGTCACGGATTCCGTGACCTTCGTGACAAACATAGAGCTCTACTTATTAGTGACAGTGAATGCTGCAGATTCTACATGCCTGAAGTGCACTTTTTATTCTCTCTCTCTCTCTCTCTCTCTCTCTCACACACACACACACACACACACACACACACACACTCACTCTACATTTCCCAAGTTTCATCTTATTAGAGGAGAAAAAATAAAATGGCTCTTCACAGTTTTAATTAGTAGAACATTACTAACTGCATGGTCTGCCTTTCTCCAGTTAAAGGCTTTTTTTATTTTCTATACTATCGTACAGTTTGTTTCTCAATTAGTAAATGAGATATTGTTACATTACATTATTTTGTGGCACTTTTCAATATAAACAAATGCTTCGTTGCCTGGGAACTGCACACAGATACGAAGCCATGAAATCGTTTGTGCATTTGGGAACATTTTCCACTGATTTCTGGTGGGGCTAAAGCGAGTCAGAAAGCAGGATGGTGTTCCAGCAGATTTGTACACAGCAGAAAACTGGCTTATTTGTCTCAGAGGCATTTACAGACCTCCAATATCTACCTGCAAAAGTATTTAGACACTAACTTGAGTGATTCCTGTTACTGAGGTAACAATGGTATCATGGGCTAAATAAAGTCCAAAATGGAGATACATTAGCCTGGGATACAGTTATTACTGAAATATCTAATGAACAATATTTCTGACAAGCAACTGATTTAAACAGATTGGAGGGTTTTTTGGTTTGTTTCACGAGATCTGGATGACATGACAAGTTTAAGTGAACATGTTTCTTGGGGACATGTGGATGGGAAGTTCTGAAAGCAAAGTGCTGTCATCTGCATACTGTAGTAACTGAAAACTATCTGTACAATGGTGACCACAGAGCAGTAACCACAGAGCATCCCTACCCTTTGACAGCCTGAGACCAATCTATTTCCAGAATAATTTATAATAAGGAAAATATTAGAACCAACTCATCTTTGTGACACCTGCACCCGAAATAAACTGCTCTTCCTGACATAAGTTGTTTTTTCTTGCAAATCCAAGTCTCAGTTAAGATGTATTGGTTATTATGTTTTCATATCTGTCTTTTATTTCCCCCCACCCTAAGCTATGTTTCTGAATCCCATAGCACTCGCCTGTAACAGACCAACTGCTTCTGCCAACTAGCAGTAGGGCAAAACCACAAGACAGAAAGAGAAAGGATCTTTAAGGCCCTGATTCTGCAAACTTCTTCACACAAGGAAAAGCAGTCCCTGCATGGGGAGTAACATTTTATCATACACAGGACTCCGATGAACATACAGAATTGATGATACGCCTGCTTTTGTTTTTAATTCCAGTAGTATGGTTTCTGTATAAACTGTCTACCATTCCCTTTGCTTGATATGGGAGATAACTCAGTTGTTTAAAAATGGAAGCTATGTGGGCAAATAAGGAAATCGTTGTCAATACAAAATCTTCTAATAAAAGGAGTAATTAGCTGAAGAATACAAAGTGCAGCACTACTTGTAAGTTTGTAGCATGGTTTTCCTGCCATTGTTCATTAAAATGTCTATTTTATGCACACTAAACTACATATTCCCACATTTCACCAACTCACACTGAATTTGAATAAGCTACTGCAATTATTACTCCTCTTGTACTCATGGGGAAAGGTAGCTGATCTTTGCTCATGTCTGTGCTCAGCACTCTGTGATGTTGAAAGAGCATGCAGGTCATGGGGGAAATTCACTCACTAAGGATATTTCCCTGAAAGAAGCCATTTGAATTTCCAGTGTTTGGGTGGGTCTCAAAAAAAAATTGCATATAGCAATAACATCGCAAGTGGTGCATCAGCAAGAAAACATCCCTTACCAGCTTTAAAGTTAGTTTGCTTGCAGGACTGTACTCGTCCTCATTAGAACCGTTTTTAATTTGCAGATTTGTTTAAACAGACACCAGCACTTACAGTAGCTGTTATCTGCTGTTGTGTTAAAACACAATGGGAAAGATAGTACAGTACTTTCAGCTATAAAATGTGTAGGACACCTTTTCTGTAACTGGTGTTCTTCGAGATGTGTTGCTCATGTCTAGTCCACAATAGGTGTGTCTGCTCACCGTGTGCACCAGTGCCAGAAGTTTTTCCCCTAGCAATACCCGTAGGGGAGCGCCCCAGCAACCCCTGGAGTGGCGCCTCCATGGCGCTGTATAAGGGGTGCTGCGTGCTCCCTCCACTCTCAGTTCCTTCTTGCCAGACAACTCTGACAGAGGGGCAGGAGGGTGGGATGTGGAATAGATATGAGCAACACATCTCGAAGAACCAGTTACAAAAAGGTAACTGTCTTTTCTTCTTCGAGTGATTGCTCATGTATATTCCACAATAGGTGATTCTAAGCTATATCTGTGGGTTCACAAATTCTCAGGACGGTGCACAGCTCTGCCAAACCCGGCGTCATCCCTGGTCTGGGAGACGATCGCATAGTGAGAGGTGAACATGTGAACTGAAGACCATGTGGCAGCCCTACAAATGTCCTGAATGGGGACATGGGCCAAAAAGGCAGCCGACGAGGCCTGCACCCAAGTCGAGTGCGCTTTCATAATTGGTGGCGGAGGGATTCCCGCCAGGTCATAACAGGTACAGATGCACGAGGTGATCCAGTTGGAGAGCGGCTGAGTGGAGATTGGCCGACCTTTCATGTGCTTGGCCGAGGCAACGAACAGTTTCTGAACGGCTTACTCCGCTCCAGGTAAAAAGCCTGAGCCCATCTCACATCCAGCATGTGTAGGCGGCGCTCCTCACTGGATGCATAGGGCTTGGGGCAGAGGACTGGCAGAAAAATGTCCTGACCCATGTGACAGGCAGAGACGACCTTCGGGAGGAACGAGGGGTGTGGGCGGATCTGGACCTTATCCTGATGAAACACCGTGTATGGGGGCTCGGAGGTCAGGGCCCTGAGCTCTGAGACCCGCCTAGCCAATGTGATCACAACCAGGAAGGCTACTTTCCACGAGAGGTGTGACCAGGAACACGTGGCTAGCGGCTCAAATGGGGGCCCCGTGAGATGGGCCAACACCAAGTTTAGGTCCCACTGCGGGAGTGGGGGCCTAACATACAGGAAGAGACGATCCAAACCCTTAAGGAATCGGCCAGTCATCACATGGGAGAATACTGTGTGGCCCTGCACCGGCGGATGGAAGGCCGATATGGCCGCCAGGTGCACCTTGACTGACGAGGGCGCCAGGCCCTGGGCTCTAAGGTGAAGGAGGTAGTCCAGGATAAGCTGGATCGGGGTGGCCACCGGGGAAATGCCCCGTTCGTCCGCCCATCTGGAAAACCGAGACCACTTTGCCAAGTAGGCTTGGCGCATGGAGGGCCACCTGCTTTCTAGGAGGATGCGCTGAACCCCTTCCGAGCACGTCCTTTCCTCCCTACCTAACCATTGAGTAGCCACGCTGCTAGGTTGGGGTGGAGGAGGTGGCCCTGGTCCTGGGAGAGCAGGTCAGGCAGGACGGCAGGCCCGTGAGAGTCCCGTACCAATGGTGTCTGGACCATGCCGGGGCAATCAGAAGGACCCAGGCCTTGTCCGTCTTTCTCTTTCCCAGGACCTTGCCGACCAGCAGGAACAGGGGAAAGGCATAGAGAAACTGGCCTGACCAGGACAGGAGGAAGGCATCGGAGATAGCGCCTCGTCCCAGCCCGGGAGCAGAACCGGGGACAGCGACGGTTCTGCTGAGTTGCAAACAGGTCCACCTGGGGATATCCCCACACTCTCTGGGTGGAGAGACCACTCGTGCTGAGAGGAGAAGTCCCTGCTCAAGTGATCTGCCCACGCGTTCCGGGTGCCCGGTAGATGGAAGGCAGATGTCGTGGACTATACAAAAGTCCCACAGCCTGAGGGCTTCGCAGCAGAGGAGCGGGCCCCACCTTGCCTGTTGATGTAGCACATGAAGGCCATGTTGTCCATGAAGACCCTGACCACCCGGCCCTCCAGGTGCAAGCAGAAGGCCATGCATGTCAGCTGTACTGCCCTGAGCTCCTTGACGTTTATGTGTAGGGTCAGATCCCGAGCCAACCCCAGACCTTGGGTCTGAACGTTTCCCACATGGGCCTCCCATCCCAGGTCCGACGCGTCGGACACCAGCTCCAGCAATGGGGCCCTGCCTCTGAACGGGACCCTTTGGAGCATGTTTCTCGGGGAGGACCACCACCGTAGGGAGGTGATCACTGATTCGGGTACTGTGAGGACTTTGTCCCTGGCTTGGGAGAACTCCAAGGCCAACCAGAGCTGGAGGGGAGAACTCCAAGGCCATCCTGAGTCTGGCATGATGGACCACATACGTGCACGCCGACATATGACCCAAGAGCTGGAGGCACGCTCTGGTTGTTGTCACCGGAAACCTTGTGACCGTGTCGATGAGCCCCTTCAGGGTCTCGAACCTGTCCGGTGGCAGGGAGGCTCTGGCTGACGAGGCATCCATCAAAACCGCCTCCCAGGGGTGCCCAGACAGTTCTCATCAGGGATCCACCCTCAATAAAGCTTCCTTTCTCCAATCGGTTGTGTGCTTTCCTCCCAGAGTGGTCGCGGCTGACCTCGGACCGATGGGTCCTTAACACCATCTCCCGGGGCTACACCCTCCAGTTTACTTTCCCTC
Source organism: Terrapene triunguis (assembly GCF_002925995.2). NCBI lineage: Eukaryota > Metazoa > Chordata > Testudines > Emydidae > Terrapene > Terrapene triunguis. Next base: position 20,397,960 of record NW_020664444.1, on the reverse strand, counting down.
CCCCCCAACTACGGCCTGCCCCATCCCTTCCGGGGGACCCCTCGCACGAGGCCCTGCTCGAGCAGGAGGTGGGGCGGCTCCTGGGCCTAGGAGCGATGGAAGCAGTACCCGGGGAGTTCAAGGCAAGGGGTACTACTCCCGCTATTTCCTTATCCCGAAGGCCAAAGGGGGGCTCAGGTCCATCTTGGACCCATGAGGCCTGAACCAGTACATGATGATGCTCAAGTTCCACATGGTTTCCCTGGCCTCCATCATCCTCTCCCTGGATCCCGGGGACTGGTACGCTGCCCTCTATCTGCAGGATGTGTACTTCAACATTCATATATTCGAGGGGCAGAGACGCTTCCTCCATTTCATGGTGGGGCAGGAACACTACAAATTTACAGTAAACTGGAGCAGACCCGCGACGGCGAGACGCCAGCGATCGACGCCCGGGGCTGTGGAGGCGATGCCGTGGCAGGGTCCTGGAGCGGGATGCCGAACGGGAATGACATCGACGTCCGTGCCGTGACTGGCTACAATAACCCCTCCGAGACGAGAACCTTTGGCGACGTCTGCCTCAGTCCCGTCGATGTTCGCTCCTCAAGGCAGAGTGGTGCCAAGAGTCTCAGTCAGACGGAACCCAACCAGACAGCCTGGTGGGCGTCGAGGGCGATCCACGTGGACTTTGCCCTGAACGGACGCTGGGTGGCGAATGGCGTCGGGAACGTTCCCTTGATCGAGACCGGTACCAAGCTGGGGGCGACGGCGGAGATCCCAGCGGCGGCTTGCCTCTGGAGCACGGGGCCGACATGGGCAGTGCTCCTGGTACCGGCATGGACATAACATCCCAGGTCGCCTGCAGGGCATCCGGACATCCGGGGAGACCTGCTCCGAATGGGCCGGGCTACTCCGCTCAACTTGAGTTGGAGGCCTAGTGGCCAGTGGGGATCGAAGACGTCCCAACATGGGTCTAGCCTCTGTCCCAGGTTTACTCCGGTGCCGCAGCAAAGAAGGCCTCTTTCTAGCATTCTTGGAATGCCCCGTGGACGGGGAGCAGTGCTGACTAGTTGATGGTGCCAAAGGGTTGCCATGCACCAACACCGTGGTGCCCGGTGCCAACTCGGAGCGGCGCACCGGAGCCAGGGTCAGCACCGACTCCATCAGAATAGCCCAGAGCCTAATGTCCCTTTCTCTCTTGGTCTGAGACTTAAACAACTTGCAAATCTTACAGCAATCGCTGAGATGGGTTTCCCCCAAACAGCGCAGACAGTCCGCGTACGGATCACTCAGTGACATAGATCGCCTACAAGTGTCGCACAATGTAAAACCCGGGGCACGGGGCATGCCCTGGCCCGGGCGCTCTAACAAAACTAAACTAACTAAACAACTAACTAACTACAGGTACCATACACTGAACGAACAAGCAGTTTTGGGGACAAGCTACAGCAAAGCTGGAGCAAAGCAGTTCTGAAGCACCTTCACTGGTGGCAAGAAGGAACTGAGGGTGGGGGAGCGCGCAGCGCCCCTTATACCACGCCATGGAGGCGCCACTCCAGGGATCGCTGGGGTGCTCCCCTACGGGTATTGCTAGGGGAAAAACTTCTGGCACCTGTGCACATGGCGAGCATGCACACCTATTGTGGAATACAGATGAGCAATCACTTGAAGAAGAATTTATATTTACCCTGGACACTTGATGTAAAAACCATAATAAAATGGCAATCCCAGTGATACCCCAGGAGCAGAAAAACATACTTCCAAAGATGTATCTGATTATGATGTGAAAATTATTAGGCTATTTCTCAGTGCTTCCCTATCAAAATTTCATGCCCTGTCCTCTGTTGAAAACCAGAGATAAGAGTCAGGATATTTTCAACACAATCAATAGTAATATACTGCCTACTGCCTTCCTGAATTCCCTTGATAGGTTCTGAACATGAAGATCTATATATTTGTCTCCTGATATGTATTAGTGACGGTAGCAGACTGCAATTGTTTAGCAAGATCAGAATACTCATCAGAGAACTCCAGATATTATATTTCCACCGACCTGCTTAATCTGCTAATGCATTTCCCCCCTATAAATGGTGCCATATACATATAAGAGAATTTTAAGAGAGAAATTTAAGAGCAGAAATAGTTGCAAAAACCAAGATCTCTGACTTCTCTTCTGGAATGCACCCAGACTTTACTACCTGTTTATGTTGTGTGCATGCAGGATCTATGGGAAAAGATAAAGGCCTCACCTTGGGGGGAGGAGGGAAATGAAAGAATGACTGATCAAAGCAATTGTTTCTGCCTGTTTGATTACAAAGAGGAATGACAACAACAGAGATGCTCCAGGTCACTTGTTACAATACCTTCAGCAAAAGTGACTGTCTGAATGCTAATCACGTGAGGAACTAGATGGCTCAGAAGACTGGTAATGGGACACAGAACCTTTCACCTTGTCTGCAGTGATCAAAAAATGTTATCATCATGTCACCCTCGCTGATCGTCTCTGTCCAATCCATAGTAAACAGGTGTTAGTGTGAAGCCTCAACAGACAGATAAAGGACTGGAATGCAATGACCATCCTCAGGCAGTCCCTCCTCCTCGATATTGAGACAGGGCATTGTGGGGAAGCGTGTGCTGTCATCATCTGGTTTGTAAATAGAGGATTTCAATATCCCAGGCCAGATTATACAAACACTAAATTTACTTTAAAAAAAAAAGGGTCACTAGAGAATTATTTTGCTGTAGCTATTCAATTCTGCTACAATCAAATGTGTTTAAGGTACTCACAAGTATGGAGGGCTTCTAAAATAAATCTCTTTTAAAGCAAGATTTTTCAAATACATTTTACCTTAGAAATGTTATCTGTTGAACAATTCACAAGGTCCACTAGAGACTCTGAACAGCTTGCAAGATCCAAAGAGCACACACAGCTTGGGTCCCTGTGGGATTTGTGGATCTGTTGGGGTTGCTGCAACCTCTACAGGGATTCTGTCCAAAAATAATTATTATTTTTTTTTTAACTTAAGGAAATTCCCAAGCAAAAAAACTTTGTTACCTCATCTTAAAAAAAGCCCTTAAGAGAATGTGAATTGTCTCAAAGCTCATAAATGTTTGAAAGCCTGGAAATTCCCTTTAACGTGTAAAACATGAGTGTTCGGATAGGTACACTTGAGGACACCAAACCAGATGCCTCAACACTACCCTGTATCACCACGCTGAGAACAGAAACTGTAAGACAACCTTATCCATTTATCACACTTTTGTGTGAACTAATGAACCTGTGCAGTGGAAATGACTTTATTTGAAATGTTAACTGCTGCACAGGCAAATAAGCAGGCTGCTCTTCATGGATTTAAATACAGAGTAACACAGCACAAACCAACTACCCTGAATATCAGGGAAATATTTTGGTCTAAGGATGGACAGCCATGATCTCTATAATGACTCCTTTGATCTCTGCACTATCATTCTGTCCGTCCATTTTATTTTTACTTCTATCTGTAATATGCAAACTACAAAATCCATGCAACTAGATACATCTTTGAACTTATACTATATCAATATGAATGTTGTTGAATATTTAGTAGTAGTTTGAATAAGATTTGTTATATGTTAAACTGCAAATCTGTTTCTCTTTTCTCCTAAGCAGTTTGATACTGATAATTACACACAGGCGTGTGTTTGCATGCATAAATCTTGGATCTCAATACTTACTTTTTCTACACAAATCTTTAAAATTACACTAAAAGACAAGATTAGAGGCGGCACATAGACTAGCCCTAATTTGAATCCATTCTGGATCATAAAAAAGGAACACAGTTGGAAAGGAGCAGGAGCATGAGCAAAGAGAGATTTATATTCTGTAACTGAGTAGAACAGACCAGAAGGTGAGTAAATGTCAATGCAGGGAACCTGAATCATTCTTTTTACAACTGACCCAAAGCCAGAGCTTGCATGGCTTATTTACATACCTCCACTTCTGCTCTTATTTGCAGTCACTAAAAACAAGCAGACATGGTGCTGTTGGCAGATTCTTCACCTCTTAAAATTCAGAGCTTAGAAAAGAGAATTTAGAATGTGTAACCCAGGGAAATGTGTGTTTGTTTGTTTTACAAAACAAAACCTGTGAACACTGGAAGTCTGAAAAATAATGTATGGGAATATTTCTATTAGGTTTTGGTTTTGTGAACCTGTTTACACTCGGGCTCCCACCATTGCTAGCGCCCCTGGTGGTTAACCAGTGTTAGCAACAATGGGTCCTAAATGTTTCAAAAATGTCCCTGTTACAGAAAGGGCTAAAGAGATAAGCACTGAAGAGGCAGTAAACTGAAGCTCTACAAAACAGCAATTTACAGAAGTATGAAAAAGGAAGGAGGAAGTAGGACTGAGATCCCTGGCAGTCTGCAGCTTCCACCCACACCCTTGCCAACTGTGGCAAGAATGAAAAAGAAAGTTTCAAGAATTTGGAGTCCAATGGCCAAATTCAGCCTGGGTGTAACTATGAAACCCCAGGACTTGCACCCACGTCCACTGGGGCTGAACTCAACTGTAGATATTTGAAATAGAAATCCTGCAATAGGCTGTGAACCTACACGTCAGGACTTGTTTCAGTGCAGTCCAAGGAGGAAGAAGAAATACTATTCCACAGCAATAGAGGTCTAACCGCACATGTCACATACACACCTTTATGATGGCATCAGAAAGGGCTCAGCAGATCTGGAGGCTTTTTCTGAAGGGTCCCTTATGTTTTCAAACTTTTCTGGTATGTCCAACTGAAAAACTCTGCTGAATAGCCCCAGCAACATTGGGATTCTGACAATTATCCTGAATAGTGTTGCTCATTTGGGAAAGAGTTTCTGAGCAGCAACGCAGGGCCATAGTGCCTGCACTGAGTGGCTATGGAGCACTGAGCAGTTTGCTCTCCTCCTTCTCACCCCAGCTAGAAGACCAGGTAGCACAAGTCTCCATGTCCTATTCCTCCACCACACAGCAAAGAAAAAAAAACACCTCCCTAATCCGCTCCTTTTGAGAATCTAGCAGAACCCTTCCTTCAGTCTCTGCGAGGAGAAGGAAAGCGAAGTCCCATTACCCTTCAGTCAGTGTGGAGATGGAGGACAGGGAAAGGTATCACACACACCCCATCCCACCCCTACTGCCACTTTCCTCTGACTCTGCATGAGAATAGATAGGGAAGAGAAGAGACCTGAGGGAGGACTCGAGGAAAAGGTTACACCTTGCATGGTTTCCGTGAGCAGGGAGAAGAAAAAAGGACCTCCTCACATTATTTAGGAGAAGGAAGAGGAAACAACCTACAGCCCTGTGTCACTGTAGGGGAAGGGGAGGAGGAAGAAATGGACCCAACACTCAGAATTCAAGCAACGAGGTAGTCAATAACTCCCAATGCCAAATGTGCACCAAGTCCTAAGAGTTGAATCCGTGCACTTCCCTACAGTTGATTCTTAATTAAGAAATGCTTGTGGCTTTACTTAAGCATGGTTGAGGTGTAAGCAGGGGTCCTAAAAAGGTAAAGACCACAATAGGTTTTCCTCTCTTTTTCCTTCTCTAGTGTCTTGGACTCCTCTCTTCTTCCCTTCTCCCCCACCATCCTATTTATTTTACTTTAAATTTCACCACTGGCTTTCACTAAGATAGCTCTCTGCCTGGGAGCTTAGCAAGGTTTTCCTGTTTAAAAAAACAAAACACACCCCACTACACAAGCTTGCTGAGAGACAGCTTTTCCCAAACCCTCACAGCTCTGCATAACATTCAAGAATGCGAACACCTACACTTTACTAGAGATGGAGCTGTAATGATCCAAAACATTCACAAGCAATGTGTACAATCAATACTCACTGGGAAAACATGGCCGGTGACTGCCTCTGCTCCCTGATTCATAATGAATGAATTATACACCCACACTTCAAGCACAACAGTGAAAAATATTGTGCTAGATGTATTCTTTTTAATAAAATATTTAGTTTGGGGGTTTTACTCCCCACATGGATTTTCCCCATGCCCGCTGTGTTATCTTCTTAACTCTTTGGCACAAAGAATTGTCAGAGTGCTTTCAAGTGTGCAACTGACTCACTAACACAGAAAGATTTAATTTACTTTCTGAACCACTGTATTATAGTCTAGAGGATAATAGGAATCTGTATCATACTATAATGCCCTTGCTCCTTGAATTTTTATACTGCAGTTGGCCACCACTGAGCAGATAAGATGTGGAAGATGTTCTAATCCATTTTATCCACAGACATTTGTGAGTTTTTGATCTTTGACATGTGTAGGCTACTAATAAGCTATTATGCCACCCTTCTTGGCCTAAGCAGCGATTCCTTGTCATTTACCTCTCATTCAGAGAAATTGTGAACCTGTTCCTGCTTCAGAGATGAAAGTTGTCCAAAGTTCAGAGCTTAGATTCTTGTTAAGTAATGAGGGAGAGAAAGGATAAACACCCTGCTCCAAGGAGTTTCTACTACAGAAATGTGCAGATTAGGCTTAAAGCCACCCATAGTCAATGCATATTTCATTTATCCTGTGAAGGACTCAGCTATCTATATAAAGGAAATGGTAAAAGGGGGCCCCTGAGGCAAAGCCATTCCCCGTGCTGTGTAAAATATGATGCAGAACTGTAATTATATATAACAAAGAAATGTAGCATCTGCAAATAGGAAATTACATAACTGGGAAACTAGGGATCTGGGTTTATTTGTAGCTTTTTCCATTTATAACTTCAAGAAGTGACATGAGTCCACTGAGTCAGAGAGAGTGTAAGGTAAAACACATCTCATATGCCAGGTTGTCAGTAATTTAAGAAAGCTTGTATAATTCTTCTTCATCAACCTATTTCTTAATTTACTACAAACTATTCTGTTAGTCTCATATGAAAATGCATTGCAGCAATTTAAGAATAATGATACATTGTACTGTATACAGCCTTAATGAACCACATGGGCTCTAATGGTTAGAACAAGGGATTAGGCATTCACATTCCTGAGTTCCATTCCTTGCTCGCTCACTGACTCACTGGGTAACTAGAGAACCTTTTGTAGTCCTGACCCATGTCATGTGATACAAGCCAAGAAATAAAAGCCAAACTTTTATCAGCACTCCTGTGTGTCACAACTTTATTGCACTGGGCAAGTTATTAGCCTCTACTTCCCTCCGTTTCCCCATTTATAAAATGAGGACAATAACATTTACTGACCTATGGGATGCTGAGGGGCTAGATTAATTAACACTGGTGGCACGGTTTGGAGACAGTTGGATGTATGATGCTGTAGAACTTCAAAGAATTCTTATATTAGTAGTAGTATATAAAGATGTCTGATGAATGTGATGAATAATATCTAAAGGAATATATGCCCAGAACACAAACCAGACACTTTCTGAGACTTGGAAAGGTTGGATTTATATGGTTGACTGGTTACATTGTTGGTTCCAGATGGTATTGTCATGGGAGGTGCCAAAATACCATGATTCTCAGCTGGCCCCAAACTACTAAGTACCTGGTCCAGTATTTCAGGCCTGGCTGGAAACAGGAAGGGACAAATATCTCAAGGAAACCTGTTCTCAGCAGATTCCAGCTCCATTTTGCAAAGCTAAGTAATTTGGATGGTTACCAAGCTTTTTGAAGGTTGGGCATGAATAATAATATGAATTTAGCAATGAGAGCTGATTAGGAATATAAAATACTCTAATTGGGTTAATTCAGGCAATTTGCTATGGATTTTTTTTAAACAAAGTCAGCCTCGATCAGTGGGTGACCATTTAAGACAGTGAAAAGGGAGTGATGACCATGATCTCTTTGAAAGTCTCTGGACCAAATTAAAAGTTTTTATTTTGATTCAATCTTTCCCTTTTCAGCTGAGCCTCAACCTTAGCCTCCATTTTTGTAGGTAGAATTTTGTTGGTTCAGACAAGTACTTAGACATCTATCTGTCTTTGCACCCACAGTGAATTACAAGCAAAGCAAGATAGTGCAATTATTTACAGGCACAAGGTATGTTTTTATTTCTCTCTCGCTCTCTCATATACACACAAAACTACTCAACATTGACAATCAGGCCCAATAGTGGCAGGTGGAGAAGCATTATCCAATTCACTGCTCCTTTTTCTGTGAGTTTTTAAAGTAATGACTAGTAAACCTTTTAAATATTTCGTGTCATTGTGGCTCATATGGAATATTTATTTTAGCCTAGAGCTTATCCTGAACCAAACCTGGAGATCCACACGCCACTGAAAGGTTATGGAATGTCAGATGTAGAACGAGGATGGTCTTTAGATTTTTCCTGTGGGAGATGCACTGCTGAAATTTGGATTCTGTTGAGTGCAGAGCTACTCCATCTTGTTGGTGAGAGAATTACAAATATTTTATAAATTAAGTAAATGTTAGCAAAAGTTGAGTTACTTTGACACTTGCTTCTCTATTAATTGGTGAGCCATTCCATCCCACTATTCATTTATAATCTTGTTTAATGTGTGAACAAAGAACAGAACGAGCAAGGTAATCAGCGGAGAAAATATTATAAAGGTTACTGCATTTAAGAACCCCGCAGTATTTCTTGCTGAATGTATTGGGCATTAGATGTCTAATGCCTAATTCTGAATCCAAACAAAAAAACAGCAATCCATTCTGTCCAGATTCACAGTAATAAGAACAGGAAATGATAAACTGTAACCAATTCAGTCATTGGATAAGTACAGTCCACAAATGCCTTTCCAGATACTACTGTATATCAAGCAGTACTGGGAGACTAATGCTCACTCTAAGACAGCACAACAGTAAGGGCTAAAACCATTTTTTAAAATCTACTTTATCTTTCCTGCAGGCTAGAGCAGGGACTTGGGAGGAGGGAGAAGGAGAATGGCAGTGCATACAGAGTCTTGTAGTTTAGCAGTCAGCTACATTCCTGTAGCATGCAGAGAAAGAGCAGCTTTTGTTACCTCCTATGGGCCCAATTCTGCCAACCAACTTCTGTGGGAGTTGAGGGCAGGTTCCAAGGGGCTGCACAGACCCTGTGGTGAAATGTGGCCTGGAGCTGGGAAAGGCCCCAAAAGGGAGGCTTCAAGTGCTCAGTGCGTATTGGTACCACTCCTCGCTCTTCCCTCCCTCACCCTACTCAGAGAGTGTGAGCAGAGCATCCCTCACTCCCTCAGAACAAAGGCCACCAACAGATCCCTGCAGCAACAGCAGGGGGATCCTGAGTCCTCCACCCCTTCTTGGCACCGTCCTGGCTGGCTGGGAGGAACTGGGGCCCAGGCTGATGGTGTAAGAGAGAGCGCTGGGCCTGCACTGCGTGCTACTTCTCTGGCGGTTGCCCACAGACCCAGGCTCATTGTTCCCTCACTCAGGTAAGCAGCAGCCCTGGCTTCCATGAGCAGGAGAGGTACAGGAAAAAGATCCCTCCCTTTCTGCCCTCCCCACTCTCCCCTCCCCCCCACCTGGCCTGAAGAGAGAGGGAAAGAAGATCCCTGCCCCTCTGTGAAGGAGACTCCTCACAGCAAAGAGATGCTGAGGGGGAGAGAGTCTGGGGGAGAGGGGTGAGACAGGGTACAGTGTGAGGATGTACCATCGCCATAGCAATGAAGTAGAGAGACAAGATGGGACCTGATCCACTGGAAGAGAGGGAGATGTTACCTTTGTCAAATGGCTAGTTTAGGATTGGAACTGCTTGGCTGTGGCAAATGTAAAGGGCCAGCAGTGTCGATCCTTGCTATATCACATACTTCCTGTGCAGGTGTAGGGAGGGCTGTACGTGTGTGTTGGTGTTGCACAAGACAAGACTGGTGCTGAGATATGTATCTGTGACAGACTGGGGCTGGGAGTGTGAGAAGTGGTTTTTAAGTTAGAGTCAGTTCCCACCATTCCCCAAGCATGTTTCAGTAAGCAGGCCTCAAAGTCTCCCAAGTCTGAGCAGAGTCGATTTCCCTCCAAAACTCAACATAATCTCAATTGTAAGGCTTATTTACACTGTTCATGCTGTAAGCAGTCACATCTAAATTCAAAGTGTCACACATTTTTGTGTGTGTGGGGGGGGGATATGTGTGGCATATGTGCTTGCGTTGGCCCTGGAGCAAAGCAACTTAATGAGGCATTCAGCACCTCACAGTATCAGGCCAACTGTCTCTCCCCAACCTCCACACTTATTTATAGACTTGGACCATTGTGAAGTCCTGAGGAATAGCTTGCCAGCTAGTAGTGCAATGTTGAGAATTCCAGTTCAAGGTTAATCACCAGCCCTAAAAACAACAACATTAAAATAATTATTAAAAGGAAAAATATCATTAAACTTTTGATTCCTAGCAAGGAGTGGGAGGAGGGCAGTCTCTTTGCAGGAACAAAATATGAAATACTCATTAACAAACTGGAATGGCTAGTAATTGGAAACATCTTTCATTTGTGAAAATTCCTCAGAGCTGTCAAGTCTCATTGCAAAGAAGGAGAATCTGGCAGATGCTTTGTCCAGAGGGAAAAACTTGTTGGAGGAAATGTAGTTACCTCGGTAGCTTTGAGATGGGCTGTAAGAGAGAAGCATATTTACAGCTCTTCAAAAAACCCTAGTAGAGAGGTTTATGTCCTGCTGGAATCAGGGATGCACTAATAATGAGCTGGAAGGAGACAAGATTCTTAAGGTGCTCCCCATTTCAAAAACAAAGTCCAGTTCTAGTCAGGATCTGGACTGAAAAATTCCTAGATCTAGGTGTCAGAGCTGGTCAGAAAATTACCTTCAACATGGAATTCTGAAAACACCTGCCAGCAAGTTGTCCAACCAGCTGTGTTGCTTTCATACTCTGACTTCAGCCTTTCTTAGCAGATATCCTATTATTATTAAGGAGGGTGACAGGTGTCTAAAATTGGACAAGATTGGAAAGGATGACCGAAAATGAGTCTCGGAAGCTGGTAGTACTGATTCACCTCTTATCAGGAGGGCCCTGGCTCCTGGGTTTTTTCAGAAAAAAACATTGACCTACTCTTCAGGGAGACAAGAGTCTACTCAGAGGGTCTATATAGTACATGTGTACTTTCTCTCTTGGCTGGACTCAGAAAATAAAGATTCTTTTTAGAGAATTGATACCATCCTTGATTTTGGATTTCTGTCTGGCAAGGTAAATAACATGAAGGACGTTGAATGAATAAGGCTTTTTCCTCAACTTTATGCATCTTTTATCCTTCTGCAATATGAAGAAAGGAATATACACACTGCTTCTAAGGACATATAATTTGAGCAGACAAATTTGCATAGTCTAGTTTTAATGATGTTCTGGAGAACATTTCAATGACTCTTGACCATTAGCAACTTTGATCTTTCAATTTCTCTTTCATTAGGGCAACCAACTTGTGGTTGAAATATGAGCCGTGGTTGACTGGAATTCCTGTTTTATCTGGTGAGATATGAACTCAGCTTTTTCTTGTTTTTGAGAGAGTGTGTGTGTGTGTAAGTGTATTTTCATCCTTTTATGCTGGAGTCTTATACCATTTAGTTGGTTTGACTAGGCGAGTACATTACTATTTTCTCGCTCCCAATTTTGCCTTAGAAGTTACGTGCACATATTAACACCTACACTAAATATGTCTTTGTTAGACCTTTCTAGATGTTTATTCAGTTTCAAATAGGAGGCTGCAGAAGAGCTTCTTTGTAGAAGTAAGACACTAAATGAAATTCTACCTTTTATTCTTCTTTGTAAGTCCTGATCTCAGCAGTACTCCTTTATATGGTGTATATAGTTATGAAATTGTTAATATTCTTTTCTCTTTACTTTACCTTTAAATGTGAAAAGTCTTTGCTGCAGAGGAGTGCAGCAGTATTATGAGGCAGTTCAGGATGGCTGCTATTAGAGAATGAGATACGCACTGTGCGCTCTCACTTATATTCCTTTTTGTTTTGTTTTCCCTAATCTACAATAAATTGTTCAAAATGGCAAGTACCTCTTGCAAATTTTACACAGGAAACAACAGTCTATATCAACCATCATAAAGAATATTATTCCACCTTTCCTATGTTTGTGATCTTTCCAGAGATACTGAAGTTACTGGCACTACAAGTGTACATAATGCCACACTGGACATGACAGGCAATGACTGGGTTTTTACTTCTCCAAAATTCAAGTGCTGATATGCTATCATCCCAGGGCACTTCATGCTCCATGTACAAGTCAAAATCATGCTTGAACTCCTCTGCCTTGCAAGGGAAAATACACACAATAGTTTCATAATCACTAAAACTGTGTGACATCTGAGCCTTGACAAATAAATCAAACATTTTACAGTTGGCAAAAAGAGATCCTGATGCATAGAGTCTGTTGGGTTCATTGTGGGATATGGTTGCCTTCAGTTTGCTTTGAAATTCTGATGCAAAAACATGCGCTGCAGTTTAAAGGAATTGCCTTTTGGAGTCCATTGAGTTGCGTTCACTTCTTTTAAGGTATTATGTACATTATCAGCAACTTGTAAATTGCAGTTAAGCAGTGTATCAATGCACTGTATTGGGGTGTGTTTCCATTTGCAAATGAACCTGATGGATTTTCCCCAAAGATAACTTGCAATACAGTTTTCGCCGGTTTCCATCACACTAGATTATCCAGCATAGTTTCATTGCCTTCTTTGAGGTGACTGCATCTTCTTCTTTAAAGTCGGTCACATTGTCCCCATATGCATGAATGAATTTTGCTGCCTCAAACCAGGAATACCAGCGTGATGGCACAACATGCGGTGGCACATGCAAACTCATTGGCTCACACTTTTACTTTCACAGACTTTATAAATTGCTCAGCTTTGCCTGTTGGCATATATAAATATCACTAGAATATGTACCACAAAGGTGTTGACGTCATGGAACGCATCAGTTTTGATTGCATGCCCAATGGCTACATGCAAAAGATAAGCAATATATGGAATATGCAGTAGATGTGGATACTTTTCTGCAAAGTTCTTTACTAAGCATTACTGTACATTGCAGAGTCATTTCTTGATTGACACAAAGTTTTCCGAAGTTTGGCCAAACTCTCACAACACTCCTTGAATCCAAACTGAAGTGACTCCCTCATTGCACTGCAGAACAGAGAATTTGAATAGAATAGAATAGTATTTATTGATTTATTTTTGTCATTGTAGAACACTGCAAGGATGTTAATTGCTGGCTTTTTAGAAAGCTCTATGGTAAGTGAATAAGCAGGGCTCAGTGACAGCGAGGCTGCAGTGGGCTCACTGAGCAACTGAGGGGGCCCAAAATACCCGATCCCACAGGCGCTAGGTGTGAGGGAGGTTGCACTCCTGGCCTGCAGAGCAGAGACTCCTGCCCAGAGCACGCCTCATCCCCTCACTTCTAGATAGTGAACGGGGTCAGCAGCAGGGCAGCTGGGGGCTCCTTGCGTGGCTACAGGGTCGATGACAGCAAGGCTGCATGAGTCTTCCTGACCAGCCAAGGGCCCAGGATACTGGATCCTTTTAGGCAGTAGGTGCAGGGGAAGCTGTACTCACTGATTACTGTCCATGGATTTTTTTTAAATGTTCATTTCTGTGTATCAAGTGAAATTGACACTTACTGCTGGCTAATGATTTAAATCAAATCCTTCTTCAAGCCTAATTATGGACATTCCTCAGAGAGACCATTGGGGTTCCATTTGTCAGAATTTTCCTCTCACATGTATGTTTTACTGTCTGCTTGCACCTTGACTACTTGTGGTTTTCATAGATTATTTTTTGTTTTGTAGGCAGCATTTCAGGGTCTCCCAGAGCTCAGTCTTTGGTCTTTCACAGCTGTGATTTAAATATTGCCTTTGGCTGATCTAATTTATCAGCATAATATTAACTTTCATAAGTCTGATGTTGATTAACCTTGAGTTTTCTCAATGCTGATTCTAGTATTTTATAAGGACTGAAAGTTTTAGGAATTTAAACTTTGTTCAATTGAAGATCCCCAAATGCAGACGCTAGTCTAGTGGTTTTGCTTAAGGCAATTTGCAGATTGGACAACAGACTAATTGAATCGAATCAGTCCACTGTTTTCTTCATTTCAGGAATTCTGCATACGTAGGCCAAGCACTCTGCCGTAATGCTTATCTTTATCTTGGTTTTGTCTAGAATGCCTTTTCAGTCATCTAAACACAGGGCCGGTGCAACCCATTAGGCGACCTAGGCGGTCGCCTAGGGCACTAGCATTTGGGGAGCGGCATTTCGGGTCCTTCAGCGGCGACCGCGGCGGCCGGATCTTCGGCCACCCCAGTCGGCGGCGGCATTTAGGCGGAGGGAGCTGGGGCAGGGGGGCGCGGGGAGGGTCGCCTGCAGCAAGTAAGGGGGGCGGCGGCACACAGGGGAACTCCCCGCCCCAGCTCACCTCTGCTCTGCCTCCTCCCCTGAGCATGCCGCTCCGCTCTGCTTCTCTCCCTCCCAGGCTTGCGGCGCCAATCAGCTGTTTGGCGCCGCAAGCCTGGGAGGGAGAGAAGCAGAGCGGAGCGGCATGCTCAGGGTTTGTTGCTGAGTCAAGGTGTGCTGGGGTGGAGAGCTGCCGCGTGGCTCCCCGGGCCAGGGGGAACTGCCGCGGGGGGGGCACCTCAGGGCGGAGGGGGGGTGGGGAGCTGCCGCGGGGGGTGCCTTAGGATGGGGGGGCGGAGAGCTGCTACAGGGCTCAGGGAGGGGGGGCGCAAGGTGGAAGTTTTGCCTAGGGCGCGAAACATCCTTGCACCCGCCCTCTCTAAACATGACTGTTTCTAGATTAGTTGATCCAAACAGGTGGTTTGTAACCCAAGTCAGAATGCCAGGGATGAGGATATTTACTCCTGTTTCAGTCTAATCATAGTGGCTGCTGGTCTTGGGTAAAAATACCCAAAGGGTTTCTTTTATTCCTTTGCAGGAGTAGGCGCCGTCATCTCTTTCCTCCATCAGAGCAGCAAAGTCCTTTTGGTCTACCCTGGTTCTTAAGAATAGTGGGTGAAATTTTCAGCCAAATTTACCAAGCTCTACTCAGTAAAAATGGGAATGGGAGAGAATAAATAGTTTTATATCACCATTTACCCAGCCACGCACCCCCCCACCCCCCCACATACACTGATTATGGGGCTAGCCAAAGCAAGGATGGCCCTAGCACATATTAGACCAGCCTCGGTGCTGCTCTAACTCACACAGACAGATGATAACTCTCAATGAACACTCTACCAGCCAGAGGCTTCTGGAATAGGGTTGCCAACCCTCAAGGGTTGTCCTGGAGTCTCCAGGAATTAAAAATTAACCCTTAATAAAAGATTATGGCCTGTACTGAAACCTCCAGGAATACGTCCAACCAAAATTGGCAACCCTATTCTGGAACAAAATCACATTGACATGCTTCTTGAAAGATTCCTTATTCAGAATCCTTATTCCTTATTCATTTATGCATATGCTTAAAGGTCAGCTTGTGTTTAAGCACTTTCCTCAATAGGGATAAACTTAGGGATGTGTTTAGGTTCTTTCCTGAATTGGGGCCTTAATAGGAGATCAGAATCTAGCCCAGTATGCTAATGGTCTCCATATTTTTTCCCTGCCAACACTACCTCCTCTTTGTCCTCACTCAGGTTTTTAGTTAATATTCTTTTGTTTTAATAAATTGACTTAGTTCAGGCTGGGCCTTAGCAGGTTTGTATTACTTTAAAGGTAGAGCTCTCAATAATCTAACCATAGAGCTAACACTGAGAACTCTGTGTAACAACAGATGTGTTCTTCACAACATGTTCACAGCCATAATAAATATTTATATAAAACTTTGGCTAGTATATTTTTTCTTTGCACATTGCATGGCATTTTCACCATGTGGTCTTTAATTTTGCAAGATGTTTGAATTGTGTAATTTTTATCAAGCAATTATTCAGTGCAGCCACTTTTGCTACTGGAAAGCAGCTTTTCATGGTGATGGAAATGGAAGTGGGTCACTTGCTAAAATGAAAAGCAAGTTTATTCCTGCAAAAACTGCCATTTCACAAAAATGAAAACGCAAGAATTTCCAGAGGAAACCACTAAATAATGTGCTTTTCATTAATCCAGTGAAAAATCAATTTGTGCTGGCATCATAAACAATAAGAATACATTTTCACTTAGCTCCATTAGTAAATACTGTTGTATTAGATGTATAAGATAAACACCCTGGAATTCTGTAAGTAGAACATTTAGGAATGCAAATATAAATGGTAGGTGAAAAGTACTTTCTACTGGCTATAATAAATATGGCTCTTCAAGGAGAAAAGCAGTTGGAATATAAAGATATGTATTCCTGATTCTGAAGAAAAGTCTGCTTTGCTTCATGCAGCATAGAAAATTATTCAAGTATAGTTCACCTTCTAAATACAATTATACCAAGGTTTCTTAATGCCCCTGAAATTAAAAAATTACTTATTTGGCACACAATGAAATTACAGTTTTAACCACTTCAATATATGCTACAACTCTGTTTAGAGCATGAGCCCTTTTGTAAACACTAGGTTAACTACACAATAAACTTTTTCTACTATGCTACTCTAGTATTTTTTATAATACCATTTACTGTAGCCTCATTTTCTCAGGTGGCTCCTTTTGGGGTAGCATTATACACAATCAGTCAGCGTTATGTGCTTCAAAATTGCCTCTGATGCTTTTCTTTCATACTAAAAAGCCTCTGTAGTACATTATACCACTTTACAAATGAAGTCTTTTATGTACATATGTAAATTGGTTTCATTTATTTATGCCAGTGGCCTGTATGCTCTAATTGTGTAACTGGTGAGTAAACAACTTTTTTCTGCCTGAATTATTTCTTTTACAAGTTATATATGTGTTTCATGCCACTCACTCTAAAAAAGCCATTTATTCATTAGTTTTTAACATTGTGTGGTTCCTCTGCCAAAGCAGTAACACAGTTTTGGCAGCTTTGCAGCAGGTCAGTTTCTTGTTGGAGAAGAAGTTAATGACAGAGACACAGAGTCTCATTTAATTACAGAGTCTCATTTATTTATTTATGGTATTTATGCAAGTCCTGTTTATCTTGAACAGAGATGTCCAAAACAGCAGCATGGCTTCACAGCTCCCAGCTGCAGAAACCCCAGCCAAGAAGCTAGTGCAGAGGTCTCCAAACTGAGGGGAACATTCAGGGGGCGAGGTGGAGCCTGGGCCAGCCCCCACTGGGGGGGAGGGGAGGGAGCACCACCCAGTTCCGCTCCACTCACAGTTCTGATCTGACCCTGGCCCCGGCTTCACTCCCAGCCTCAGCCCTGACTGCGGCTCGGCACCTGGTCCTGGCCATGCCTCCAGCCTGGGCCCCTGCCTGCAGTTCTGTTCCAGGCCCTGGCCCTGCTCCCAGCCCCCTTATTATCCCTGTCTGCTTCCTCCTCTCCCCGCCCCCCCCCCGGGATCTGCGGCCCTGCTTCCAGCCAGGCATGGGGGGGGGGTGTTGGTGGGTGAACAGAAGTGGGGGGGGGCGACCCTGAAAAGTTTGGGGACCACTGAGCTAGTGTGTGCAGCCTGGTACTGGAAGAACAGAACTCTCTGACTTTTGGTCTTTGTCTCCTTTCAGCACACTCTTTGTTCCTGTGTCCTGCCTGCCATCTGTAACCACAGCTGCCAAAGCCCTCAGCCTTACACCACATGGTATAACCACTTGGAGACTAGTGGTCTCTTCCCTGATCATAGGCTAGTTCAGTGATACTCAGACTGAGGCTCCCGAGATGCAAGTGGCTCTTTAACGTGTCTCCTGTGGCTCTTTGCAGCACATGATAGTAAAACACTGTGTGATTTAATTACACTGCTCTACAGCCAAAATGCTTCTGAAATAAATGTAATCAAACTTTACTAATTCTGGGTCACTGAGAACGAAAATGATTCTTAAAATTGTAGATTGGCTCTAGTTTTCAAGATATGCTATTGGGTCAGTATATACGACCCTTGACTTGGGAATGGCGGAGGATAAGTGAGTTATAAAGGGAAGGGATCTCAATTTAAACCAGAAATGACTAAAATACATCTTTGACTGGATCTATGAATAAATCTATGACTGGGTTTGGACAGTACTTGCTTTTTAGGCAAAACAATGAATGATGCAAACTGAAGCTGGTATTGCGTCATACATGATATGAATTGCATCATGTTATTCCTAGAAGTCATGGATGATGCAATCATAACGAAGCTTACATCACTCTGCTGAACAAATTGCCCTATATCAGCTCTAGAAGTCATACAGTGTCGTGCTCTCTTATTTGTCAGTGTTTGATTTTGCAAAGGGACACATTTCTGTTTAGCCAAAGTGAGCAGAGATGCCTCGTACTTGTGTGAACAGTGCAGATAACTTCTGCTATGTTTGTGGTGAAGTGACTTTTGCATCACAAAAGCGCAGTATAACTACTATGGTTAAGAAAGCCTATCACCTTTATTTTGGCTGCAAAATTGGAGATCAGGACAAGAGGTGGGCCCCACACATATGCTGCAAGACTTGTGCAACAAATCTTCGCCAGTGGTTGAACAGGAAAAGGAAATCTATGCCTTTTGCAGTGCCAATGATTTGGAGAGAGCCAACAGATCATACCAGCAATTGTTACTTCTGCATGGTGCCTCCAGTTGGGAAAGGTGTGTCAAAGAAGAAAAAGTGGACTGTGCATTATCCAAACATTCCATCAGCTAGACGCCCAGTACCCCACGGAGAAGGACTGCCGGTTCCTGATGCACCAGAATCATTCTCACTTGAGTCAGACGAGGAAGAGGAAGAGGATGAAACTTCTGGTCCTGAACCATCAATGTCACAGGACCCACATTTTCTCCCATCCTCCTCCTCTGAACCACACCTCATAACACAAGGTGAACTGAATGACCTTGTCAGGGATTTGGAACTA
>NW_020664444.1:20332227-20379143 GCF_002925995.2 Terrapene triunguis | reverse complement strand
ATTTTATTTATATAACCCTTTTGCTGATTTTTAAAGTGTTACATAAACAGGACAGGTGAAATATTCTCATGTAAAGCAACCATAAACACATGAAAAGACCTAGGTTTACAATTTATGATTAAAACTCTACTATCTACACAATATACATAGACATAAAATGTAAAAACTTAAATATCTTAGAAACAGTAGCCAATCAGTTGTTTTAATTGTCATATTTGAATTCAGCACATCAAAATACATAATAAATAAATAGCACATTTTATCTCTGAAGCAGACGACTTCTCAAAAATTGTAGACCAGTGTTATTAACCAATCAGGATGCTTTTACTATGCTATTAACCAATTGTAGTTGATAAAATAATAATACTTGGTCAGTCATTTTGCTGTGAGAATAATATATATATATATGTATAAACTAAATATTTCCCCTGTCATACTGTTTAAATATGAACATATAGTACTATAGTAAATGAACCAATAAATTCACACTACTGTGGCTCTTTTGGGTAATGTTGATCACTAATTTGGATCCTGAACCACTGAGGTCTGAGAATCACTGGGCTAGTTCATCTAGGCCCTGGGATTTAACCCTCCTTTTGTCCAGCTGTTTTGCAACATGAAGGAACTCTTCACACTTTCAACTATAACCAATGTCCACTGGAGCTGAGTTCTCTGAGCCTCTCCATTCACACAAGAGAGTACTTAACACAACTCCATTTAACAACCATCAGGGTGTGGCTGCTGCTGCCAGCCCATGTGGGGTCCTTTGGGCAAGCCTCTCTATTTTAACTCTTTCTGTGGAAAGTTTTATATCAAGCACTCATGAATAAGACATAAAACACTTACCCCGGTAGCCAATAATTTCTCTGATATGGTCAAAAAAGCAATTTCCTTCCATGAGAATGTGGCTCAGAAAAACAATGACAGAGAAAAATAGGAAACACAACCATGATATGAGCTTAACCTCAGAAACTGTCTGGAGAAGGCTGGCTCCGCAGAGACAAGTTAATGGAAAAACAAATCCCCTGGACTGAACAAACTGATATTGCTTATTAGCGCTCTGACACTTAAACTGTGGTCCTGACCCTGCTCCCTGTGAAGTCACTGGCAAAACTCTCAATGACTTCCTTAAGAGCAGGATCAAGCCCATTAATATCTGCCACATTGTATATTTTTCACATATGCCAGAGAAATCGCCTTACCATTCATGAAGGACATTTTACATTACTAACTAGCCCTTTTACCTTTATTAAAGCAGCCATCACTAGAGTCACTCAATATTTTTTTTCAAAAAGCAAATCTATAAAATGCTCACTTCTTTAAAAAAAGAACAGAAATAAACATGCTTGTCCATTTGTGAAGCCAACTAACAACCATGACAACAAGCCAATTAGGCAGTAACAGATGCTAAGAAAAGAATGGGTGAAAAATGCTTGTGTAACCCCTGCTTGCTCAGAGTGGCACTTTGTCCCCCTCTAGTGATGGCTAGACCAGCTAGAGATTGATGAGCCTGCTACAGCCTGGGCTAAGAGACATATATCTTTTAGCTCATGCAACAGAAGCTCATGCATTTAGCTCCAGAGGTCCCAGGTTTGATCCCCTCTGCCAACACTCCTGTGAGGGTTGGTGTTATGCTTGCAATGATTTTAAACACTTCAATGAAAGCTCTTCTAAAGATGTTTGTTAATTTTGTTTTTATTTCCATCCTTCTCCTACTAAACCCCATTATTAGATCTCTGACCTGCAATAAAAGGAACATGACATGAGCCGTATGCTCACCATTTCCCATTAATTATGTGCTATCTGTAATTAACGGATAATAAAGCATGGTTTGGTTCAGAAAAGCATCCAGAAGTATCTTATCTGGAGATTCCTGGTCTAGAATCTCAAGCTTTCCATTATTCTTCAGGTTCCATTTAGATCAGAAATAGGCTATTCTCTCAGTGTATAAGAATGTCATCCTCTCCAGAATGAGAAAGGGAAAAGTAGAGAAAAATATGGCAGAAGTTGAGAGCAGCCAGCAGAGAGGGAGATTTAATAAACAGTTTCCAGTTTCCCATCTGCCAAATGTAGAGGGCTGGCCCACAGAAAGGAATGTTGGTAAAAAGTTCCTATAAGAGGGCAACTTTTCATCTGGGAAGATCAATATGGAGATAGTCACAAAGATACTTCTGGGTTAAAACAGCTTGTATGCTTTATATATTACCATTCTGTCTGATAACACTTCCACTTCAGATCTTAGGCAAAAAGGGAGCATAGAGAAGGGCATGAAAATGAAGGAAAGTTAAACACTAATTTTCTGAGGCTTAAAAGCTTTGGGTTAAGTTTGAAGCTTTGAAGTCTTTAAATCATGATTTGGGGACTTCAACAGCTGAGTCAAGGGAGAGAATTATTCCAGGAGTGGGTGGGTCAGCTTTTGTGGCCTGCATCATGCGGGAGGTCAGACTAGATGATCATAATGGTCCCTTCTGACCTTAAAGTCTATGAGTCTAAGTTTTAGGCAATTATTTAGGCTAGGCCATTTCCCCCCTGAAACAGAACCTGCACTGTCATCCCATAACTACTGGGTTTGAAATGAATTAGTATTAGTGGTAGAAGTCATAGTATTGTAGTAGTGCAAAAGCTCCTGTTAGGATCAGATTCATTGTACTAGGTACTGTGCAAACACATATGAAGATGCAGTCTCTGTCCCTGAAATGATTACAACAAACTATTCCTTTTTGTAGGAAAAAAGATTCAGGTACACAGATCTTTTGGTGTTTCGATTAAAATTTTAATTCACTGTGACTTACATATTATTTTCATAATTAGAAATATTTATTGAGTATGTTTCTGTTTATATAATCAGTATAATAACACTAATAATTAGTATAGTATTATAACTAAGGCAAAATAACACATGGTTCAGGAAAGTTAGAGCTATACTTAGCTGCTTCTCAAAGATTCATCCTCTATGAAATTGAGAGGTAGTGTGGTCCAGTGAATAGGATACCAACAGGGAGTTGGAGGACCTGGGTACCATACTTGTCTCTGCATTGAACTATTTATATGGAGTTGGGCAAATGGCTTAACTTTTCTGTGCCTCCATTTCCCCATCTGAAAATGGGCATAATGATATTTACCCTGTTCTCTAAAGTGCTTTGGGGTCTTCTGCTGAAAGTGACTATAAAGTGCTAAATATTCATTATTATTGCAGATGTGCTTTATAGATTTCAGCTTGCGCCCACTGTTAAGTTATAGCGCTAAGAGTCAATACAAGTAAGTCATTTATGGTACACCCTCTCTCCTCTTTTATCAGTGTTTCAGAAGAGAAAGGTAGAAAAACTGGCCCAGTAAAGAACAGCATGAAATACAATAATTTTTCACAGTCTGAGTATTAAAACTCTGCATTGAGGCACTGTGGCATATTGGAGCACCTCACAAATGCTCCAGTCTTGTGAGTTACTGAGCACCCTCCATCTCATTGATAACAATGAGGTTGAGGATGTTCTGTACTGCACAAAAGCTGCACCTTGTAGCATCAGGTCTATACATCCTTCCTCTGAACTAATCGCTTTGCCAGAGCAAACCCTGTGTTCTACTACAAATGTAATGAGACATTATGACAAACTATAACCTAAAACTTCAGAAAGCTCATAATTAATGAACATCCAGGCAACACTGAATATTTTGAAGATACTGTGATCCAATTTTAAACAATCGTGATATGTAAAAATACGGGAATGGTATACCAATGGATGTATATTTTCATAGATATATTGCCAAATGAATTGTTCATGTGGTATCATGACATTTTAAATCAATAATGAAAACTTGGTCATACCTCTCCATTCCCCTCCTGTGTGCAGAAATCCCTCTCTCTGTTCTTTATCTCGTCCTCCTTTACCTAGGCCCTCTGTTTCCCCAGTTTTAAGGTGTGTCTTCACTGCAGAGTTAACATGAGTTAACCTAGCCTGGCTATGACCATGTGGTATCATGACATTTTAAGACCAGTAGAAAGAATGAAGGCATGCCAACACTCTCCACTGATAAATCAAAGAAGAATACAACCTGAAGCACTAAGCATAGTTTGTAGATGAATATACTGTAAAAGCAGCAACGAAGATGGCTTTGTATTTAGTTTTGATTGTTTCTGACAATGTGGGAAAACCAGTCATCAGCACAAGATAGAGAGATTCTTATCCTCTGTGCTGAGATCACCGGATGTATTAAAGGGGCTGTAGTTTTCTCAGCAAATATTAAATACAGTGAATAAACACACAATGTAAGAACAAAATCCTATATTAGATATTCACAGTCACTGGCAGGGCCGGCTCCAGCATTTCTGCCGCCCCAAGCAAAAAAAAAAAAAAAGCCGCGATCGCAATCAGCGGCAGCAATTGGAAAAAAAAAAAGCCGCGA
The DNA here is from genome assembly GCF_002925995.2 of Terrapene triunguis. Taxonomy (NCBI): domain Eukaryota; kingdom Metazoa; phylum Chordata; order Testudines; family Emydidae; genus Terrapene; species Terrapene triunguis. The sequence goes on along the minus strand of NW_020664444.1, from coordinate 20,374,742 downwards.
TCGGCGGCGGCAGTTCGGTGGCAGGTCCTTCCTTCGCTCCTAGAGGGAGTGAGGGACCTGCCACCCCCGAATTGCCGCAGGTGCCGCCCCTCTCCCTTGGCCACCCCAAGCACCTGCTTGTTAAGCTGGTGCCTGGAGCCGGCCCTGCTCACTGGATGAATTCATAGTATTTTTTAAAGTCCCATTTGTTTAGAATTTCTTTGGCCTAGGTGTTTATACTGGATACATTTCAAGTCAAGCTTTTAAACTTTGTGGTCAATGTTTTCTTTTGTTAAATACTGCAAAACATTCCTTGGAAAGTTGAAAATATTACAGCTATATACTGGTATTAAATATAATTAATATAATATACTGTGTATATATCATGAATCGTGATCCAAACCCTCTGAATAGGGTGACCAGACAGCAAGTGTGAAAAATCAGGACGAGGGTGGGGGGTAATAGGAGCCTATATAGGAAAAAGACCCAAAAATCAGGACTGTCCCTATAAAAGCGGGACATCTGGTCACCCTACCCCTGAATGTATTTGATTGATCTTTAAAAAGAGGTTTTGGCACTTTCTGACCAAATCCTCATCTAGTGTAAATCATTGTAGCTCCGTGGCAGTCAACAGAGCTATGCTAATTTACAACAGCTGACTCTCTGGTCTTCTGTTTAATTTAACTACTTTTCATGAGTAAAAAATGAGGAATACATAGATGAGGGTAGAGCACGGGTAACAAATTTTACATAACATAAATGGGTAATAACTATACAGAGATTTTAACATTATACATTATTGACAGGTTTTGAAAAATTTGCCTGGCGCCTACTCACATAAGGACTAAGCCAAATAGACCAGGCAAAATACACCTACGCTAGCCTTCCATACACAATGCCAAACGTATTCATGTTACATTGCCAGATTGTCTCTCTTGCAAAATACACAATTTTCCCCCCAAATCAATCCTGCATTCCCAAATTAATGCTGCTGCCACCTCATTATTAACTCAATTAAAGCTCATTCTCTCCTCCCCACCCTTGATAAATCAATAATGAAAACTTGGTCATACCTCTCCATTCCCCTCCTGTGTGGAGAAATCCCTCTCTCTGTTCTTCATCTCGTCCTTTTTTACGTAGGCCCTCTGTTCCCCTAGTTTTAAGGTGTGTCTTCACTGCAGAGTTAACTTGAGTTAACCTAGCCTGGCTATGACCAGCCATACTGCAAAGCACTACCTGAGTTACTGTGTTCTCACTGGTGCTGCACTCCTGTGTGTATGTCACTAGGCCTTCTGGGTCTGCTCTGATTCTTTCCCAATGAACCATGGGAGAACTTGTCTGTCCTTCTGGGCACCTCGGGTGAGTGATATGGGAAGCCATTAGAGGACTATCAGCAATTGAGTAGTTCTTGAGTGTCCTTGCTGTAAAGTGGATGGGTTACCAGCCTGAGCTCTAACTCATCCCCTCTCCCAAACAGGGCCAGTTGCCAGGTTAAAGCACCACCAAACTCAGATGAGATGATTTTGTGTGCAGGCAGGATGGGGTTCAAGGCAACACCCAAGTAAGAGTGTGAGTTAACCCTGCAGTGATGACATAGACAGGCCTCGATTAAGCAATGTGCAGACTGTGCACTTGCAAAGGGCCCCCGATTTCAGAGCGGACCCTGACAACTGGAGATGGGGGGAAATGAATGGTGTCACACCAGGTTGAAATGCCATTCGCTCAAGTTTGGCCTGGCTGTCCCTCCATCATGACGGACAGGCGGTTGCACCAAACCTGAGCAGTGCAGGGCTGTGTGAGTATGGAGTGGGAGCTGGGATTGGGAGAAGCCACCCTAGCCTGGGATGGGAGCAGAATGTTAAGCTGTGGATGGGGGGCACGACAATGAGTGGCTAGAAAGGTCCTGGGGGTGGTGGGTGAGGGACAAGGGATGGGTGAGGTGTGAGGTGTTGGTGGGCTATGGGGAAGTAAGGAGTGTTGGGGGGCAGTGGGATGAGTTGTGGGGGCTGTGGGGACTCAGATGGTGGGGTGTGGGGGAGGATGTTGGGGGCTGTGGCTGGTGGGCTGAGGGATTGGGACTGTGGTGAGCAGCATGTATCGCACGTTGCTGGGATCGGTGGGATGGCTGTCAGGATAAGTGCAGGCTGGTGCAGAGTTGTTGTGGTATATGTGGGGCAGGAGGGGCTTTCAGGGGCCTGTGTGTGAGGTGGAGTATGTATGGGGAAAGGGTGCTTTGCTACCTCGTTTACAGAAGGCGAGGAGGAACCCAATTTCCATAGTGCACAGGGCCACAGAATTCTTTAATCCGGGCCTGAATATACCCTTAAAGTAGCAGGGGCTCTGCTTTCCCTTCTTGTGAAAACATATAGTGGCTCAAACTGCCCTGACCCTGCCTTGCCCTCTATCTGTACCTGGACCTGCTCCCCTCCCAGCCTCAGAAAGATCTAGTAATTCAGGTGCCACTCTGCTCTATCTTTACCCTGTGAAAAGGAACCAGCAGTTTGGAACCCATTCTGCTGCCTTCCTCATTCCCTCCTATCCTGTTAAAGGAGCACAATGGTTACTCTACTCCTTTCCTCCCCTTCAGAGACAAGACCCAATTCAGCCCAGCCACCCAAGGGAAAATGTCTACTCTCCCTGAGGTGGTTCAAGCCCTCATGTCAGTTCACAGGCAATTCAATGTTAACATTTTCCAACATTAAACACTAACACTATAAATGTGTTTATAAGAATCCTCACAAAATTACAAAATGATGAAAATGAAGAAAAACCAAAGCTAAATGCATTAAAAACAAACCGCTGAGGGGGGTAGTAAAATCCAAGACAGGGGAATGTTAAATGCAAGGAAAAAGAACATCATTTTAGGTAATTATATGGCCCCCTATCAACATGGTATCTGAGTGGCGCCCAGTCTTTAATGTATTTATCCTCACAACACCCCTGTGTGGTAGAGAAATGCTATTATCCTCATTTCACAGATGAGTCACTGCGGCACAAAAAGGCGAAGTGACTTGCCTAAGATCACCCAGGAAGTCAGACTACGGCAGAACAGCAAACTGAAACTGGAACTCCCAAGTCCTAGGCTACTGGCCCAGCCACTTCACCATCCTTCCTCTCTCTGACTAATCTTCATGTGTCAGGTATCCATCCGTGTTAGACAGTGTTATCAACAATGTAAAATCATAGCCCCCATAACGATTCCACCCAAAACATTCACTTTCATTTTATAAGAATATAGAAATAATGGCAGAGGCTGAAGTCAATGGAGTGGCTGTTGCTGACTGCCTCAGAATCAAGACCAAAACTACGCAAGCAAGAGCCAAGATTCATGTTCACAACCACTTGATACATAGCAACACTTGCATGTGGCCAGTCAGGCATCTAAATGGCCAGGTGTGCATGCAAATCCCTGACTTGCATATGGCCACCGGATAATTTGCAAGAGTACATTTGCCTCATTTTAAAAATTGAGCCCAAACTGTTTAGAACAGACTTGTTGCCATTTTCTGATCATCTGCTAGTTTTTTCATTGTCTTGATGTCTCACCCCCCATGGAATCAGGGAATGGTATATGGGAGTTTGTTCCTCTTCTATTATTCAGCAAGGGAACCTCCAGCATCTGACCAATATATGTGAAATTTACCTTAGCAGTTTTCAGTGATTTAACTGCCATTTCCAAGTGACCCAGAAACACCTCTAAGGAGCCAAGTGGTAATTTAGAGCCAATAATTTTAAATTATAAAAGTTTGATCCAAAATCCAGGCATGTTTGGCACTCTCATCATATATGGATAAAGGTACTCCTTTCCCCTGCAATGCTCTGCACCATATATATGTGCACTGATATTTGTAGGGTATGAAGGAGTGAAATATTTTAAAGTTTCATTAGATCCCTCACATATGCTGATTCTTCTAACACTCAATCTCCTCTTGTAACTTTTCTTCTTCATTACTATTGTGGTGACTAGAGGATGCAACCATGATAGGGGGCCCCATTGTGCTAGTCACTGTACAAATAAACAGTGAGAGATAGTCTGTGCTCTATGCTTATACTCTAAATAGATGAGACAGCCAAGGGGCACAAGTATTATCCCCATTTTACAGATCGGGAACTGAAGCACAGAAAGATAAAGTCACTTGCACAAGATCACATAGGATCAATAACTTAATTCAGATCTCCTGAGTCCCAGTCCAATGCCTTAACCATAAAACCATCCTTCCTTCTTCCTTATTTCATTTGGTTGGAAGCAGTAGTACCTCTCCTTAGCAAGGGATGATCCCACTCTTAACCTACTGATTTGGGTATGTTTGCACATTAATTTAAATGAAAACAGAAACTATACATATTAAAAGACTGCAGTAGGTTTAAGCTGTTTTTTTTTAACCAAATTAATGATCTTAAAGAGTTTTCTTATATAAAAGTGTGATTTGACTCTGGGAAGTCACTCTGTTATAATGTTGTTTTGGGGAGCCATGTTTATTGTTCCTCAGTGGCTCCAAAACAAAGATACTCAAGCTTACAAATTAAGAGGCTCTTTCTAGCTGGCATCCTTGCAGACCACTAGACATAGAGGCAAAGAGGGGAAATGAAATTTCCAAAAAGGGGTGCTGGAGAGAAACAAACCCTCCAAGTGCTAGCATCACTGATTAGACTAGGAAGCCAAGGAGAGTGGCAGCCAAACTAGTCACCAGGGGCTATGATTTAGGCAAAGGTGCTCTAGTTTCCTTGCAATGTGGCAGCCACTGAAGTATCATAAGGAGAGGAGCTGTAAGCTTCATCTACCAAGGAATCCCCTGTGTACTTCTTGTCACTAGGATATACCAGTCTAAGGCAAACCTGGAGAAAGCATACTTAGCTCATAGTAATTTGAATTCTTCAAGATGTGTTGTTCCCATGTGTAGAGCACTTCAGGTTGCATATGCGCTCAGGACCAGGGATTTTTCCCTAGCAGCGTCAGTCTGATCTGTGCATAAGCCACTGCTCTCCTCGTGGACTGGACTGAGAGGATAAAAAGGACTGCAAAACCACCACGCCACCATCTTAGTTCCTTCTCTACTGCCAGTTCCCAGTAGGATAAACCAGCTAGCAGGAAAGGCTGGCAGGTAGTGCATTACACATAGGGACAACACCTCGCGAAGAATGCAAGTAACCCATCCTTCACTGAGTGATTGTCCTTATATGTAGGGTACTTCAGGTGATTCGCAAGCAGTGTCTCTTTAAAGGAGTGTCCTGGATTCCTATGACACAACAGATTGCAGAATTGCTCTGTCTAGAAAAAGCATCAGAAGCAGCTCAAGGAGAAACTTTACCTCCTGCAGAAGAATGTGAGGACGAGGACAGGGCTGTGGGGTGGGTGTTAGGGAGAAAGAGAGAACTGGATATTGTGCACTGAGAAGACAACCTCTAGAACCCATCTGACCATCGTGATTTTTGTCCAGGGAGATAGGTTGTGGGAAAGTCAGTCTCCAAAGGGAGGGGAAACCAGAAGGGTTGTGCAGATCCAGAGAGACAGTTGGTTCATGGCTGGCTCTCAGAGGTCCTGTCAAAACATCAGTTTCAAAGGTGGTGGTGGTGGATGGGAAGCAAAAAAAATGGTTGAACTTGGGCACCCTTTCTATGCATCCTTTGATGCTTGTGTGGTGATTTGTAGTGCCACTGGTGGATGGTGCTGGTTGTCTGAATTGGGGCTTACTGGGTTTTCTGTTGGTTGCCGGTGTGTAAATACCCAGCAATCAAAGTGTGGCTTAAGAGTCTTTCAACAAGTGAAGAGACTCATCCATCTTTCCACGAACAGAGCATCACACTCTAATGGAAAATCTGCCACCATGATTTGAATCTCCTTTGGGATTCCTGAGGAGGAGAGCCATAATAAGAGTCTCATCACCACAGCAGACACCATGGACCTCACCACTGGGTCTGCCATGTCTAAGGCAGTCTGAAGTGCTGATCTCATTATCAGCTTTCCTTTGTCAATCGGGGTCTGGAACTGATATCTCATGTCCTGAGGCACCTTACATTGGTCTACAATTTTTGAGAAGTCGTCTGCTTCAGAGATAAAATGTGCTATTTATTATGTATTTTGATGTGCTGAATTCAAATATGACAATTAAAACAACTGATTGGCTACTGTTTCTAAGATATTTAAGTTTTTACATTTTATGTCTATGTATATTGTGTAGATAGTAGAGTTTTAATCATAAATTGTAAACCTAGGTCTTTTCATGTGTTTATGGTTGCTTTACATGATAATATTTCACCTGTCCTGTTTATGTAACACTTTAAAAATCAGCAAAAGGGTTATATAAATAAAATTTATTATGAAACAAAAGGCAAAAAACTATTCTGTACATAGTTTAGTCCTATTCAGTGTCTACTCGGCGCTTCTTGGCTTGTCTCTTGTATTCATTAAATGGAGCATCTCTTGTCACTGTCCAGCAATAGTCTGCAAGCATTGATGGGCTCCATTTGCCCTGATAGCGTTTCTCCATTGTTGCAATGTCCTGGTGAAATCGCTCACCGTGCTCGTCGCTCACTGCTCCGCAGTTCGGTGGAAAAAAATCTAGATGAGAGTGCAAAAAATGTATCTTTAGTGACATGTTGCAACCAAGGCTTTTGTATGCCTTGAGGAGGTTTTCCACCAACAACCTGTAGTTGTCTGCCTTGTTGTTTCCGAGAAAATTTATTGCCACTAACTGGAAGGCTTTCCATGCCGTCTTTTCCTTGCCACGCAGTGCATGGTCAAATGCATCATCTCGAAGAAGTTCACGAATCGGAGGACCAACAAAGACACCTTCCTTTATCTTAGCTTCACTTAACCCTGGAAATTTTCCACGGAGGTACTTGAAAGCTGCTTGTGTTTTGTCAACGGCCTTGACAAAGTTCTTCATCCATGTGTAAGGGTGGTAACAAAATCTTCCTTGATTCAACAAGTGGTGGATGCTGAACACTTTTCTTCCCAGGCTCCAATGACTGTCGGAGTGGCCAATCTTTCATGATGTAGTGGGAATCTCTTGCACGACTATCCCATTCGCAGAGAAAACAGCAGTACTTTGTGTATCCAGTCTGCAGACCAAGCAAGACAGCAACAACCATCAAATCGCCACAAAGCTGCCACTGATGTTGGTCATAGTTTATGCACCTCAAAAGTTGTTTCATGTTGTCATAGGTTTCCTTCATATGGACTGCATGACCAACTGGAATTGACGGCAAAACATTGCCATTATGCAGTAAAACAGCTTTAAGACTCGTCTTCGATGAATCAATGAACAGTCTCCACTCATCTGGATCGTGAATGATGTTGAGGGCTGCCATCACACCATCGATGTTGTTGCAGGCTACAAGATCACCTTCCATGAAGAAGAATGGGACAAGATCCTTTTGACGGTCACGGAACATGGAAACCCTAACATCACCTGCCAGGAGATTCCACTGCTGTAGTCTGGAGCCCAACAGCTCTGCCTTACTCTTGGGTAGTTCCAAATCCCTGACAAGGTCATTCAGTTCACCTTGTGTTATGAGGTGTGGTTCAGAGGAGGAGGATGGGAGAAAATGTGGGTCCTGTGACATTGATGGTTCAGGACCAGAAGTTTCATCCTCTTCCTCGTCTGACTCAAGTGAGAATGATTCTGGTGTATCAGGAACCGGCAATCCTTCTCCGTGGGGTACTGGGTGTATAGCTGATGGTATGTTTGGATAATACACAGTCCACTTTTTCTTCTTTGACACACCTTTCCCAACTGGAGGCACCATGCAGAAGTAACAATTGCTGGTATGATCTGTTGGCTCTCTCCAAATCATTGGCACTGCAAAAGGCATAGATTTCCTTTTCCTGTTCAACCACTGGCGAAGATTTGTTGCACAAGTCTTGCAGCATATGTGTGGGGCCCACCTCTTGTCCTGATCTCCAATTTTGCAGCCAAAATAAAGGTGATAGGCTTTCTTAACCATAGTGGTTACACTGCGCTTTTGTGATGCAAAAGTCACTTCACCACAAACATAGCAGAAGTTATCTGCACTGTTCACACAAGTACGAGACATCTCTGCTCACTTTGGCTAAACAGAAATGTGTCCCTTTGCAAAATCAAACACTGACAAATAAGAGAGCACGACACTGTATGATTTCTAGAGCTGATATAGGGCAATTTGTTTAGCAGAGTGATGTAAGCTTCGTTATGATTGCATCATCCATGACTTCTAGGAATAACATGATGCAATTCATATCATGTATGACGCAATACCAGCTTCAGATTGCATCATTCATTGTTTTGCCTAAAAAGCAAGTACTGTCCAAACCCAGTCATAGATTTATTCATAGATCCAGTCAAAGATGTATTTTAGTCATTTCTGGTTTAAACTGAAATCCCTTCCCTTTATAACTCACTTATCCTCCACCATTCCCAAGTCAAGGGTCGTATATACTGACCCAATAGCATATCTTGAAAACTAGAGCCAATCAACAATTTTAAGCATCATTTTCGTTCTCAGTGACCCAGAATTGGTAAAGTTTGACTACATTTATTTCAGAAGCATTTTGGCTGTAGAGCAGTGTTATCGGCAAAGCTTGTCAACTTACTGTACCTAGTAAAATCATACTTGGCCATCGGAGATGGCCAGCTTGAGACTCAAAACTGAGAGAACCTGAGGAATACATCTTTCTTCCAAGGAAGTTAAAGGTATTTGCTTCTTTGTCATGTGGTGTACATCTGGCTTGTCTCTGTCTGCTTGGTGGCCACTGACACTACTAATGAGTTGGGAGATGGGTGAGAGAATAAACATTCTGACTCTTTCTCAGGTATGAAACACCTCTTTTCAGCCTGCTTGGATACTGGTGAGATCATGGTGTGTGTCTGCCAAAGAACACGGGCAGAGTCGAGGATGTCCTCATCAATAGGAAATCGCTTGAACCCAAGTGTAGTGAGGCCAAGTGGCCTCCCTCTGAGCGGGAGAGCGAGGGACCATTACACTCCCCTTGGAGGGCGGAGCCTAGATCGCCCCATCCACCTCGCCGGAAGTACCGGGGCGTGGCCAGAAGAATAAAAGGCAGGCCCTGCAGCACAGTTGGGGGAGAGCCTGCCGAGGGGAAGGACGCTCTGCCGGTTCAGCCGCGTCCCAGAGCAGAATCTTAACCGGGCGGGGTCCAATCCACAGACGCCGATGAGGACTGGCCCGAAGTGTCTGCTTCCGTCTACCCCAAGGAGCCGGAAGAGACTTGGAAGCTAGAGGTATCGAACTCCGGGGTGGCAGGAAGTGGACAAGGGGCAGCCCCGGAGCAGCTGGCTGCGGAGCCAGGTGTGGCCCCGTCGGCGTGTTGCGGCTGGATCCCCACCAACGCTGGGGCAGCCAATTCTGCCCCTGCCAGGGTCCTGGGCTGGGACGCGGTGGAGTAGGGTGGGCCTGCGTCCCCCTGTCACCCCCACCCCGGGGTGGCTGACCCCCTATACTGTGCAAGGAGGCTCTAGATCTGAAGAAGAGCTTCCCGTACCAGTCACCTGTAGACTGTTTTGTTTGCTGGCTGCCTGAGCTTGACCCAGGCTAAAGCCAGCCCTGAAAGACTGTTTTGTTTGCTGGCACCCTGAGCCTACTCAAGCCCAGGCTCCAGCTCACATGTGGACTGTTTTGTTTGCTGGCTGCCTGAGCCCTGCCCAGGCCAAAGCCAGCCATGAGACTGTTGCTTGCTGGTAGCCTGAGCCTCTCCAAGCCCAGGACCCAGTCCCCCTGAAAGACTGTTTGTTTGCTGGCTGCCTGAGCCCCACCCAGGCCACATCCAACCCAGATACACTCGGTTTAAGGGCTGACTGCTTGAGCCACCTAAACCCAGGCTAAAACCTGACAGAGACTATTAACCGCCCAGCCCTATTGGGGCTCTTGCCTGTCTTGCAGACTCTGGTCCTAGCCAGGCAGGACCCGCCTGAGTGGCCTCCCTCCGAGTGGGAGAGCGAGGGATCATTACACGTGGTGGAGAATGCAGGCACCGTCCCCTCCCCTGAGATAGGGGGACGAGCCAACTGCAAAGCTTGATAGAACCCCTCCAGCGGGATACAGAGGATGGAGGTTGAAAGGTTAATCAAGTGGCTAGCCGAGAGCCAGCAGCAGCAGCAACAACAGCTGCTGCAACAACTCGGCAATCAGCAGCAGCAGCTGTTGGGGGCCCAAAACCGTGAGCAACAACAGCAAAGCCTGCAGCAGCTTGCAGCCCTTTGGCCGGCCCTGGGACCACCCAACCCCAATGGGGCAACAGGACCCCCCTCACCCAGTTGTGCCCGTATGCCTGACCAAGATGGGGCCTGTCATAACTATAAAGGGAAGGGTAACAGCTCTCCTGTGTACAGTACTATAAAATCCCTCCTGGCCAGAGACTCCAAAATCCTTTTACCTGTAAAGGGTTAAGAAGCTCAGGTAACCTGGCTGACACCTGACCCAAAGGACCAATAAGGGGACAAGATACTTTCAAATCTTGGGGGGGGGGGAAAGGCTTTTGTTTGTGCTCTTTGGTTTGGGGGTTGTTCGCTCTTGGGACTAAGAGGGACCAGACATCAATACAGGCTCTCCACATCTTTCTGAACAAGTTTCTCATATTTCAAACTTGTAAGTAAACAGCCAGGCAAGGCGTGTTAGTTTACCTTTGTTTTCTCAACTTGTAAATGTACCTTTTACTAGGGTGTTTACCTCTGTTTGCTGTAACTTTGAACCTAAGGCTAGAGGGGGGTCCTCTGGGCTCTTTAAGTTTGATTACCCTGTAAAGTTATTTTCCATCCTGATTTTACAGAGATGATTTTTACCTTTTTCTTTAATTAAAAGCCTTCTTTTTAAGAACCTGATTGATTTTCCTTGTTTTTAGATCCAAGGGGGTTGGATCTTGATCCACCAGGAGTTGGTGGAAGGGAGGAGGGGGGATGGTTAATTTCTCCTTGTTTTAAGATCCAAGGGGTTTGGATCTGTATTCACCAGGGAATTGGTGAAGAGTCTCTCAAGGCTACCCAGGGAAGGGAATTAGCATCGAGAGTGGTGGCAGCGGACCAGATCTAAGCTGGTAGTTAAGCTTAGAAGTTTTCATGCAGGCCCCCACATCTGTACCCTAAAGTTCAGAGGTGGGGAAGCAGCCTTGACAGGGCCTGATGACAACCCCGAAATGTTTTTAATTACCTTTGAGAGAGTTGCCTCCGCAGCTAAGTGGCCATTGGCCCAATGGGCCACTTTATTGGCACCGTATCTAACGGGCCCGGCCCAAGCCGCCTACAGGGGCACTTCCTGTGGCCGAAGCCCATGACTATGAGTGACTACGCGAGAAGACGTATAACCTGGGAGCCGGACCCAGAGTGGTAGCCCAGCAGGTGAGAGAGGCATGCTGGCGGTGGCTACAGCCAAAACTGCGTATGGGGGCCGAAGTAGCAGAACAAGTGGCACTCGAGCACTTTTTGCATATCCTTCCAGCATGCGGAAGGACTTGGGTCATGCACCACTGCCCAACTACGCTGAGTAAGGCCGTGGCTTTGATGGAGGATTTTCTCGTGGCCGAGACACCTGGAGGACCAGGGTCCCATCCCCCAACTGCCATGCCGGTCCATTCTCGTGAAGAGAAGACCCGGGGCCAGAGGAGCGAGCTCCGATCTGTCCTAAGACCCTTGGATGGACGTGCGGTCGGCCTGGCCCGCCGAAGACCCCGGATAAGCAGGGCCCGCAAATAGATGCCCCCATCGAAGGGAGGCTCCAGGCCGTGGAGGCACCCGCTCCATCACCTATTGTGTCGGACCTGAACTCAACCCGTTTCACCTGTGGCCGCCACGGACACCTCCGTCGAGAGTGCCCGATGATGAACTGCAGTTTTGGGCAGGTCTGCTCAGGGGAGGCCCGGGCCCGTAAGCAACCCTCGGGTAAATTGACTATCCCCGTTATGGTGAATGGAGCCCCCGTCTCTGTGCTCATTGATTCAGGGTGTGGGCAGACGCTTGTCCGCCAGGGTCTCGCCCCTTTGCCCGAACCATCACTAGGGGTCATTCAGCTCCAGTGTATCCACGGGGATGTGTGACCTTACCCCAAGACCCCAGTGACCCTGGCTGTAAAGGAGGAAACCCGGATCCTGATGGTTGGGCTAACCCCGAAGTTGGTGTACCCAGTCATCCTGGGCTGAGACTGGAAGGGCTTCACGGGGCTCCAGCGAACAATGGCTGATAGGGCCTCGCCTGCAGGGACCACCCTTGGAGGTGCTTGCGCCCGCCCACCTCCTGGGTTTTCCAATAAGACCCTTGGAGGTGAACCTATAGAAGATGCAGAACAAGCCCTGGAGGACCCCAATGGGGAGGACCAGTCTGCTGGCCCCCCAAACCCGGACAGCCCGGAAGGAGGGGAACCCGGTCTGGCCTGGATCCTGGCCCGATTCTACGGCTGCATCGGGAAGTCAGAGACTTTTGCAATTCTTGCCCAGAGTGTCAACGAGCCACTCCGAAGGGAGTACTGAAAGCCCCTCTCGTTCCGTTGCCTGTCATAGGCACTCCTTTTGAGAGGATAGCTATGGATCTTGTGGGGCCCCTGCCCAAGAGTGTTGCGGGGTTCCAGTATATCCTAGTGGTCCTGAACTGTGCCACTCGGTTCCCAGAAGCCATCCCACTTCAAAGCATCACAGCCTGGATGATTGCCGCTGAGCTCCTGAAAATCTGTGCCCAGATAGGCCTTCCCCGGGAAATCCTGACCAACCAAGGCACCAATTTTACATCCAAGCTTCTGCGCCAAGTCTGTGACCTCCTGGGGATAAAAAAATTACAAACTTCTGTCTACCACGCCCAGACAGACAGACTAGTGGAACACTTCAATCGCACATTGAAGCATATGTTGCGGAAGTTCCCCCCGAAAGATATGTGCCAGTGGGACCAGCTGATCCACCACCTGTTACTGGCCCTCCAGGACGTGCCTCAATCTTCAACCAAGTTCTCCCCCTTTGAGTTGCTATATGGCCGACACCCCAAGGGGCTACTCGACCTCATGAGGGAAAACTGGAGGGAGGCGCCATCCCCCTCACACAACCTTCTCCAGTACGTCCTGCAGCTCCAGGAACAACTGTCTCAGGTGGGGGACCTGTCAAGGGAAAACCTACAGAGTGCCAAGAAAGCTCAAGAGAAGACGTATAATCAGGGATCCTGCGTGAGGACCTTTACGCCAGGTGAGAGGTTATTGCTCCTACTCCCGTCGGAGGAATCGAAGCTGCTAGCACGGTGGCAGGGGCCTTATGAGGTTATTCATCAAGTCAGGCCGGTCACCTATGAAGTGTCCCAACCTGACCGAAAGAAGAAAAAGCAAATATATCACGTCAACTTGTTGAAGGCCTGGCGGGAGCGGGAGGCGCTCTTGATCACACTGTACCCCCCTGAGCCTGAACCTGAACTACCGGTTCCCATGACCCAGAAGAGCCGCAATTGGGAGATACCTTGACTGAGGAACAACTGAAGCAGGCCAAGGGGCTGCTAAAGTCCTTCCCTAAAACATTTACCGCGAGACCTGGACAAACCACACTGGTGCAACATAAGATAGTAACCAACCCAGGGGAGGTCATATGAGAGACCACCAGGCCATTGCCACGCCGTATGCATGAAATAGTGGAAAAGGATGTACAGACCGTGCTAGAGTTGAGGGTAATTGAGAAATCGCAAAGTGACTGAGTACCAGTGGGCATAGGGAGGTATTATCTTTATGACAGTAGTGAGATATCCTGGAGACTCCAAAGTTCTATCTGGGCTCAATCCCCTCAAACAGGCCGCCTGGGGCACAGTCTGGGGATGGGTGTCTGTCAAAGTCCTTTTCCAAGAGACCCAGAAACACCTCTAAGGAGCCAAGATCCAGCAGGGAATCCATCGGTACCAGAAGAGGTGGTTATCACCTGCCTCTACTCGTTGATCGTACCAGTCTAGCTTGACCCCTATTTGTAGACAGGCACAGAAAGGGGTACGTTAGAGATATTGATACTGACTAACATCCCAGTGCTGTATATTGAGGTCTGAAGAGTAGTGACGACTCTGGTTCTAGGAGCAACAGAAAGTCTCTCAGACATGGGAAATAAGCCAGAGTCAATGGAGATGTCTCCACAGCTTGGATGCTGAAGTAGAGGGCACTTATCCAGCAGTATTGACAAGGGTTTTGGTGATGAAGAAACAGTCCCAGGGTGCTTTGTTTTTTCCTCTCTAAGAAGTCCTAGTCCATTCCTTCCTGGTATCAGAGGGTCTCTCTTTTTAGAGGGCTTGGACTAGGAACCTTCCCTTTTGTCCTTGTGGGAGCACATACGTCTCCCTTCCCCATCTGCCCTGGATCTGGTTTCCAGAGTTTCTTGGAGCAAGGGGCCAGGCCCACTGACAGAAATTCCAGGCCCCAGGACCAGGGCTGTCCTTGGGGGAGGTGGGTCCCAGGGCGGAAGTGACAAATCCGTAACTTCTGGGACAGCCCACGCCGGCTGCGGGGACCTCCCAAGCTCAGGGCCCGGAGTGGTCTTGCGCACCTAGGCACCCTGCAGCCCGCTTGGGTGATTTAAAAGGGCCCGGGGCTCCCGGCCATCGCTGCTAACCTCTTTGCCCCCCACCTGTCGGCAGGCCCGCCAGGGGGGCTTGAAGGGAAGAGTGGGAAAGCGAGATCTTAGAGCCACCCTGGGACTGAAGAAGAGGGGCCACACTTTCCTTCTTCAGGCCAACATATAGGGTCAGAGGTTGCTCCCACATTCATGGCTTCCTCCATGAGTAATTTAACTTCCTGGACTGTTTAGTTCTGCCCACAAATGACCTGCAGATAGTGCACCTGGAGGAGGACATGGGTTTTCCCCAGGCAGTCTGGACGGGTGTTGTGAAAGTCCATGACTAGGAAGCATTTGTGTCACTTTATGCAGTTTTTTGAAGCCAGGGATCCTTGGCATATTCCCCTGCAATGGTTGAAAGACTGAGGGGTGTGTGTGTGTGTATGGGAGGGGGAGGTTCAGCAACAGCTCCCCACCCTGGAGTGGGATTCCAAAAATTGGAAACCAAACCCTGAAGCTATCTCCTAACCGGCTATACTATGAAACAAACAAACTATAAAAATTTAAAATCTTGTAAAACTATTTAAGAGAGAAGCTGAAGTGGCCAGCACAAACACTGAAACTCTGTCCTAGACCACAAGTGGTAAGAAGGAACTACGTGGTGGAAGTCCCGCAGCCCCCTTTGTCCCCTTGGTGCAGTGCACAAGGAGAAAGGGGGTGCACGCATGGAGCAGATGGACACTGCTAGGGAAAAAGCTCCGGTCCTGGGAGCATAGCGCATACGTGCAAACTGAAGTGTATTACACATAGGGACAATCACTCAAAAAAAAAATCTTCTCCATGTCCTTGTTATGAAGTATGTAAATGTTAAGGTAAATCTACTCTGACAATGATCTTAAATTAATTCACACTGTAGTATGACCAGAAATAATCCATGTGTAGTGGGAGAATAATCACCATTCAGATACAGCCTTTGTTTATAGTTAGTGGAATAAAATGATCACTCCTCAGTCCATTCAGAGGGATTTCCATTTATTTTAATGGAAAACAGCACCATTTGCTTCACAAAAACCAAAACAGCTCTTTAAGGGTGTAAAGAAGGAATCTTTTTCACATTCCCTGATTATCCTAAATATTGTGATGATTAAACTAGATAAATTATAGATTTATTAAAAATTCACTACTGTCTCGTAGGGGCTTTGAAAATGTACAGCATGCTATAATGTTCACTGTAAATCAAAAGGTGTTCTCATCAAAGAGTAAGAGAGATCAATATTGTTCGCTGGATAATACTCTCATCAATATAAAGTGAGACTTTTATGGCTATATTAAACAATGTTGGGAGAGACTTCTTTTTAGATTGTAAAATCATTGGGCAGAGGACTGGCTTTATTTGTTTAGTACAGCACCTAGCACAAAGTTGGTGCTTCGTAAATAATAATAACGCCAGCTAAAGAAAAAAATCTTGCTGAAGAAGCATTGAACTGGGACTACTTCAAATCTTGATTTCACCAATTGCAGTATGAGATTTCTTGAAGTCAGCATCCAAACAAAGATTTTTATCCAATCATACTTAACAGCACTAGAAGCTGTATAGATGAAACTCAAAGGTTTTAAAACAATTTCTATTGCAATCAAACCTTTGAGATTTGTCTTTTGAGAATAAAAAAAACAGATATGAAAATGCTTTAAAAAAAACAAAAGAAAAGAAAAGAAAACAAAAACCAGCTACTTCTGGACTAGGTATTTATGAGAAACTTTTCGACAACGCCACTTTTCCTAAGTGTTTCATCCCTACGTTGGTAGGGTACATGATATGTATTTCTCGTATAGATAAAAAATACCAGTTTTCCTAGAACACTTAATTAAATCCTTCCTTGGGAAGCAAGAAAGGAGTGGGGGAACATGTGGAATGTGCGCCTTCTCCTTCCATTTAACAGTGAATCAGTTTCAAGTTTGATAGAGAGGGGAGAATGCCCTCCTCTGGAATTATTTTCTCCCACATTTGCTTCTGTGCATCACCTATACTGGCAGTTTCATAGAGCTCAGGGGAAAGATCAGTCTTTCTGGCAATTGCTCATACTGATTTGTTTGGTCTTGCCTTTAATCACTAGATATTCCTCCGAGAGGAGGATGAACTTGTGGTTAAAGTACTTGATTGGGAGCCAGAAAATATGAGTTCAGTGCCTGACTGTACCACAGACTTCCTGTGTGACCTTGGACAATTCACTTCTCTCACTGTGGCTCAGTTCCTCAACTCTGAAATAATAACAACTCTTCCTCCCCTTGTTTGTCTTGTCTACATAGACTATAAGCTCACTGCGGCAAAGACCATCCCTTACTATGTGTATGTATGGTGCTTTGCACTGAAGTCTGTTAATTTATGAGTATACATATGAAAATGTGTGCATGTGTACATTTCAGTAATATTTGTGTGCAACTGGATTAGTAGCATGTATTGTATGTCCGATTTATCTGAAAACGGACATTGTGAAAAGGTTAGAGATGTTCATTATATATTCTCTATCTTTGCCTGTTGTCTGGTGTGTGGAGATGCAGACTGTCATTTAAGACTATTGTAATTGATTATTAAATAATATATCATTGAGAGGTCAGAGTTAAAATTGTATTTCAATGAAATGAGCAGTTCTTTGACGTGAAGAGAACTAAAAACAGGTGTTAGGAAGTGTGTTGATGCGGTGGAACAAATGACGGCAGTGTGCCAGTACCTGAATATGGGTATTACATGGCATGTGGATGTTACCTTAATTTCCTTGTTTTCAGGTGTATGCTTTATTGTAAGGAAATACCCTTGACCATCCTTAACTCTTTTTGTAAGATAACACCTGCATTAAGGATCCCCTCCAATTCCCATTGAATTTAATGAAAAGATTCACACTGACTTCACAGCATCCCTAACCTTTCCCTCTTCCTTAAAATAAATAAATAAATAAATAATAATTAATAGAGGAGTTCCAGAACTGGGGAACGATCACAGTCATATGGGTTGTACATTCTTGGTCACATCTCTACTCTGACAAGATACAATTTAACCTCAAGTTGCACCTGATTTGTATAGACCACAGGGAATAGTTATATAACAGAGAACAATTAAAATTAGACAAAACACAAAAAAGCAGGCAAAGGTTTTATAAGCCAAAGCCTAGAAGATTCATTAATAATTTATGTCCAAAATCCTTTTCACACTAGCATAATTTAAATACACAGTATCTGCTTCAAAATCAGAATTCCAAAACTGTGCTTACATGTAATTTACGATTACTTGCATTTTGCTTTTGCCTTATAAACCACCACCTTACAAACCACTTTCATTGCAGCTTACCCACTACCTTTCCCTTAGATAATTTGGTTTCTTTATGGGTGTTTCACTGGCAGTCTGCAGGTTCTAAATCATATATAATGAACCAATCTTAAGTATGTCTCTGTAATAAGGCTTTATAGTACTTGTGAACTGGATCAGCATGTGGTAGGCCCCTGCACAGTAAAAGTTTTGTCATGGATGACACTTCTCTGTGGGACACTTGCAATTTTATTTCTGAGTGGCAGAATTAGGGATTCTTCATACTTTCCTAATGACAGTTATAGTCAAACATGCCTCACATTTTTACCTCTGAGGATGAAAGACCTCTCTGTGCTAACTGCAGGAGGCTATTCGTTAAAGATGCAATCCAGGTAACAACATTAGAGTGTTCCACCTTTGACTTGTTTTTTTCTTTCCTATTTTAAGATGAACGAGTGCAAACCTAAAAAGGAATATTTAATTTCTGGTCAGCAATTGTATACAGAAAAAGGTCCAAATGTGGCCCAAAACCCACCCTAAAATTTGAGTGTTGATAACGGAAAATTCTCTCTACTCCATTTACTGTAGATCTTGCTATATACTCCATTGCAGTGCTGTGAGTGGTGCTGTTTTTTCCCCTTCTACAGTGAAATCCAAATTCAGTAAATAATTGGGTAATCATAGAGCAAAGAAAGCAGTTGGGGAGCATGTTTGTTGGATTAAAGATTGACCTTAACTATTTATGATGTCTTTATAAAGTGCTTTCCTGTAGGCAGTAGGAGCCTAATTTAATAACAGTAAAGGGCATGAAGAAGTTGGATAGTCATTTATGGAAAGAGATATTTTACCCATCCAGCAGGGATAATGGAAGTTGTGAATTTTGTAGGCTTTCTTGAAAATTTGAATTCCAAGATTTGACACACTTACTCATATTTTTTGCTATTTTAGTAAACTAGGAGATGAATCACAGAGTGTCAGAATCCAGGCACAACACATAGTATTACATAACGAGTCATTTGTTTTATACTGGAAATGTTGGCAAACTTACGTGTGTACAAGCTGACTGCTCTGCCGAGTGCTCATTTCAGCTTTTTACTTCCAGGCAAGCTCTTTATACACTAATCAACTGCACTGTGACTATAGAGTTTAGTATGTTCTGTTTTGCTTCTAGTCATAAAGATGTACAGCTGACTCAGGAAAAATCATTAGGGCTAAATTTGACATTTAAGACCCACACCAGGTGCCCGATTTATTAGTGCTTATACAAATCCAAATTAAAATCTATTAATTATTAACCCAGGAAAACTTTCAAACTGCAATTAGAGTAAAGAGAACGTTTTTCTCTATCTCAGGCATAGTCAACCTAAACGTCAGTTTTTGTACAGATTTGGGGCCTGACCATATAAGGTCCTAAGCAATTGATTTCAATAGGCATTGAGAGGGCTCAGCCAGCCCCTGCAGAAGGCACTCAGCACCTCACAAAACTGTTGTCCCCTTAGCTACAGAAAACTGGCTACAATGTTGAATTGTGCATATTTTTGAAACTCCACTCATGTAATAATGGCATTTTTTAACAGTGTCCAAACATGCATATTAATCAAGAACCTCCGATAGAGTACGATGTACTGTATGGTGACAGACAGAGCTGCTCTTGCCATTGGAACAACATCACATTAACATTTGTACCAGCTACCTAGCATACAGTAAGTGATAATTATTCCAAATTACATTTTCCTTTAATTCGGCCAGTGATTCTACCATAAATACTATAACTAGCCTTTGTCAATATATGCTGTGAAGCACTAATTTTTGTGGGAGCCAGCAGACGGCATTATTTTTTGGTTAAATGCTTATTGCTTCTTATTGTTTGTTTTTTTTTTTTTGTTCCTATCACCCATGAAATCAAAATAAGCTTTGCACTGAAAAATATTTTGAGTGCAATCAAGAAGCCCCTACAATCCAATACAAACTGGAGTAAAGACTGCAGGATTGGGTTTATGAGTAATTGCTCAACACGGGGCCAAACATTCAAAAGCACCCTTTCAGAGCCCTGTAACACAAGGCTGTTTTATTCCATTCTTATTCTGCCCTCATCACCATAATATCAGAGTACCTTTCAGCAGTGTATTCAGCAACATGACTAACATTGGTCATGTGTTTTTGTTCTCTCTCATCCTCATCATTCTCATTCACAACACAGAATTCTTTGTGCAGCATAGTGTTTGGTATTGGTAGGGTTTGGTTTGGTTTGGTTTAAAAGAAATGTACACACACTCTGTGTTTATGTTGGAGAAGGCAGGTTGAGGAAATGTTCCTTGCACTTGGAACAGATGGTGGTGAGGTCCTGGATCGTTCCACAGCCTTGAACCAGCCCCTGAGAAAGCTCTGTCTCAGCTGCTATTGAATGCATCCTCAGCTCCCACTGAAACTAATGGCAGGGAGAGCACTCAGCACCTCAAACTATTAGGCCATCAATTCGCACCCTCAATTTTGAGCACATGCAAATCAAGTAGCACATTTGAAGGCCTGGCTGATGTGATGCCCAGCATTTTTATGAGCCAGGATCTTAGTTTTAGAATTGTCTTCAGACAAATCATCTGCACTTTCCCAATATTTTTTTCAGTTCTCTTTCCAATATTCCACCTTTCATCAAAAAACATCCTAAACAAACAGCCATCTGGGCAGGGTTGGCTGACTTCAGGCTTTAGTGGGGCTTTTAAACATAGGCAGAGACTGAGATTCCCTTTCCTTTGAACATAGAATAGAATAGCTTCAGCCTTCTTGCAGGCTGAACATGTCACAAAGAAGTATCCATCTGTGCGTATTGCACAGGAGCAGATTAGTTTCATAGCAGACTGCTGGAGAGCTGCCTCCACAGACTGATCATGCTGATTGTACATATATCAACACTTTGAACACCCTAAACACTGCTGTCTCTGCACTCTCTGGTGGTGGTACCATTCCTCACTCCGAAAATGGGTCAAGGGGCACACTTTGGATTGTCATGAAACCACAGACTCAAAAGACAGAATTACTATTGCAAAGCAAAATCACTTGACAAAGTAAGTAATTGTAAATAAATCTCATCCAATACATAAATAAATGAATATAGTACCTAAGTGTCTAACAGAATTCCATGCTACAGTACTAGCTTGGGCCATGAACAGGTGAGTTTCTAAGTAAGAGAGGATTACTATGGAAACAAAAGGTGATCACACGTAATTAAATATGAAACTACATGAGATGTCTGCATGAATTATCTAGCACACATTCTGTTTGTTAAATGAAATTGTATTGTCAGGTTAGATCATTCATGTTTTCCTCAGTTTCTATGCCCCATTTTAGTTTGGACAGAATGCATCTCTGTGGACTTAATCAGAGTTTCACTCCTTTTACGATCAAGACAGCAGAAGAGGGCTGGATGTTTCTCTCCTCTTGCCCATCAATGGCAGCCTTCAGTCAGCCAGTGAGATTTCTGGGCAGCCTAAGTGAGGATTACCATTATGATATAATATACATGAAAATCTGTCTAGCAAGGGCTTAAATTCTTTGGGCCATATCTGGCCCAGTCTATACACCTGTGCAGGGGTTTAAGGCTCATTAAGGACCCCCAGCCCCATCACCACAGGGCCTCCCTGAACCTTGAGGCCAGGTACATAGAGCAAAGTAGCCATAGAGTAGTAGTAAGTGGCCAACCCCACATGCTGAGAGGGTGCTGGGGTGCTGGAGTAGAAACCTGCAAGTTACCACGTCCCTGAAGCAAAAGGGGAGTAGGGCAGCACAGCTACATGTGGCCTCTTACACAAGAATTTGTATATGCACAGTCTAGATCCTTGCATGCACTGGTTAACTGCAAACAGAAACATTTTAATGGTTCCCAATGAAATCATAAATGTTTACAACCTCCTTATACTAGCCAGGGCTATTGATCAAACAATGTGCCAGGTGTTCAGCTGGTGTAAACCGGTGTAACTCCATGCCAATTTACACCAACTGATTTGGCCCTTTATTTTTAAATGAATTATCACTGCTTGTGGAAGGCAGTAGTTTGGCAGTCATGGAGACTGAAATACTCTATGTACCCACACGAGAGTCCAGCATGGGCAGAGACATCCATTCTAGTTAATGACTGTGACACAACAACGACTTCTAAGGATCCTCCTTTTCGGATGAGAGGGGCGTTCATTGTCCAGAGCCAATTCAATCTTTGACTCCCTAGTGTGGCTCCTCAGCTAATTTTCAAAGAAGTTAATAAAATTTACTTGAACCAACATTATTTACTAATTTAAGTAATTCCTACTAGACATTTTAGAGTATTAACCTTAACTAGCTAATTAGCTCATGCATTATCTGTGTAATGAATCACGTACTATCAGTGCAATGAATCCTAATGAGTATGGAAAACATTCATTAGAAGGAAATCTGATTAATTTAAATTGCTGTTATTATTTTAGCACGAGATCTTTATATCAACACTCTGTGCAATAAAATAAATACTTTCATGAGAACATGGATACAAATAAGGGCCAGATCTTTGACCCTACGTAAGTCCCATTTACACTAGGCCAGCAGCACAAAGGAAACTTAGTGAAGCAGCTGTATTACATTAGCATGAGGGAATCTTCAGCTGGTGCATTCTGTTGCTCCACATAGCAGGATGTATTCAGGAGTGGGCCAGGGGATAGATCAAAGCACAGTGCACTCCATTACGCCTGGCCTCTTGGGGGCCATTATCCACCATTGCAAGTGAGCGTAGCCCTGAGGCTCAATTCTACTAGAGCTGACTCCGGATCTTCCATTGCATTTTTAATACTATGAAGAGCTTAATTTGTTTTCTGTACTGGAGGTGTGGGTTTAGATTTGTAGTACACTGGATTAGATGGCTACAGTACAGGAAAATGAGTCCATGGAGAAATTGACATGAAACTTTCAGCCAGCTCTAAGTTATCCTGTTTTGGCACACCCTGTGCAAGAATGAGCATACAGCAGTTCTTGCACAAGGTGCAGATGAGGTAGTTAGTTTTCATTATTCTACTTGTACATACAAAATGGCTGCTTATCTACTTTTGAAGGTGCAATCATTTGTCTGTGCACATGGTGAGTGGCAAACAGAAACAGAGGCCCGGGCTGAAAGCATGACAAAGTCAGGTCAAATTTCTTCTCTCAGATCTGCATTGTCAATCTGAAGTCAGTATTCTGCTGTTTCTGCATGTCCAGATTTCCCATTAATCACATCTCAACGGGAGTTCTGCATAATATAGTGTGGTCAAAGGGAGTTCCAATCATGCAGAGAGAGCAGAATATCATAGTCTAGCTCTGTCATGCAGAGAGGAGAACTTTATCTGCACTGATTAGTACAGCAGACAACAGAGTATTTGTTAATTATTGACTTATCCAAAAGGATCCTGTGGCTTGACAGAATCCTTAACACATTCGTTATCTACTCGAATGCATCTCATCATGGAACATATGGTGGCACTGTGCTGCAATGCAGGAATTTTTGTTTTCTTCTCTATATACATGCATACGTTTATATATATTGTAACTCTCACCTCATTTTGCTGTGTGGGAAGAAGCTCTCTCTTGTGTTTACTCTTTCCTATTGTTTGTTTAATTATCCTCCGGTTTTGTTACTTGCAATCAATGTATGTACTGGTGTATCTGTCTCCAGATCACTTATTTTTATAAGACAGTTCATCAATCCTATTCTGTTTTTAATAATGTTAATCATTTAAAAAATCAGCCAGATGGATTACAAACATGCAAATAATGTCTTAAAGTACTGCAAAATGCCTCATCATATTAACTGCTTGCAGTTAAAACTGCAACTCTGGATACACACTTAATTTTGTATTCCAGTACTGTGTCAAGCAAAAGCCTATTGAGGGTTTGAGTTGCTTCATGATAAATCTAGGAGTTAAATTGTACAAAGTATTAGTTTGTATCTCATGTTCAGATCAGAAAAGCAGATCCTTCAAACACCCCAACAGTTTAAAGAGTTCAGTGCCGAGGTCATCATCGATTTTTCTTTAGTCTTCCACTTAAGGAATAGACTGGTTTGGTAGATCAATGAAGTCAAACTACACCTTTCTGATTCCAAATTATTTTATGGTGTTACTTTCTATAATTTGTGTCAATTAATGCACACATCATTTGCACCAGATTAAAATAAAATAGTGTGATACCCCCTGTGATTATAACACAGTTGTTGATATTTGTAATATGGTATGCCATTATTTAAGACTTAGTTATTAAATTGGATTTCCCAAAGTAACCAGGAAAGGCTTAGTAAAATCTTTAAGCAAGGTTTGAATAGGGTAAAAAATCATTTATTTTTATTTCATAAAAACCCAGAATGACCCAATACAGACATTCAGTCCTGAATAGAAATGTAAAAGTAAAAGCAAAACATTAAACAATAACTCACACAAAATACTCACTTTCAGATCTGATGGCTATTTCACTAATCCAAAATCTTCTTGGTCTAGGATTAGAATGCAGCATGAGGCACTGTTCTATTCGATTTGGCTAGCTTCTTTGTGATGTAATACCAGCATTCTATAGCATATATCTGCACCCTTATTACTAGACACAGCTGGGCATGGAAGTGGGGCAAAGGGAAAGAGACAAAACAATTGTTTTAAGTGGCCTCTCATTCCCCCTTCCTCCATGAATCCAGATTCTTTTTGAAGGCATTTGAGGTCCTTTGATCATTTAAACCTCATTTTCATATAATACATGAAATTGGGAGTTTTAATTTTTATAATTGAAAATGAGATTTGAAAGCAGACACTGGAACCTCAAACTGTTGTGAAAGGCACTTGAACTCATGGAGGAATTTGCAAGAAGGAGGACCCAAACAGATGGGGAACCTGGTGGGAAATAAAGTTAAGAAATATAAATTTAATAACAAATATATTCAAAATGGTACAAAAAGGTGCTTAATTTTTTCATTGCTATTTTCTCTTAACCAATAACTATTTTTCACACAGAAAATATACGTAGCAAGCCTCTCAAAATCATTTTTATCACATCTTTTTCTTAATGAAACATAAAATTATGATCCATCCATGCCAAAGTGAGTATTAGCAGGCTGTTACTGCACTCCTCAGGTACTGGGAGGGACTCTACTTTTGGCATTGTGCCTCTCAACACATCCAGTAGCTTACACACATATCAGAGCCTTATAGTTCAAAGTATTATACATTTTCCCCAATGAACTTGACTCCTAATATATTAAAGAAAAAATATATTAAATTCGCATGAAAGGTCTGACACATCCACAAAAGCAGAGTTGAAGGGGTCCTCCAAATTCTAACCTCATTCTAACCTAGAACTTAATTTATCTAATTTATTCCCAGGCTCTGTAGTTAATTTGGGGGCAGGTCTTAATCGAGCATGGTTTCCACTTAAGTCAATGGGTCTGCATGACCGAGGGTAACAAAATCAGGCTTTTTCTATACTATGTCCTGTATGAGTCATTGTTTTATGTTCTCTTTGACAGGGAATCATATAGTCCCAAACACATGCCTAATATTAAGCACATGAGTAGTACAAATTCACATTAACAGCCCCATTGATTTTGCATGTGTAAAGATTATTTGTCTGAGTAAGGGTGTCCAGAACTGTTAATTTAATGGAATTTATCGAGGCTGGTATTTTCAAAGGAATTCATGGGAGTTAAGTGTCCAACTTCAAGTGACTTTCAAGGCCCCTTTGAAAATCCCAGGCCAATTTAGTTATAGGATATTCCAACACAGACAACAGGACTCTGATCTTAAAAGATGAAGCAGCAACTCCATTATTGTTAATATAATTATGTGTAATTTGCTGAATATTTTTCTTACTCGAAGCAGTGGTAGAAAAGTTCAAGTCATTTCTGTTGGCGTTTGCACAATAAAAATAAACAGAAGCAGCCCTGCTAGCAAATTGGTGACAAAACAATATTCTTATCACATAATACATGCCAGCACTGATTCTGCTTTTTCTACACAGCATTTACTATGTAATGTTTCTATGTACAATATCATGCCGAATTCACAAAATCCTTTCTGAAATGGATGAAAGTATTTTATTTCAGCTGGTCATTGCATGGCGTAAGTACCATGCCACAATATTGCATAAAGAGATGTTGCATGGTAAGGAAAAATCATTTGATGCTGTCATTAAAAAAAAAAAAAGGTTTTTTAAGATACAAAAAGGCTTTAGCCTACATTAAGGATTAACTGTTCAGTTCTGTTCTTAGGCAAGACAAAATAAAGCTTATGAAATCCCAAAAAACATTTTTTCCTGCTGTATAAATTATAACCATATATATGGACTGAAACTTTTCTGTTCAAAACTTAGGACCCAGACTGACAAGTTGTATAGGCACATTTTTTTTCTAAACAGGATTTAAAATTACTAAAATGTGAAAGGTTCAGCATTCATAGTTGATTAGTAAACAGTACTGTTAATGGCAGCTGTATCCTTCAGCACTGCTGTGTTAAACTGCACTGTAACTGTCATGACTAACTGATCATAAGTTTGCTTGCTAGTTTAAAAAAAAACCTCATAAAGGACTAAGCACCTGAGCCTACAAACCCCCTTTCATTTGATAGTTCCACTGATTTCAGTGGGTCTTACACAAGCGTAATCTCTTTTTACATGAGGAGTTTCACCAGTTTTAATGGAATTACTCACCTGACTATGTTGTAAACAAGCAGACCCTTCCTGCCTGTATAATTATTTTAAATTACAACTTCTTTTGTTACCTAACACTTGACTAAGTATACACAGAAGGTCCAATTTAAGCTTTCCACTCATCTTAGGCACCCAAATTTAGCAGCTGGGTTTTCGCATAAGTACTTACATACCAAGTATGCATTTTAGGTATGTAAATACTAATCTGGATATCTAAATATATGATTTCTCTGGGATCCAAATATAGATACTTGGACGCTGAACATAAGAAAGTAACCAAATGAAATGAAATAAAATAATGGCCTGTCCAAGTAAGCCTAATTCCTGTTAAGAAAATGCATTTCTGGATAACAATTTTGTATATCACACTGGCTAAATGAGAGTTAATACTTTTGGCATTTATTTAGTGCCTTTCATCTAAGATTCCAATGCACAGCACACAATTACAACTATGTAATTCCGTAAGCTTCCACAAGAAATTCAACAATAATACAGCCCATTTTTACGAAAAGTTAATTAGCTAAAAACAAAATCCAACCTGGCAGATTATAGGAAAGAGGAGTTCCAATTTCTCTGTCTCAGTAGTAAAAAGAAATTGAGGGAGAATAAAGGACGGAGGTCCCTTTATAGCCTCCTTTACGAACATGTGGCATGTGCATGCAAAGCCCATGAAAACTGCTGCCTTCCCAAAAGGTTCTAAGCTTTCACACACATCCCAAATCTGTAGATCTGTGCAGGCAATCTTTGAAGCAGCTTTATTGTTCCTGTTTTATGGAGGAAGAAAATGGAGGCAGAGGGAGATTAAAATGAGTCTAATTTTCAAAACTGTTTGATACCACATGGCAGGTCATTGGCAGACAGAAGAAAAGAACTCAGATCCTTGTGATTCAGTCCCCTGCTCTAACTCCTAGGCAACACTGGATCTAACAAAACAATGGAGTTATATGAAAACTATGATTTCAGAATAGAATGCAGGGAGTGATCTTTAACTAGTCCACTGTATTTGAAATAATTATAAGAAAATATAAAAAGGTCCAAGGTGACGTGCTCTTTGTCAAATAGGTCAGTTTGTCTTATATAAAACAAAAGATTTGCTTTTAATGTTTGAAATATTCCCATTAATAATAATGTTTTCATTAAACTCTTTTCTCCCTAATACTTCTGGGATTCCAAGACCCCATTTAATTGAATTGGTTTTTGCTTGGAACATATTTTCAATGGCAAATGTGTTTTTCTAACAGCAACATGGAAGACAAGATGAGAATATAATTGAAAGATGTTTACTGTTTTGTTTTCTTATTTGTTTGGTTGACTGTACATCTGATATCCATGTCTCTTAGATTTCACACATCAAATAATCTTCATCAGACACAATGAATGAGAATATTAATCTAATTAAAACCAGATGCCTAGTACATTCTTTTGGAAATTTAGCCCAAAGTATATTTGTATTAACTTTGCACATTTAAAAGGTGAAAATAAATCACAGATCACTGTTTTTAAACAGCCGAGTACCACAAATAGGCTGCAAACATGCTATCTTTTACCATACAAAATGCCAATTTTTTATTTTCTTGTTAGTATAGTGGCATATTTAAATGAAATTATAACAAAATTACCACAGGATATTTCAAAAGAAATATTTAATACAACAAAGTATTTAGAAAATTATATATACATTTGTTTAAAAATTCTATCA
This sequence comes from Terrapene triunguis, assembly GCF_002925995.2. Taxonomy (NCBI): domain Eukaryota; kingdom Metazoa; phylum Chordata; order Testudines; family Emydidae; genus Terrapene; species Terrapene triunguis. Next base: position 20,346,593 of record NW_020664444.1, on the reverse strand, counting down.
TGTAAACATTAACATAACATGGTTTACAAATAATATAAAGAGTTTATAGATGCTTATCTGAATACTATATATACATATACGCTACCTTAACATTAAAATAATCTTGCCTATTTTCTAAGTTGTGTAACAAAAACAAAAAGGAAACCCTGTTGCCAACAGGTTTGGTCCCAGACAAAAGGGTATTTTAGTCTATTTTGCTCAATAGCCAGGGCTTCTTAGAAAGTGCAGACCTTCAGAATTATGATTTCTTTTCAAAAGCTTTTATTTTCCTTTAAATTCATTATATGTATATACTCTTTTAACATTTCAAATTATCCATGTGAAAAAATCAACTACCAGTTTAACGTTTCTCAGCGACATGGGCACTGCTACTGAAATATTGGTAAACATATTCCCATATGAATGTATTTGATCGATTCCTTCTTAAATATTACAGTGAATTACTTGTGTGTAAATTCATGTCAATATAAACAGAAAAAACAAGAGTTCTTATTAATAAGAAATCTGTATTGATAGATTTCCAGATGAGATGTCATAAATAATGCAATTTATATGTAAGAGGACCATAAAGTGAACTTTTTTGGGGGGGGGGGGACACAGAACATGTAACAACATTTACTGGGCCACACCATTGTCCAGCAACAGAGCAGAACAAAGGGTACAAAGCAAACATTTAATCTTTTCTTGAAAGTGTAATAAAACATAATGCACATCAACTTATAGTTTTAAACATTATTTATAATAGCACTAGTTTAATATATTAAAATGATTTTTAAGACATTGCACATATCTAATGCTACAAAACCATGCATTCAAAATGGCTGAATGCTCAGCAAATTAATATTTCATGTTGTGGTATGTGAGATAGGCCAAAAAAAAATAACGAGGAAATGGTAAGGAGACAACTAAGTTCATTAGTCTCATGATCCAAGATGATGGAGCTTGAATGCATCTGCAGGAGTGGCTCATTCAAGCACCAGCTGCTCCTATTGATCTTAAGGACTCAATTCTGCTGTCATCTGGGCTCTGATAATCTAGTTTTCCCATATGCCTGAAGCTCCCATTGGTAGAACAGAACACTGGAGTCAAGTTAACTCTGTTGTGACAACATATCCTATATGCCTTTGTGCCATTTGGTGACCCTCCTATCTCAGAAGATAGCACCTGATCTCAGAGCAGAATTTTGGCCATGACCTCACCTGCTTCCAAAATATCTGTTCCACAGGATTCCCATGGAATTTGGGTAACTCTAAGAACACCCACACATAGTATTTGGAATTATGGGATGAAGGACAATAAAGTGTTTTTTTTCTGAAACCTCAAACACAACAACTGTGTAGAATCAGAGAGGTCCCAGTGGCATTTTGAAGCAACATAAATAAAATGGCTACCACAATGCAAACAGAAAGTGAAATCCTCGAATAGAGTAATCTCATTGGCCAATAGGTGCCTTTTTAAAGCAAATAGAATTTATTTTGCTTGCTTATACACGCTACTATCAGGGTAGGGTTAAAAGCTTCAAATCAGTTTCAAAAACTTATGTGGCCATAGTTTGCAAATAGCTAATTTTATAAGATCTCTCCTCTCCCCTCAGGAATGTAACACATTTGAGGGTTTTCATTTATTTATTTATAGGTACACTTGGCTAATAAATATTAATTGATCTGGAAACTGTCCTATGGGATAATTCACTTTCCCACAGTCTTGGCAGCCCTATGCACAATAGCTAAGTGTAGGGAAGAGGAGCAAATCTGAGACTAAGAAAAAAGGAGGTTGGCGTGGGAGTCCCACGAAACATACTCCTGTAAGTATGACACTAGTTAGGAACAGAATCTGTCCTTTCTAGCAACTTAAACCTTAGATTATTGGTATATACTCCTGTTCAGCTTGTCCAGTTTACTTCCCTGCCTACCTCTTAGCTGATGTAACGCCTTTTCCATCTCCTTACTCTCCTCAAGTGCTGGAAGATAGCTCCTCCCTCCAACACATTCAGGCAAGAGCCTCATGTTGCAACATGTCTTTCACTGACACTGGTCTCAACTCCCTTCTGCCAGCTTCCATGCTAGTTCCTCCCCAACTCCTGCACGACCTTCAGTGCAATCCATTTCCCCCTATTGGCGCCCAACCTGAGCGGAAGTCACGTTGAGAAAGTGAGCCACAAGAGGAGAGGCAATTCGGATTAACTATGAACTTCTGAAAGCCTGAAGCCTTTATTTTACAGTTTTGCCCCCAACAGCAACAGAGGAAACTTTCAATCATCTGTTACAAAACCGGGAATTAGTCAGTTTCCCAAGTATTAAGAGTTTAATATTTTCCCTATTGAAGCTGGATTGATTCAGTTGCTATATTTGGGCAGGCGAGATTTATACATCAACTAGAGTCTGGACCAGCCTGCAAAATTCTGGGTTTTCTAGATTGAGGCCCATTTCTAAAACAACAAAACACAGCTCTTCACTTCTGATGTACTGATAAGAAAATATCACCATGTTAGGTCATTAATATGAACTTACAGACAGCATCACTAGATCACTCAATGCTCATTCCAGGTCCCATTTATTACTAGCTAGCTGTTCTGAACCAGTCAACCCTATATATAGGTTCGAAGTAGGTTCAGTGATTTGATAGCTTGAAAAGGCATTGTTCTGTACAATAAAACATTCATTTCACAACAACAAAATGCACCTTAACATCTGGGTCTTATTTGTGAGCCAAAGTCAAATTTACTGCCATTATGCAGTATCTGCAAATATTTATCATATTAATCCCATCACAATGGTTTACAACTTGCAGTACATTTTATAAAATTATACAATTTGTTTACAACTAACCATGTGACAATGTTTTTTAAACAGGACTGGCTTAGAAATTATGAATCCTTCCACCAATGTGTGATTTAATAGACAGGTCAAGTTAAGCCTTTGCTATTGTGTCATTATCCTGCCTCCAATTAATCTTGGGATTTTTTTTTGTTTTGATTTAAATGGGAAATTTGATTTAAGACAGGATTTAAGTCAGTGCATTAAAATCTGTGTATAGAATGCCAGAATCTCTAAATAGACAAAATTCTGAATAACTGTAGTCAATATTTAACAAATTAATACTGACAGACAATCCCAGCTGTAATAAAACTGAAACTGTCTGCTGTCTACTTTATGTTTCTTAGGAAGTTATTTATTTTGAATGTAATAGAAAAAACAGCATTACAAATCTTTTCTACAATTTCTTCTAAGAATTCACAAAAGATTCCAGATTAAGACCCTGGAGATTTAAACTGTATATATACATAGGGCCCTATGAAATCCATTTTATTATTGTGTATTTTCAGATTTATTATTTTCTGATTTCTTTTTTTTCCATTAAAAAAAATTAATTAAATCTTCTCCAGCGCTGGGGTCGTGGTGGGGACACAAAGCTCCTCTGGACCCAGGTCCACAGTGAGGAGACAACTTTATTTGTTTGTATAGTGCTGGATTTTTTTTAGTGCTCGATTCATGTTTTTGTTTTTATTCCGCGATTCCATCCATGTTCTCGCTAATGCGGATTTCATAGTGCCCTAATGTATAGCACAGGTACTGAATAGGAGGTAACACTGCAAGTTTCTCTATATTATCCTGACACTGTGCTACAATCCTAAACTTAAAAGGCAACTCTATAAAAGACAGGACTATTTGATTGTTAATCTAACTGCTCAGATCACCACAAATGACTGGTGTTCAGTGATGTACATGCTTATCTACCAAGAACTGGATTGAACCCACCAACTCATTTTGCATAGGCCACTGATCAGCTATCAGAAAGTCACAGCTTTCAGTCACTACCAATCTGGGTTAAATTTGCGAAAGCAGTGTTTCATAAACAGAACAGCATGCATTTAATTAAATGATACATGGCAGAAACTGAAAGTATTCTTATACACTTACTAGAACCATTGTTATGATTACAGTATTTTTATGCATATATGATATAACCCTACTAGATTCTTTAAACTAGATGGTCAAGATTTTCAGTGCCAAAACATTTTAAAGGGCCTGATCATCAGAGGATGAGTTCTTAGCACTAACTGACTGACTAACTAACTAGGCCCCATTTGGCTCAGGTGCCAAAAATTAGGGCATCCAAAATCAGTAGGCATTTCTGAAAATCTTGGCCAGAATCCTTAGAACACTAAATTCTATTCACCTAACTCATGTGAGTAGTCTCATGGTACTCATGTGAGTAAAGCAAGCAGGATCTGGCTCATATTGTATAATCTGTTATTGAATGTTTCTACTGAGATTGCAGGCTCAGCTACTGTATAACCTTCTATAATGTGTTAATTCTGGAGAGGAGATTCCACTGAATTATTTTCTTAAAGAGACAACAGAAGAGTATTTAAGTGGATTAATAACTGCAGTACATAACACAAGCTCATATCACAAAGTGAAGGTTCTCTGCAGTCCCTAATCTTAGCATCATATATACATTTTATTTACTTGTGAGGGCATTCTGTGCCAAAAAATTAAAAATTCTGCTCCAAAAAATTAAAAATTCTGTGCACAATATTTTAAAATTCTGCAAGTTTTATTTGTCCAAGTGTGGAGGAGCTCAGTGTGGGGGGATCCAGGTGTGGAGTGAGAGAATTCTGTGTGGGACAATCTGGAAGGAGGCAGCTCAGTGGGGGGTCTAGGTGTGGGGAATCTGCATGCACAGAGGCTCGTTGAGGGGGTTCCAGGTGCAGGGGCAATGGGACTCTGTAGGGGCTTCCAAGTGAAAGTGATTGGGGCTCAGCAGAAGGGTCTGGGTGTGGGGGTCTCAGCTGGGGGGGTCTTGGTGGGGTGGGGGTCTGGATGTGGATGCTCAGGGGATGAGGCTTGTGGGGGGTGTTGAGTGCAGGGAGCTCAGTGGGAGGTGGTCCGGGTGCAGGGGTTGGGGCCTGGAGGCAGCGGGTCTGAGTGCAGGGGGGATGCAGCTGCAGGGGTTGAGGTTCAGTGGGGTGGGGTTCAGGTATGGAGGGCTGGGGGGGTTCTTAGTTGTAAGGGGGAGGTTTGGCGGGAGTGTCTGGGTATGGGAGGTCCAGCTGCATGGTGGTTGGGTGGATGGGGGAGCAGGTCCCCATACAGAGACCTCCCCCCACAGCTGTGAAGCAGGGGAGGATGCGGAGCTTCCTGCAGCTGTGGGAGTGTGTGGGGGGGTTCTGGGTGTGGGTCTGACACAGCCCCAGCCACTCCTTGCAGGGGAAGAGGAAGTCCCATCCTCTCCTGCCTCCAGCCCAGCTGGGACTAGCAGCTGAACCCAGCTCAGGGTAGGAGTCACTGGCTGGGTGTCCCCAGCTCTGCGGTGATTTACCTCTCCATTGGCTGCCTGAAATGATGTACCTGCACAGCTAGGGAGTGGTGCATGACTGCTCTTGCAGCTTCCCTTTGCTTCCCTGTCAGAAAGTCATTTTTCTGCGGGGAAGCAAAAAAATCTGCAGGGACATGAATTCGGTGCAAGCGCAGTGGCGCAAAATTCCCCTAGGAGTAATTTTATGCTAAAATTAGCAGAGAACAACTTGTTCACTGTAAACAAGTCCAGTATTTTTGCATATTTATTCATATACTAAAAATTAGGCAAGGCAAATTAATCAGGAGAGAGAAAGAGATAATTTAAAGAGCCAATAAGGACAGTTTTAAAAATATGGATAGTACATGTCATTCTATGTTTAGCACATGTGTATCTGCTAAATTAGTTTCCTTACCATTTGCAGGTTTTCAAAGATGGGGTGGGGGAGCTGTACATTGTGAACTATTTTCTGAAGATGAAAACAGATTCATGTGGTAAACACATCTAAATCCAATTCTCCCCAAAGGAATTTATGCAAGGTAGGCTTTCAGTTCAATCTGTAATTCAATATTAGTAGGCAAAATTTGGCACATGAATTACAGATTACACTCCTGTCAATCTTGTAAAGCCTTTAGACCTTTTAAAGATATGAATTCTTAGTCTTTCAAAGTGGAACTCACATTCAATCTATGAATTTTTCAACAAAGACAAACTTCAAAATATAAGATATGCATCAAATTAATTGGTTCGGAGAGGCTTTACAGATTTTATTATTTTTTATTTTTAAACAAACACCCCACCCTACTGGATTCAAACACCAATATTAACTCATTTTCTGATGCAACCAAGACATCTAGCTTTTCTGATAAGCTGCTTGTTGGGATTCATTTGTAAAGGAGCTCTCTTATAGATGTGCAAAAAATACTGCAGTAGCAGATAAGATTGCAAGTAACAGAACAATATTTCATTTCTGGGACACGATTTTTCTTTTGGGGTCTCGCGTGTTAATACCTGGTTGCTGCTGGTTGCCTTTTCCCATCACTCAGTGCAATCTATGATAGTGTATGTCAATGTTAGGATTACAGGACTCGTTCTTCACACTCAGAAGCCAGGTCTGCAACCATTATTCACTTTGAGCAAACCTTATTCATGCGAGTCGTCCAACTGAAGTCAATAGGGCTACTCGTGAATAAGTGCCACAAAATGGGACAAAGGCTTGAAGAATTTGGGTCTCAGTTCGTTAGACTTTTTAAAATAGCTCTACATTCAAAAAAGTGCATTAATAATAAGTGGATTCTTTTTCTGAAAAAAACCCAACCCCTTGGGTTTCTATAACTACTGTCAGGTTTTAACATAATACACTGACAGTCAATAACAAAAATGAACCACACTGCACCTTTAAGTGGGGGGCCATTGTCCGGCTTGCTGAGGGAAAGGAAACAGTGTTTTAAGGGTGAGGGAGAGAGGTCAGAAGCTGCTGCAAAAGGGGATGGGGTGAGCGTGGCGACACTGACTCATCCCCTGGGACCGGAAGGGTGAAGGAGTTGAAGAAGGGCAAGTCCGGGCATGAGGAGCTCTTTTTCCACAGAGCAGGTGAGTCAGCACCTACCTTTCCCTCCCCTCCCCTTCAGATGGCAAAATACCAGGTTTGGTCAGGACCTGCTGTGGGCATCACGCTAGCCATTCCTTTTAGGGCATCTGGGAAGGACTTTTTCCCTCATCAGCAGATTGGCCTAGGTGGGGTGGATTTTTTTTTGCCTTCCACAGCAGGTTCAGGGATGGTTTTGTTATGGTTAACAGTGAAGGGAGTTAGGCTATATGTCGCAACTCATTATGTAAGTGTGGGGCGGATGTCCAGTTCAGGTACTCCACAGTGAAGGTGTACAGTGACTGGATAAATGACTTGGTAAAGGACTTAAAACGGAGGTGTTGGTTAAAGTAATGGAACAGGGTGGGAGGGGGGCTTCAGGGCTCCTATACATGGTATGGCAGGGAGCCAACCTCCCTTTCTTACAGCCCACCTTAACCCTCCTACAAGGGTGGTGGTGGATGGTAAGGTCCCAGCAATAGGTGGCTGGGGGACCTGCATGGAAAAAGATGGGGGCTGGCAGAAGCCTTCTTGGTAGTAACTGAACGAACATGGAGTTACCTACATGATACACTTTTATCTGCTGGGTGGTCACAGACATCTAATAATAAAGTTGCAGTCTGATTAAAACCATACCAAGTGTCTCCTGTCCTTCTTTCAGGATAGCCGGACAATATACCAACCTATGGGAACACAGATTATCCAAACAACTTGTGAGAAGAGAGTTGTTCTGGTGCACAGGTAAAGCAGAATATATTCTTCAGTAAACATGAATGAATATTGGTTAAGACTCTATACATGGGGAAAAAAAGATTGCTAAAGCATAGTTTACTGCCTGTGGCAGTATAGCTAACAGATGTTGTGAACTGGATTCCAGTTGATCCATTTCAGGATTTCCAGCACTTGTAACAATTATTCTCCCAGTTTTCTTTAGTTGTTCTCACAACATCGTTACAAGTCACTTTCCAGTAAAAAGGTGACAGGCACTTTCAACTTAGGCAATCTTTTAGCAACAGCATTTCATGTGTCTTACAAAGTAGTTGTAAGAATGCCCAAATGTCCCCTTTCTTTATGCTGAGAGATTCTTTTTATAATAACATCAGCAAGAAATCAATAACAGAACAAAGCCAAATGCTGGAAAACTCTATTCTGTAACATGTTAACTTTGTGTTTCCTTTTTTGCTAAACTCCTTGAGCTGACTTGTACTGCACCTTGCCTTGCAGCAAAAACAAAAATTTCAATAGAAAATTATTAGAAACTCCATTTTGGTAGAATTACTCTTCACAAGTGAGAGCTTCTGGGAATATCTGACTAGAAACATACAAAAGCTATTTTTGCCCTCTCTACTGTTTTTTCTTCCGTCATTTACTTTGTAACGTTTATAGAAGACTCTTGAGTGCATCAGAGGATCATAATGAAAAAGCAACAGTCATTCCATGTCAAAAAGGCAATGGGTTAGGAAAGTTTTTTTAAGTACAACTTTCTGACAAATATTGATTAGTGATAATTACAGTTGTACTTCTAAGAAAAAATAATATTCTCCGAACATGATGTACACAGATCTCAGGAACAGAAATAGACGGTATGAGTGTAAGAGACACTACAGCACAAACAAGGGACTCATAGTAGTGGAGTAAGTTTAGAAGAAAAGAGAATGCTTTACAAAACAAAGGAAGTGTGTACAATTTGCTGAGTGCCCCATGAAGAGCCCTCATATTCCATTGGGAAAATGCTTGCTGCTTTCAAAAGTAACCTGTTAAATCAGAATGATGAACCTTAGTATTGAGAGTCTCCTTTCAGGAATTAACTCAATGCAGCTGTATTCTCCCCAGGGCCTTTCATAATCAACAGTATAGGATAGGTCAGAATCACAGGGCAGTTTAAAGTACATGGTGCTGATGTTCACAATTATACAAAGGGTCAGAGATCACCACTTTGAGGCTCCAGGTTCCGTGGCTCCCTTTGATGGTGTCGAGATAGCTTTGGAAAGCGGGTAGCCACTCTTGAGCGATTGCTTTTGCTTACTGGTTCTCCCACAGGTTGGATATCACTGGGAAAAAAGAAAAAGAAAAACACCAGAATAAATTCATGTTGTGTGTAAATTCTCCTGTAGTTATTCTAAATGTAGAAAAAGGAGATGTTATGAGAATCCAGCCCATGATGGCAAAGTACAGTACATATCTTTAACTACATGGACCTGCATTATTTATACTGCTAACTGGAGTCTGAATTACAAATGCGCTCTTGCAAAAATGAGAACAAGTAGTACTTTATGGAAGACTGTAATTTCTAAGATAAAAACATAACTCAATGGGCTGAAGTTCAGAGATGGCATTAAAAGCATTTGAAAGTGATATATGTAAAGGCAAACTAGACAAAAGCTTGGATGATGCCCTAGTTAACGTTCTTCTAATTATGGATGGATGTATCCTTACGTGATGAAATACATTAGTAACACACTGCCGCTGGGAATTCTTCATTCTATTTTGGCCCACAACACACTATGATCTTACATGAATGAGTCTTCTGAAAACAACTTACTTGGAAAGCAAATACTCTAAGAACAAAAAGCAGTAACGGAAATTTCTGGTTACATAGGTGTCATTCAGAGGCTATAGACACCTCCAAAAACTACAGCAGAAAGGAATAATGTACTTTTGCCATACTTTTAGAGGACTCTACAGGTTTTAAAATTATACAGTTTACACACGTCTCAATCAACATCACTGATTAGCATTTCACAAACCAGCCAAATGATAACAAGGTTATGCAGCATGCAAAGTCAAAGTTATTTTGACATGTAAAAATCAGCTATTTATACCAATATTCAATCTGAGTTGATGAATTAAGAAGAGAGATGCTCTTCTGCAGTCTTTACTATTTTGGCTGAAAGCTGATGTATTTTTGAAGCAAACAATGCATTAACTCCATGTAGATCTCTTCTCCCTGCAGGATGACACTTACCACTGTGCAGAGAGCCTGCCTAAGGCTTATTTCCTTCATAAAAGCACTTGGAGAGCTACTGATGAAAAGCACTGTATAAGAGGTGGGTATTATTATTATAGGCACACTTAGATTCCATTTAAGATGTATTTTGAGGGCTTAAATGGGATGGACCTAAGTGGAACATAGGCCTCGTACAGGCTCTGTTCAAGGGTGCAAAATTCACCCTCAGGGAGCAGAGTATTTTAGTAAGGTAAGTCAGTCAACAGTACTTCATTTTGTCAGTGGTAACCATAGTTTTGTAAGGCTAATAAACAGTTGCCAATATTCCCCAACATAATGGACAGTGGGTTCCAGAAAATACCCTGCCAAAATCAGTTGCTAAATTGAAAATGTTAGCAGAAAATAAAAATGCTTTTCAAATAGCCGTGTGAAGTTTCATTGTTGTGCATTTCCCTAGCAGAATAGTTTGAAGTAGCCTCAGTTTCGACACAGCCTTAAGTATATTGATTTTAACTAAGTTCACTAAAGTTCCGACTACAGTACTTATTCTTTCGCTGTGACCAGAAAGTCCGCAACATGAAAATAATTGCATAAAATTCTCAATCTCAAAACTTCTTAGCAACTCACTTGTTCTTCTTGTGTAATAGTAAGGTTTACAAATTACCACTTTAGTGTTTTGCTTGCTTGTCAATAAAATCAAAACATTAAAATTTAGCTGGGTTCATAATCTTACTCTGTGGTAGCCATAGATAATTAGATATCCATTTCAACATTTCCAGATTTTATGATTTTTCATTTTGTGACATCACAGCCCTGGAGAATCCAAATTAACAAAAGCTATATGCAGTACCTAGAAGATCCTGCTTTCTGAATCAATTTCAATTGCGTATATTAATGTTACTTCTATTCTATTTTTATTAATATAGGTGCTGAGGGAGAGAATTTATTACTACTTATGATTATACTATTATTACCATATTAATACACCAATTATCCAAGGTAGCAAAGAGCATCATCATTAACTCAAATGAGTCTGCCAGTTGTATGATGTCATCTGCCCAAACTAAGGAGTTTAACTGTAGATCATCCAATGTCACATTGTCCAACTCATCTAACATTCTTAATGTTTAAGAACATGAAGAAAAGCGATAGTGATTCCATATCCCCTTCTCTTACACCAAACTGACTTGAATAAGTTGCTTAATTCTCTACCAATTCTTACAGCACAGTAATAATTTTTATACATAGCTTTTATAATTGCAATCATCTTATCTGAAACTCCATATGATTTTGCTACTTTCCACAATGCTTTTCTACAAACCAAATCAAATGCCTTTGTGAAGTTGATGAAAACACCAAACATCTTTAACCCCATTCTCACTTTTTGTTCCATCAACTGTCAGAGCATGAATAATTAATAAATGCAACTTGGACTTGGTCTGAAGTTGCACTGTTCCTCGCTTACTAATTTTTCTAAAACTGGCCTTAATCCATTGACAATTACTTTCATCATGATTTTTCCCAGTACTGACGATAAGCTTATACCTCTATAATTATCTGAATTTGCAGGATCTCCTTTCTTCAAGATTGGCCCAACTATTGCCTTTAGCCAGTCATCTGGTGACACCTCTTGTTTCCATACCTTTTTCTATATTTTTTCTAATGCTTCAAATGCACTTGTCCCATTGGCTTTTAAGCAATTGAGCTGTTCAGTTGTCTGTTTTTTAACTGCTTCACTTGCTCTATTTCTTCTTCTGATGGTAGTACAGATGTCCATTCTCTTTGAAAGCTGCCCGATTCACCTAGCATGACTAGAATGCTTGCATCGGGATGAACTACAGGGTTCAGACTTTGTCAGAATGCTCCTTCCGTACTTCCAGCACCACTTTGGCATTTGTTGTTAGTTCACTGGTAGCCTTTTTTGCCGCTTGCATTGTTGGCCTGATTGTGTTTCCATATAACTTAATCTTTTTGTATATTATTTTCATATCTTGATTTCTGGAGGTCTACTCTAGTTGCTGAGCCTCTTCTTTCCAAAACTGTTGCTTGTCCAATCTTTGTAATTTCTTCACCACTTTGCATAATGCTTTTACTCCTTCCGCTCTCCCAGCAGACTTGTTTGACTTGTTTACACGTTTACAGTGATGTTCTTGTTTTGTGGCTTGTCCAGCTTTTCCTTGTTTGCTTATGCCTTCCAGTAACTTCCTCCACTGTGTTTTGTTGTTTCCTTGAATATTTCCCAGCCACACTATAGGGAGATTTCTTCATCATCACAAATTAATATCTTGAAAGGCCTTCCAAACATCACCTTTTATGCCTCCCTCATAGAGTTATCCTTTATCTTATCAAGATAAATTTAGTTTCAGTTGCCACATCTTTTTTTCCTGGACTTTAACTGAATTTTTCCCATGGATGATCACTGCCACACTCAGCATTTCTATAGACTAATATCCAACAGTGACAGTCTATGCCTTTTACCGATAATGTGGTCAGTCTGGTTTCTGGTTTGACCATCTGGTGAGTTCTATGTAACCTTGTCTGTGTCTTTGTGAAGAAACCAAATACCACCAATAATTAGATCATGCATCTCACAGCAAGTTTTTAACTTTTTCCAATTATTGTTTACCATCATGATGCTGTGTGGTCCAACACTATTCATTTGCTTACCATGTCCACTACTAAACTTTGCATTCATAGATCCCATTATCAGGATCATACCATGATCAGGAATCTCATCTACAGAATTATCCAGCTGCTGATAGAATCCATCCCTCTCTTCTGCTGGTGCATAACAACAGATCACTGTTATGCATAGTTTATCGTAAGCAGTAGTAAACTCTGCTATGACAATCCACTCAGACACCTGTTTCCAGCGGTTCACTGAAGTAACTGTTTTCTTGTCCACTGTTATAGCAACCCCATCTCTATGCTTTGCGTGTCCACTTGAATGACCAGAGTAAAAGAAAATGTAACTTCCACCTCTCAACTCGCCTGTACTCAGCCAATGTGTCTCTTGTATGGTAGCAAAGGAAACTTGTAATGTCCTTAACTCTTCTGCTACTAGCTCAGTCTGGCCTGGAGCAAATAGAGTTCTAACATTCCAGCTTGTCATACATGTAATATGTTCAGCTGTTATCTGAAATCCATGACCATTTCCATTTGTTAGGCCTGATAGTCTGGGTCGAAATGTGTATAAATCCATTTGGTTTGCTATCCTGTTTCTATAACAAGTGAGTTTCGGATACAATGACTTTTTAGGCCAATCCACCCTATCCAGCTCATGGGAATGCTATGTTATAGCCTGCTGGTCTCCTGGAACAGGTATCAGCAGTTCCACCCTAGTCACCTGTCTTCCAAGGCTAAACTGGAAGTAATAAAAAATAAATATATATAATTTTCATTATACATAAGCATCAGATTTACAAAAGGGAAGAAATAAACAAATTTTGCCTTGACTGGCATTTCTCATAATAAACAAGATTACCATTAACACTAGGATTCAGTTTGCCAGAATGATGGCCACTGCTGACAACTGGTAGGATCATGCAGCAAAACAGACAGTTATTGACTATCCAGTAGTTCATGCTGTATGTGAAAACAGTGTTATATACATCTAGTGTAACTCAGTGCTTGTTTTACTAGAAGTATCTTTTAATACACAAGCTCCTCCTGCTGGCATGTTCATGAATTATCAGTGTTAGCTCAATAGGAAGCCACTCACCCTTGCTTTTGACTGAAAGAAGAGAATCCATCAAAAGAAAGGAGAAAGAGTTAAAAGGGTAAAAATGGATTTTCTCCTAATAAGGAATTATGGATCAATAGGACAATATCTTAACTAAGAAGTGTGGACTGCTTGGAGTATATCTGATTGGATGGAAAAAACCAAAATAGTGTGAATTAAGGATAAAAATACCAAATTCTGTTATCAGTTCCATTGGTGTAAATCCAGAGTAACTCCATTGACTTAAATGGAGCTACTCCAGCTCTACAGCAGTGTAACTGAAAACAGAATCCTAGAGCATTTGACTTAATGATGAATTTTTTAAACCTATTTTTAACATCACAATCTAAATTGTATTTAAATCTAGAATTATTTTGCTTAGTTTATTAAAAAAACATGTATGTAGGATTTAAAAATGCAATATTATAATACAGAAATTGGATTTCCACCCATCTACCACTCTTTTCTATGGAAACAGCCACCAGCAGCTGAAATTCAGTTTCACCTGCTAGTGCCCAGATCCGCTTCCATGGAAACAGATGTCGCATGGACAAAAATAAGTTAGGAGCTTTCAAGACATATTTTTAAAAAAATCTTCCCCTTATCTTAAGTCCACCCAACTTCCATTTCTGTAGAAACAGGATGGAAAAGGCTGCCAGCATCTAAGGGTACGTCTACACTTACCGGAGGGTCCAGCGGCAGGCAATCGATGTTCTGGGATCGATTTATCGTGTCTGGTTAAGGGTACGTCTACACTTACCGGAGGGTCCGGCGGCAGGCAATCGATGTTCTGGGATCGATTTATCGTG
>NW_020664444.1:20324362-20332217 GCF_002925995.2 Terrapene triunguis | reverse complement strand
GAGGGTCCGGCGGCAGGCAATCGATGTTCTGGGATCGATTTATCGTGTCTGGTTAAGACGCGATAAATCGATCCCGGATCGATCCCGGAAGTGCCCTGGATCGATCCCGGAAGTGCTCGCCGTCGACGCCGGTACTCCAGCTCGGCGAGCGGAGTACGCGACATCGACGGGGGAGCCTTCCTGCCGCGTCTGGACCCGCAGTAAGTTCGGACTAAGGTACTTCGAATTCAGCTACGTTATTAACGTAGCTGAATTTGCGTACCTTAGTCCGAAGTGGGGGGGTAGTGTAGACCAGGCCTAAGACGCGATAAATCGATCCCGGATCGATCCCGGAAGTGCCCCGGATCGATCCTGGAAGTGCTCGCCGTCGACGCCGGTACTCCAGCTCGGCGAGCGGAGTACGCGGCATCGACGGGGGAGCCTTCCTGCCACGTCTGGACCTGCGGTAAGTTCGGACTAAGGTACTTCGAATTCAGCTACATTATTAACGTAGCTGAATTTGCGTACCTTAGTCCGAAGTGGGGGGGTAGTGTAGACCAGGCCTGAGAGTGTCTCACACTTGTCAGTTTCAGTTGCAGACTGCCTGCTGAGCACTGAAAGTGTGGGTTTACAAAACACAGCCACAAACTGTAGAAACCGCTAAAAAAAATTTTTTTTGGATGGGGGAGGGCAGAGGAGATTAAAAAGTGGCAAGGAAAAGAGGATGATTCTCGTGCCTTGTTTCCCTTTGATGAATGCAATAATTTTAATCCTGACATATTGCCTGGCCACAGACCTGCACAACTAGAAAATTTTCCATTCAACCAGATGTCTTATTAACCAACCAAGAGTTGAGCATAAAGTCAAGTGCAGTAGTACAATCCATTCTATGCACCTTTCAGTGGTCCTGCCAGCATCTCTAGCAAATACATATAAAGGCAACAATTCAGTGCAATGTATTCTATCTCAAATTATTTTTGTCAACAGCTTTCTGGGCACATATATGTACAGTGCTCTTGTCACTCTCCTTTCTAATTTGTCCTTTGCTATAAGAACAGATTTACCAGCATTTGTATTTAAGGACAAACCTTTTGGCTACCATTAGTCTCCAAGTTTAGGGTTGCCTGTATTAGGCTGGTTCATTTGAATATCCAGGTCTTTCTTTGTTTCATCACCTTATATACATCACAATCTTTGCAGGGTATATTTTGTAGGCTAACTCTGGTGGGAATTAGGATACCTCTCAAGTGTTGGCCTATTCAGCAGAAGAGCTTCCAGTTCTTTTTTACACTCTTCATTTGTTTGAGCCAGAAGATGAATGCATCCTGCTGGGACAATCAATTCCTTTTCCCCATTAAGTCATTTTTAGCTTGTATGCATTCCTGATTACTCTGCCCAGCATTTGTTTTGGATACCAATTCAGTTTAATTGATTTTGTCATGGTGTCAAATTCTGCCTGAGGTGCATCTGTAGATAACAGCTTAGAATAACTGCTCTTTTTAATGACCTTCTGGTTCTTTGTTACTTTCCCCCCAAAAAGAGCTGTCTGTTGGTGGAGTCAACCAGTCACCAGGTGAGAGCTGCAGAAGGAAGTGGTTCATCTGAATAGCATCCAGGAGCATGAGGATTTCATCCACAGGACGCAAGTGGAAACATCTGGGGCCGAGGATGCTAGCTGACTACAGATGACTACAGCAGCACCAGAGGAGGAAGAAGAACTGGCTGCTCTATGGGGAGGAGAATGGCTGTTGGCCACTTAGGACAATAGATAGTGCTCCACCTATCCCTCCACCCCATCCAATGCAGTCAAGAACCAATAAGCTGTTCTGGCAACAGGAAGTGAGGAACAGACACCAATAGCTGAGGAGGAGGCACTGCCTCCCCAAAGCTGGGAGGCTCACATGAGGTCCTGGGAGGTGTGCTGCCTGCCTGAAGCCTGCATCTGAGACGTTAGAGAAATGTTGCCAAGGCTTAGCCGTCCCTCTGACTACTCCTCCATGCTGCTCCACATGGGCACTAATGATACTGTCAGGCATGACCCTGAGCAGATCAGCAGTGACTACAGGGCTTTGGGAGTGAAGATGAAGGAGTTGGGGGCACAGGTTGTGTTCTCATCTATCCCCACAGTTGAGCTTAAGGGCACAGGAGGGGATAGGCACATCCCGAAGATGAATGCATGACTGTGCAGATGGTGTCGACAAATGGGCTTCAGCTTTCTCGAAAATGAGAGCTATTCCAGGAAGGAGAACTGCTGGGAAGAGATGGGGTTCACCTGACCAAGAAGGGGAAGGGCATGTTTGTATGCTAACTCACTAACCTACTGAGGAGGGCTTTAAACTAGGTTCAGAGGAGGCAGGTGACAAAAGCCCATAGGTAAGCATAAAAAAGGTGACCTTCTCAAGGAACTATATGTTATGGGGGACATGGAAAATTACAGCAGGGTCATAGGAGCAACAAGAGGGAAGTCAGTGGGGGAATTTGCTCAACATCTTAGGGTATGTCTATACTTACCTCCGGGTTCGGCGGTAAGCAATCGATCTTCTGGGATCGATTTATCACGTCTTGTCTAGACGCGATAAATCGATCCCGGAAGTGCTCGCCGTCGACGCCGGTACTCCTGCTCCGTGAGAGGAGTACGCGGAGTCGATGGGGGAGCCTGCCTGCCGCATGTGGACCCGCGGTAAGTACTTTGTAGTTCAAACTAAGGTACTTCGACTTCAGCTACGTTATTCACGTAGCTGAAGTTGCGTATCTTAGTTCGAACTGGGGGGTTAGTGTGGACCAGCCCTTAGATATCTATACACAAATACAAGGAGTATGGGGAACAAACAGGAAGGACTGGAAGTATCATTACATAAGCTACATTATTACTTAGGTGGCATCAGAGATTTGGTGGGATAAATCTCACAAATGGAATATTGGTATAGAGGGGTATAGCTTGTCCAGGAAGAACAAACAGAGAAAAAAGGAAGGAGGCACTTTATTACACATCAAAAATATATACACTTGTTCCGAGGTCCAGAAGGAGGGGAGAGGCAAACCAGTTGAAAGTCTCTAGGTAAAGATAAAAGGGGTAAAAAATAGGGGTAACTTCAGGAAGAGGAGGTGGATGAGGCATTTCTAGAACAAATAGCAGAAATATCCAAAACACAAGACCTGCTAATAATGGGGGACTTGAACTACCCAGATACCTGTTGGAAAAGTAAAACAGCAAAATACCATTTCCAATAAGTTCTTGGAATATATTTTTGTTTCAGAAAGTGGTGGAAGTTATTAGGGAACAACCACTTTAGACTTGATTCTGACCATCAGGGAGGAATTGGTAGTGAATCTAAAGATGGAAAGCAATTTGGTTGAAAGTGATCATGAAATGATAGATTTAATGATTCTAAGGAAAGGAAGGAGTGAGAGTAGCACAATAAGGACAACGAACTTAAAAAAAATAAAAGCAGACTTTAACAAACTCAGAGAAATGGTAGGTAAGGTTCCATGGGACAAAAATGTGAAAATCTAAGGCCTGGTCTACACTAGGACTTTAATTCGGATTTAGCTGCCTTAATCCGAATTAACCCTTCACCCGTCCACACTACAGAGCCAGTTAATTCGAATTAAAGGGCCCTTTAAATCGATTTCTGTACTCCACCTCGACGAACGGAGTAGAGCCTAAATCGATTTTGTTAATTCGAATTAGGGTTAGTGTGGACGCACACCACCGAATTACTGTGTTTAAGTTAATGGGGTAGTGTGGCCGCACACCACCGAATTAATGTGGTTTAAAACCGAATTAAGGTGCTTAGTGTGGCCGCGCACAATCGAATTTATACAACCTGTTTCCCAAATTCGAATTATCTAAATTCGGATTAATCCTGTAGTGTAGACATACCCTAAGAGATAAAGGAGTTCAGGAGAGCTAGCATTTTCTTTAGACGACAGTGTTAAAGGCACAGCTGCAAACTATTCTGATATGAAGGAAACGCAGAAAGAGTAGTAAGAGGCCAATATGGCTTCTCCAGGAACTCTTTAATGAGCAGAAAATCAAAAAGGAATCCTACAAAGAGAGGAAACATGGACGCATTGATAAGGAGGAGTACAAAAGAAAAGCAGAATCATATAGGGACAAAATGAGAAAGGCTGAAGCACAAAATGAGTTACACCTAGCAAAGGGGATAACAGGCAATAAGAAGAGGTTCTTTAAATACATTAGGTGAAAGAGAAAGACAAAGGTAAGTGTAGGGCCTCTACTTAGTGGGGGAGGGGAGCTAATAACTGACGGCATCAAGAAGGCTGAGGTGTTTAATGCCTATTTTGCTTCAGTCCGCACCAATAAGGTTAATGGTGACCAGATGCTCAACACAATTAATATTAGCAACAGAGAAGGAATGCAAGCCAAAACAGGGAAAGAACAGGTTAAAGAATATTTAGATAAATTAGATGTATTCAAGTCAGCAGGGCCTGATTAAATTCATCCTAGGGTACTTAAGGAATTAGCTGAAGCAATCTTGGAAATGTTAGCAATTATCTTTGAGAACTAAAGGACGACAGGTGAGGTCCAAAACATACAAAGGGGAACAAAGAGGAACCAGGGACACACAGACCAGTCAGCCTAACTTCAACACCTGGAAAGATACTGGAACAAATGATCAAACAATCAGTTTGTAAGCACCTAGAGGATAATAGGGTTATAAGGAATACCCAGCATGGATATGTCAAGAACAAATCATGCCACATCAACCTACTTTGCTTCTTTGTCAGAGTTACTGGCTCTGGCCCAGTAGCAGTAGACAAGGTATATCTTGATTTCTGTAAGGCTTTTGATGCAGTCTCACATGACATTCTCGTAAGCAAACTAGGGAAATGTGGTCTGGATGAAATTATTATAAGGTGGGTACACAACTGGTTGAAAGACTGTTCTCAAAGAGTAGTTATCAATGGTTCCTTAGGGCATCTCTAGTGGTGTCCCAATGGGGAACAGTTCTGTGTCTGGTACTATTCAATATTTTCATTAATAATTTGGATAATGGAGAGGTGAGTATGTTTATATAATATGCAGATGACACAAAGGTAGGAGGGCTTGCAAGCACTTTGGGGAGAGAATTAGTATTCAAAAGAACTTAAACAAATTGGAAAATTGGTCTGAAATTGACAAGATGAAAGTCAATAAAGTGCAAAGTATTACACTTAAGAAGGAAAAATCAAATGCACAATTACAAACTGGCTTGAAGGTAGTACTGCTGAAAAGGATCTAGTACTGCTGAAAAGGATCTGGGAGTTAAAGTGGAACACAAATTGAATGTGAGTCAACAATGTGATGCAGCTGCAAAAAAGACTACTAATTTTCTGTTGTGTATTAAAAGGAATGTCCTACATAAGACACAGGAGGTAATTGTCCTGCTTTACTTAGCACTGTTGAGGTCTTTGCTGGAATACTGTGTCCAATTCTGGGTACCAGACTTTAGGAAAGTGTATGGATAAATTGAAGAGAATCCAGAAAAGATCAATAAAAATGATAAAAGGTTTAGAAAACCTGAACTATGTGGAAAAGTTAAAAAAACTGGACATATTTAGTCTTGAGAAAAGGAGATTTAGGTTAGAGATCAGGAAAAACTTTCTAAGTATAAGGATGGTTAAGTTCTGGAGAATAGGCTTTGAAGGGAGGTTGTGGAATCCCCATCACTGGAGGTTTTTAAGAACAGGTTGGATAAACATCTGTCCAGGATGGTCTAGGTTTACTTGGTCCCACCTCAGCACAGGGGGCTGGACAGTTCCTTTCCAACCCTACATTTCTACAATTCTATGTTGGGGATTGTGTGTCAAACTGTAAACTCAGATTGTGTGTTTGCTTTCTATATATGGCCATTTGAATTGCATCACTCTGTTGTCCAGTGGTGAGAATGTGCTCAGAGACTGTCTCTATAACAGGGGTCGGCAACCTTTCATAAGTGGTGTGCCGAGTCTTCATTTATTCACTCTAATTTAAGGTTTTGCGTGCCAGTAATACATTTTAAAGTTTTTATAAGGTCTCTTTCTATAAGTCTATAATATATAACTAAACTATTGTTGTATGTAAAGTAAATAAGGTTTTAAAAATGTTTAAGAAGCTTCATTTAAAATTAAATTAAAAGGCAGAGACTTCCGGACCGATGGCCAGGACCCGGGCAGTGTGAGTGACACTGAAAATCAGCTCGCGTGCTGCCTTCGGAATGCGTGCCATAGGTTGCCTACCCCTGCTCTATAATAATGGCATTTAGACTTTGGCTTTAGAATAAAAGTGTTCAATGTACACATGGATTTATTTATTATTTTTGCTACTGTTATAATTATCTTTCCAGTACAGTGGAGAAAATCATTGCAATGACTATGTATTGAAAATATTGAAAATACTGGAGTAATTAAAAACAGAGAAGACTTTTATGCATCAGGATTCACAATACATTTTACATGCAAAAATGAGAGGAGTAATGTTCATTTGTTTGACAAGTAGCAATTTCAACTCACTGATACAACGCTGGATTATAGTGACTAGCCAGGGACTTCCTCCTTCATATTCTCAAGTCGTTTGCATTCAAAGAGTGACAGATTGAGTGTAGACAGCCTTAATTACCAAATTAACTTTTAAACAGCTCATAATCAATATGTTTGGCATTAGAAGTAACAACAGACAGAACAGGATGAAATAGTAAAAAATGAAGCATGTAAACTATTTACAGAAAGCATGTTCTGAGACACTAACGTATTTGCAACTAATAAAAGACAATTTTATCCCTGTAAAAATCGTAAGCCACGCAACTCCAAATTTTTACAAAAGAAAGCAAGCAGAAGCCACACCACCCCCTCATCCTACAGGGGTGAGAAATGGAGATATTTGTCATCTCCTCTTACATCCCCTACTCTCTGCCTCTATCATATCAAGAATATTTGAAAAGTTAAGTCTTCTACTGCTGAAATCACCAACTTACCTCCTATGCTACTATGATTCAGTTTCCTCACTAACTGATAGGAAAGCCATCACCATCTGATTGGACTACTTCAGTCAAATCTTTTAATCTTATTACTGCTTTAGATTGCTTTGTCTTGGTTGAGCCCACCTTGTTTACTACCAAACCCAGCTTCTCATGGACCACCTCTGCATCACCAGAGCTGTGGGTTTTAAAGAGATGTAGGTGCAGATGGAGGAGGGATGTAGTAGGGCTGTTAGGCCTGGTCTACACTATGAATTTAATTCGGATTTAGCAGCGTTAAATCGAATTAACCCTGCACCCGTCCACACAACGAAGCCATTTATTTCGAAATAAAGGGCTCTTAAAATCGATTTCTGTACTCCACCCCGACGAGCGGAGTAGCGCCAAAATCGATATTGTCATTTCGAATTAGGGTTAGTGTGGCCGCAATTCGATGGTATTGGCCTCCGGGAGCTGTCCCACAGTGCACCATTGTGACCGCTCTGGACAGCAATCTGAACTCGGATGCACTGGCCAGGTAGACAGGAAAAGCCCTGCGAACATTTGAATTTCATTTCCTGTTTGCCCAGCGTGGAGAGCACAGGTGACCACAGATAGCTCAGCTCATCAGCACAGGTAACAATGCAGGCCGATAATCGAAAAAGAGCACCAGCATGGACCGTACGGGAGCTACTGGATCTGATCGCTATATGGGGAGAGGATTCAGTACTAGCAGAACTTCGTTCAAAAAGACGAAATGCCAAAAGTTTTGAAAAAATCTCCAAAGGCATGATGGAGAGAGGCCACAATAGGGACTCAGATCAGTGCCGCGTGAAAGTCAAGGAGCTCAGACAAGCCTATCAAAAAACAAAGGAGGCAAACGGTTGCTCTGGGTCAGAGCCGCGGACATGCCGCTTCTACGCCGAGCTGCATGAAGT